>NC_136607.1:1100000-1240000 GCF_910589615.1 Taurulus bubalis | reverse complement strand
AAGCTGAAAAATGTAATCTATATTTTGGAAATGTTTCATATCTCTTGTGAAAACATAACTTTACTCATGTGGTATATCGGTTTTGGTGATGGAAATTGTTTTACCAAAGGTCTTAGGTTCACAAAAGCAGTGAAATATATGAATAAAATAGAAGATGCATGTAAATAAATGTCTAAAACCAAATGTATTATAATATGGTGGGAATGTGCTCTGGCTGCCGTTGTGGCCGGCGGTGGTGATCCGTTGGCAGGCAGACGGACTGTGAGTCTGCATGTTGTCCTCTGGACCCTGGCTGCTGTGAATCCTGTCTGTAAAATAAATGCACTACTAGTCAGTATATAGTGACAAAAGTTGATTATGCACCGTTCAGTCATAGACACGGAAGACAACATCCAACACTGCAGGAGCTAGCTGCGTGCAAACGTTGCTAAGCTATCGTCAACAAACACACGTTAGTTACGGTCTTACAGACACATAATGGAGGTCCAACACTACTGGTCGTACTAAGTTCACTGTAAGAAAGTTAACGGTGATAGGGGCAACAATTGATTACTCACCGTTCAGTCGTAGACACGGAAGAGACATCCAACACAGCACTATCTAGTGACATGCTAACGCTGCTAAGCTATCGTCAACAAACTAACGCTAGTTACGGTCTTACAAACACATAATGGAGGTCCAACACGACTAGTCGTACTAAGTTCACTGTAAGAAAGTTAACGGTGATACACAGATAGCAAACTGACTCCGTTCAGGATCCGCCCAGGAGGTATCATAGGCTCCAGAACGGATCCGCAAAACGGGTCCGGATCGGAGGCTAGATGCACAGCGGGACGGATGCACATCGAAGATCCGGACCAGATCAGGCACAGATCCGGCCAGATCCGGAACGGCTCCGGGTCAAAGATTCAGACCAGATACGGCCCGTATCCGCTCATATTCAATTTGGACCTGTTCATAAAGCGGCTCATTTGGCCCGGATCCTCCATGACTCAAATTAACTACAGAAAAATCTCATAGCTAACCAACATGTATTTAAAATGCATCAATGGAAAAAAGAAATGCAACCATAAATGATATCAAAAACAGTTTTTTATTAAAGGACAAACAATTATTTTTCGACGTGTACAGTTTTCTACTAATAATGATTATGAGACAACTAGTTCTTGAACGGTTTCATGTACAGATATTACCCTTATAGAACAATTTGTACCTTTAATATAACCTAATAGAACTAACCTAATAGAACTTAATAGAACCCAGTGGACATGGTTACATGGTTCACAGCAATCGCTATTGGAGAACCACTAAGTCTGTGTAACTGGTTGAAGATTATTATTCCATTCACAACAGTGAAAAAAAACAAGATTGGCGTCTGCAACTCGAAGAGCAGCAAGAATTAGGTGAAAGAAGAAGCAAGAATCGTGTGAAAAACTTCACACGATTCATTTTCAGCCCAAAATGTGCATATCTTTCATACTGAAAATATTCAACCTGACTGCACAAACACATTAGGTTTGTTCAGTGGGGGGATATTTCCAGCACGCCGAAGTCTTTGACACCATCTGGCTGAAGGACTTTTTTCCCCATTCACCCCTTTCCAATTGATGGTCTTCCCAACGTCATCGCTGAACATGCGGGCGAGGATGTTCCATGTCACCGTTTTGTGTCATGTCCAATGGTTGCCAGGGAGGAAATCTACAATGGATCAAAAAAAATACTATTAATATCTACTTCACAGAATGTTTTCGAAAACAAAAGTGTTAATGACATACAATAGTTCAAATAAAAGATACATTTGAATCCGATTTGCTTGAAATACTTAAAACAAAAAAAACTCACCACACTCTTCTTTAGCTGAAAGTTGGAGGGATCTTTGAAAAGGTCCACTTCCTCCACTGAGGTAAAGGAACCGGGTCTCCAGTCACTTCGACTTCTTGGCCAGTTGAGTGTTGCTTACTGGCGAGATTGTCAACTGTGACCATCAATTGGTCAAGCTGCTGCTTCATGTCATGATAAGCTCATCATATGAATTTGAGCAGCTGTTAAAAAACATTAGAATAAGGTTAAAAAATAATTTGGACAACCGATTTCACTTAAAATATGGAAACATCAAGTTTTATACAATTCCAGTAATGCAATCCTAATAATCATATCCGCTTGGATTCAATGTGGCAGTGTGTATTGTAATATATGTGGTATACAATTAACAATTGTTAATGTTTTAAAAAGTGAAATGATTAAATGTTCAATTTGAATCCCATAGCTGTTATTGCTCACCACAGCAGGCAACGGTGTCTGATCCACAGCTTCCCCCCTTGGTCTGTACCCCTGGCTTGTAGGGGTTTGCTGTCCTGCTGGTGATGGCGTCTGTGGAAGAGGGTGAGGAGGGGGAGGAGGAGCAACTGTGCTGCTCGTCATTTGACCTCTGGATCTTTTTTTTTGAGGATTTTCCTCACTATCGTCATCCGAGTCCCCATAGAAATGGCTATAAAAGGGGGAAAGAAAAATATTAATTTGTCATACTTAATTTTTGTATTAAAAGGTAAAAACAAATTAGTTCATTTGAGCTATTGACAGATAGTGTTAAAATATACTATTCTCAGAATATGTCTACTGCACTTCTTTGTACAAAAAAAAAAAAAAAAACTACAGCAACCTGAAAAATATAAGCGCCAACATTTTTAGGCCAACTAACAACTAACATTAAATCTAGGGCTGCAACTAACAATTATTTGATGAATCTGATAGAAAAATCAAAAAAGCATTAATTTCATTCACATTATCTGATCAATATCTGGGCCTCTTATGACCACGACGTCACGTTGTTGGCTAAGCCCAACTCCGTGATGAGTCTACTTTGAGTAAACAACAACAACCTGCAGCCAGATCCTGCGGTGAGCCGTGTTACACCAACTGGTTTTCAAACCTACGCGTTGTCTTCACTTCACAGCTGCAGCGGTTTTCTGTCTGGTCACCAGATTCGTCACACATTCAAACATATTGCTGAGATCTTCAAGCCACATTTCATCTCCATTGCAGCGATCGTATAAGTGAGCGCTGCATCACAACCACGTATGAAGAAATACTTTAAAAGAAAATATATTTATAAAAAGATCGCAACGACCTGGATTCGATCCCTGTCGAGCAAAATTAAGATGTACTGAAGGACGGAGACTTAACCTGTAGAGCCACCGAATAATAAAGAAACAGCAGTCATTTTGAGTATTTCTTAAATTGTCCCATTGTCTGTACAGGAAACCTCTTGGTCTAGGTGAGCTGAGACAACTGGTTACCTCAGGCGGAGATGAAAACAAGGGTGATTTGCAGCGTTTAATGGGTCTTGCAACGTTATAGTGAATATCCTCCTGGGAACTGAGGGAAAATAGTGTCTTCCAAATTTTTATGATTTCCTAAAAATGTTTTAAAAAAAAAAACCTTACAATTTAGACTTTAAAAATATTTTAATGTTTTATTTTACAGCATGTCCAGGACAATTTCCGTGTGAAAAGACAGCCAGATAGTGATATTAAACTAATAGTGGTAAATGGACAGCGCTTTTCTAGTCTTCCGACCACTCAGAGCGCTTTAACACTACATGACATCATTCGAACACTGATGAGACGCTACCATGCAAGGAGCCACATCAGGATTATCAACCACTCATATACCGTAGGCGCAGCTACGTTAAGCGTCTTGCTCAAGGACACATCGACATGGGCTAGCAGAGACGGGGATCGAACCGCCGAACCTCTGATTGAAGGATGACCCCGCTCATCACTGAACCACAGTCGCCAAATTCAACTTGATTATGAAACAAATAATACTTTGTTGTCAATGCACTTGAAAAAGTACTAAATTGGACTCCAGTCTGCAGGTTGTAGAGTCATCTTGACAGTAGGGAAGCCCTGGTAGCACAGGTGTGAATCTATTATGATGGAAAATAACACCATTAAATGAAAGCTAATAACAGAAATAATAATTAAACCTCAGACAAATCTATTTGGCTTAAATGCATTCAGCAATATTTGACTTACCCTTGGCCTTTCAGAATATGTGCTGGCTGATGTTGTCGAAAGAAAGAGGAAGTTGTCATGATCCCACCTCTACCCATGTGATATCACTGGAAAGCCCAGGATGTCCTCATTAGAGTACAGCAGGAATTCATCGGGTAACTCAAGAGTAAAATAAGAGATGCAAAACCAAAGTGTCACAGAGGACACAAATGAATCGGCTGGGTCTCACAACGGGCAAGAAAGCCCATTAAAGTGCACATGCTGGACAGCAGAAGTCCTGCTCCACTGGCGGTTTGCCAATACAGATCCAGTGGAACCACAGGCTGCATGTCGTACACTGGATCTGAGGAGCAGCATGCCAGTAGATTAGTAATATATGATATCTATAACATAACTGTTAGTTTAATCTTACCCAGTCATCATGGCCATCTTTTTGTCCCCCTGGACTTTGGCATGCATTGCCGCAAAGTTCTGACAAGTTTTCTAACACATTACACAAGTGTAATCAATTTTTAATTGACATCTAAAATGCATATGACAAAACATTTACATTAAAAAAAGACATACCTGAGTCAGTAACCAGTCTGCCAGCTATTTCCCTCAACTGAGTGATCCCAGCCTCATCCGTTGGGAAATCAAGCATCCCACCAGTTACAATAAGCTCTGCAAACCGTATACACAAGATATGTTTATTCAGCAACATTCAGTGTTCAACAAAAGGTCATTTGCACTCTTACCTTGCAGACAAGAGGCCCACAGGATGTTGAGTCCTGCTGTTTTGGACGGCTTATTGTCGAACAAGTCCACCGAGAAATGTTAACATCAGTACGTCTCATGAAAGCTCTGTTGATAGAACAATATAGTTTATATTTGTAAGACTATTTTATGACATAACTTTAAACTTGTATAACTTGCCTGGTCATATGCTTGCATTTCTTTAGGTGAGCAGGGGTTTCACCTAAAGGATCAACATAAAGCACTCGCTTCTCCTTTGGATAAATGACCTTCACAATAGATTAAGAGGATCCAGAATCACATTCAATCATCATGCTAGATTACCACACAAATCTGGACACGCATGGTTCTCAAATTCTTTATGGTAGTGTACCAAAAGGGGCGGTTTTGGGCACGGGCGACCCGGGGCGGCACTTTCTCATGACACGTGGGGGCGGCACGACCACTTTAAAAAATAAAAAATCATCTGGGCCGTGAAGCGGTTTTCCAATATCTATCATGTCACTGTGTGGGGGGTTGGCGGATTGGCGCCCCCTGCGGCTGCTTGCTGGGGGGGGGGGGGGGGGGCGGCTGCTGCGGTTCGTGTGTGGGTGGCGTGCGGGTCCACTGTGGGCTATGGAGCCGTGCTCTAATGCAGTGGTACCCAACCTTTTTTGAGCCGGACCGGTTTTGTGTCAGACTATATTTTCACGGACCGGCCTTCACGGTGTAGACGAAAAATATGACGTAATACGACCGGCATAAATACAATTATAAAATGCATAAAGATACAACTCACCATGGCGCTGCATTAGTGGAGCCCTGAGCTTGTTTCTCTGCTACGAGCCGGTCCGTCTCGGGTGACGGGAGAAAAAGACCGAGCCCCGACGTCTGTTGTTTATGTCCAGTCTACTGACTCTACTCCGTACCTTAAACCTTTATGTCACTCTGTCACTTCATTAAAACCTGCTTCACAAAGACAGGGTGTTGGAATGGAGGCAGGGTTTAGAGCTTTTTTGGCAATCTCAGTGACCCTGCCTTGATTTCAATCCAGAACACAGAGTTGTAACGGACTTTAAAGTTTCACTTTTGGGGTAACGTAAGGAACCTCTTGACATGTGTCAAGAGGTTACGTTTGAGGCACCGCTCCAAGCAGGACATCGAAGGCCATTGGGTCAAGCTGAAAACATATACACATTAAAATGTCTTGTTTCTTTAATCGTATCGAACAGATTTCAAAATATGTAACCTTTTTTAACCCTTTGAATGACCCTTGCCACATGGCAGTCATCTGGAACCACAGGCTGCATGTTGTCTGGTAGACTTTTGTCTGTGTGGTTATTATCAGGTGAATGAATGCATTCAAAACCTAAGAGGGATAATTGTGGTGTGTTAAGTCCATTTTTTTGCAGGTCTGTGGCAAAGAGCTTGAAGGGCCCCACTTTGCTCCACAGCACACCTCTGCGTTTGCCTGCCCAGATGTCAGCTAATACTGAGATTAGAAGACAGTTGTTTACCAATACCTCAAGACAGCAGCATCAAGTTCCAAAAGGTCACCAAAGCTGCCATTAAATTGTATTAGTACTGACATCTACAGTATACTTACATTCCTCTGTGGAGGTGGGCGCATTGCATGACTCAGAAGTCAAGGTGTCTGACTGTATGGAAGGGGACCTCAAGGGGCTGCAGGGTTGGCGATGTAGAGGCAAACCGTTTTGCAGGTATCCTCTCTTCTGGCGCCACATCATTTTTCAGATGATCGATGTTGATTTTTCTGACATTGGTTCCTTTACCATGTTGTAGGTGTTACGATCCACGGAGAGCAGGACCCACAAGCGCGGGCGATGCTTTCAGGACAACGTTTACTAGGCAAACAAACATCAAGCGACAAACCAGCCCAGGACAGGGAGTCACACAGACTAAATACACAGGGGAAGGAGACACAGGTGGAAACAATGAGGGCGGGGCTTGCAATCACACAGGAGGGCGGCACACGAGGAGGGAGGAGTCTGGAACGAGCAACAAGGAGACTGACAGACACACAACAGAAACAGACAGAACTACCCAGGAGATCTGGGCATGACAGTAGGTCAGCACTTTCCCCTCAATATTAGTAATGGTATATGGACCCAATCAATCACTCTCTAGCTTCCCCCCTTTCCGCTGTTCCTCCCGAATATTTTTTCTGAGAACTTTGTCCCCCACGACAAAGCTGTCATTGTCCCCCTTTGACAATTTCCTTTTTGCGACCCTTTTTTTAGTCCTTGGGTAATGTTGGCCTCCACTTTGGCAAAGACATCTGGGAGGTCTTTCATGAGGCTAGACACATCCTAGTTGTTTGTCAGGGCAGTGACGTGGTCCTCATGTATCTGTAACATTGGTGTAGAAAAAAACACAAGTATACATTATACCAGATTTATATATATTGTTTTTATGGTTGTCATGCAGCATATAGTGCAGGAAAATACAATCATACCTGCCACTTGATTGGAATTTCAGAGGGGTAACGGGCCTCCCTCCCATACATTAAATAGTATGGGGAATATTTGGGGGTCAGCTGTTTTACTGTGCGGAGGCCAAATACAGTCGGCCGAATGTATTTGCTCCAGTCACTAGGGTGGCCCTGCACCATTTTCTTCAACACTCTTAAATTGTAAAAAAAAAGAAAAAGGAAATCAGTCATTCTTCATGCGTTATCGAAATACATATAGTAGAAAAGTCTATTTTTTTACTCTTGAATGGTGCCATTAAGCTTTTCCACCAAGCCATTTGTTTGAGGGTGATAAGGAGCACAGAGGCTTCTGGCAATGCCTAGTTTGTCACATAGGTCGTGGTTGATCTAGAAAATGCATGAAGAGGATAATTTATTTGGAATACCATGGTGAATTTTACATTGTTGATGTGACCAAAAAGACAGGAATACCACTTTGGACTTACTTTGTTGACAAATTCTTTGCCACGGTCAGTCAGGATTCTTTTGGGGGCTCCATACTTCAAAAAAAAAATCCAAGACACATTCTGAAACCTCTTCGGCTTTCTTAGTTCTTAATGGGTATACTTCAAGCCACTTCGTGAAATAATCTACCATGACACATATGTAGACGCAGCCATCATCAGTGCATTTCAGCTTGCCAACAAGATCCATTCCAACCAACTGGAAGGACTCAGTCACCTTTAGAATGCAAACCAAAGCTAAACACCAACAAGACTCCCATACAACATGTTGCATTGAACGTGTATTTACCTCTATTGGTTTGTATTGGATTTTCTCCTTAATACAGGTCCTCTTCTTTTGACAGGCATCACACTGGGCATCACTGTGGGTAGAACATTACCAGTCTCTTCGTGTGGCTCAGTGTTCACAATGCCTTGTGTCTTTTCACAATACGATCGTCACAAACGTACATTTGTTTTCCTCAATGAGTCCGTAGCCTCGCGAAAAAGTATCGCTAAATATGTTTAGGCATGTTTTCATCTCCGCCTGAGGTAACCAGTTGTTTCAGCTCACCTCGACCAAGAGGTTTCCTGGACACAGACAATGTGTGACAGTTTGACAAATACTCAACATGACTGCTGTTTCTTTATTCCAGGGTGTTTGATGTTACGTTTGTGGGACTTCCACAACAGAAATAGCACTAACCACACCCCCTCTCCGGCGCGTCTATAATAACCACAAATAGTCCAGCTATCTGGCCCGTTAGCTCCGGCTAGCTCCTTGTTAGCGAATCCTTCAGACACTGGAGCTGCGCCGTCTGTCCCCTCCAATATATTTGCTCAGGACTCTTTGCTTGGCATCTTCTGACTCACACTGAAGCTTTGCTTGTCGTAAGACACGTCCATGTTTAGATGCTCAGACGCGGAAGTGGAAACCATATCCGCCAGATTTTAAACCATATCTCTGTGACGTATTATCGCTAAGATATGATTTTATTAAAAACTTAAACATCTGCCCCTGCTTCGAAGCGGGGCCCGCCCCAAAGTGTTAAGGAGTCTGGTTACTGGCTATGTGGCCCCTGTGTTACTGTGTGGCCCCTGTGTTTAAGGAGCCTGGTTACTGACTGTGTGGCCCCTATGTTACTGTGTGGCCCCTCTGTTTAAGGAGCCTGGTTACTGACTGTGTGGCCCCTATGTTACTGTGTGGCCCCTGTGTTTAAGGAGCCTGGTTACTGACTGTGTGGCCCCTATGTTACTGTGTGGCCCCTGTGTTTAAGGAGCCTGGTTACTGACTGTGTGGCCCCTATGTTACTGTGTGGCCCCTGTGTTTAAGGAGCCTGGTTACTGACTGTGTGGCCCCTGTGTTACTGTGTGGCCCCTGTGTTTAAGAAGCCTGGTTACTGGCTATGTGGCCCCTATGTTACTGTGTAGCCCCTGTGTTTAAGAAGCCTGGTTACTGACTGTGTGGCCCCTGTGTTACTGTGTGGCCCCTGTGTTTAAGGAGCCTGGTTAATGACTGTGTGGCCCCTGGCTGACTGTGTGGCCCCTGTGTTTAAGGAGCCTGGTTACTGACTGTGTGGCCCCTGTGTTTCAGCGGTGGTCAGTGCCATCCCGGTGCCGGCCCTGGACTCGTCTCAGTACCCGGGGATCCTGCCTTCACCGTCCTGCGGCTTCACGCACAACAAGTTCAGCCTGAGACCGATGCCTTTCCCCAGCCTCACCGTGGACCGAGGGTACACACCAGGTACTACTACTCCTGATAGTACTGTAGAGTACTACTGATACTAGTGTAGAGACAGAGGGTACACACCAGGTACTAATACTCCTGATACTACTGTAGAGTACTACTGATACTAGTGTAGAGACAGAGGGTACACACCAGGTACTAATACTCCTGATACTACTGTAGAGTACTACTGATACTAGTGTAGAGACAGAGGGTACACACCAGGTACTACTACTCCTGATACTACTGTAGAGTACTACTGATACTAGTGTAGAGACAGAGGGTACACACCAGGTACTAATACTCCTGATACTACTGTAGAGTACTACTGATACTAGTGTAGAGACAGAGGGTACACACCAGGTACTAATACTCCTGATACTTATGAATACAACTGATACTATTATAGAGACAGAGGGTACACACCAGGTACTAATACTCCTGATACTTATGAATACTACTGATACTATTATAGAAACAGAGGGTACACACCAGGTACTAATACTCCTGGTACTTGTGAGAATACTACTGTAGAGACAGTACTGCTGTACACAGACTCAGAGGTGTGACTTCATTGAGTTGAAATGTTTCTGAACATCCTAGCTAGTCAACACGTTTCATAGCTTGCAGCTCAGACGCCTCCGGTGTTTCATTTTAACGAGCGGCCGTGTTAACTGGTGACTCAGCCGAACGCTGCGGACACGACAGAACATGTCGGTGTCCCCGTGACACGCAACTGTGTTTATTAACCACGACAACTGTACGTAAGTAAACCGCCCCGAGTCGCCAGTAAACACGTCACTGGTTAAACTGAAACACCCGTAGCGTCTGACAGCCCGCGGCGGCCATTATCGGACAGGAACAGAGAAGAATGAGTCAAGTGACGTTTCCTAAAGGATCCCTGGAACCACAACGTTGATTCACTTCATTTAAAGTACTGAAATACAGTAAAGCCTTGTGGGAAGAGTTATAGACAAACAGAAAAAAATAAACGTACCGTTAAGTTTATGTAATTACATTAACCCTGTAGCCTCGCCGTCACTTCCAGGCGGCGGCCGTAACGTTTCACTAGATTGTTAATAAGTACACTTTACAAAGTCAGATGAATTAAAGACACTTTTTCGTAACCATATGAGTTTGTATGAGTCTAATAAAGCATTAAAGATCCTCTGTAGTATATTAGTACCTGAAGAATCCAAATGCGGCCGGACTGTTTTTTTCCCATACTCTCCTTCGACATTTTCGACTCTGCAGGCTTCCGTGGCCGTGGAAGTTTCTTAGAAGGCGTCACATGTCTTAAGCGGAAAATTATGCAAAGATTGATACCCAGCATGTCCCAAACCGACCATGTTTTGGCATAAATGTTAAAACGTTTACATTTTTTAACCGACGACACAGTTTTTTGACTAAAACTCTTTCGTAACACCACAAGGCTTTGATTTATTGTGATTATCTTTACAAAGAGGCGTCTTACACTCTGTAGGTTGTTTGGGCCTTGAAGCATCTGGAAAAACTCGAGAGGCGGCTCGATAAGGCCTTTTTGGGGAATCTTGCTCATATCATCCTGGATGTTCATAGTTATGATCAAAATATGGTATAAAAGTTGTTTCTTGAAGATGTTTTTTTTTCACAAATAACTTCTGAAAAGAATGATATAAAATAACACAAGTATCATAACTCATTTGGGGTTCATACGACTACTTGAACAGACCTCACTAAGAACTCTAGAAGCACTTCTCCCCCCCTAGGGGGGACTTGGGGCTCAAAAGGGTTATTAATGAATACGACAGGGTTGGACTGCAACATCTTCATCGTTCCAGCTCTCTTCTCTCTCTCCCTCCTCTCACAGTCGTATTTAAGCCCATTTCACTGCAGAGCTAAATGCTAAACGACATGCTGGGGAGCTGTAATTCAGTAATTGGCTAATTCCTGGTCGGCTTGTATCAGTGATTTAACAGCAGCAGAGAGACGAGGCTTCAGAGTCATTGAATTAGCGACACAGTGGGATATCCGGTGGCAAAACGCACACTTTCACTGAGCTGAGGGGATGAGAGAGGCAGACGTAATGAGCAGGTGATGGAGAGGCAGTTAATGACTTAAAGTCATACACACATTCAGACACTGATTCCATAAGAAGACAACTACGAGTCCCACAAACAGCCATTCAGGGCACAGGAAGACGTGGGGCTCTGCACAACCTGCATTCTGGAATTTGAATACATTTCTTATGCTTTTGGATCAATTCACACATGGACAAAGACTTGTGATTATAATCCTGCACAAGCATCCTGCTCCTGCTGCCGCAGAGTCCTTAAGCAAGACGTCAATCAGTGGTTGAGCTGATCTGGGATCTGATAAGTCGTCCTGTTTCCATTCAATTGACGACAGCGTTTGAAGCTAACTTTTGAAATGTCTGCAAAGATAAATGCACGTTTCCAATCAACGCGTTTGAGCAGATAAACTCAGCTACGTCGTGTGGGAAGTCGGCGCTCCGCTTTAGGCCTCATGGTAATGCTTTCTACGTTACCTGAAGGCCACAGCAGTCCTCAGACACGGGGCGACAAAGGGGAGGTATTAAGTGTGATGCAATCTGAAACCTCACCACTAGAGGCCACTAAACCCTACACACTGCTCCTTTAACAGCTATTTAAGAGCCCAATCAGGAGAGGTGTGTGTTGAGGAACATTTCAGTGAAAAGTGCACTGATGTGACCTTCCAGAAGAGTAAAGAACTAACTACGTCATAATGACATGAAACCAGTCTCTTATTAGGAGCTCGCCTTCTTCCACAGACACTGCGGATAGAAAGATAACCCAATAATAAATCAAATCACTGCTCCTCTCCACTTCCAGATCTCCAACCAGTGGATTTGTTATCCACCCACACAGACACACATTGTGCTTCATGTGTAAACGCTGTGAGTCACCAGCAGACAGTCTCAGACTCATTCATTCATCTCTTCAGAGAAAAGAAGGAAATCATTGGAGGTGTTATTAACGGCACGGTGTTGTTGGCATCTTAAAATCATGCAGACTGTTCCCGATGCTGGGATCACAACAACAGGCTGATGAGCGTAGGGGAAGCGGTGCGTGCCGAGCAGAGTTAGTCACGCTTAGGTTTAGTGCGTCCTTTCACTTGTTTGGGATTTCTAGTGTGCGTTTTTTAAATTGGCAATCGTTTCTGAAGCCGCAGCACATCCTGATTCCTGTCTGTGTTCCTGTTCACGGGAACCAAATCAGTTCTTCCTCCAAATGTGAAGGAGTTCCAGAGGTATCACCTTCACCATGAGGTATCACCTCCACCATGAGGTATCACCTCCACCATGAGATATCACCTTCACCATGAGGTATCACCTCCACCATGAGGTATCACCTTCACCATGAGGTATCACCTCCACCATGAGATATCACCTTCACCATGAGGTATCACCTCCACCATGAGGTATCACCTTCACCATGAGATATCACCTCCACCATGAGGTATCACCTCCACCATGAGGTATCACCTTCACCATGAGGTATCACCTCCACCATGAGATATATGAGGTATCACCTCCACCATGAGATATCACCTCCACCATGAGGTATCACCTCCACCATGAGATATATGAGGTATCACCTCCACCATCAGGTATCACCTTCACCATGAGATATCACCTCCACCATGAGGTATCACCTCCACCATGAGATATCACCTCCACCATGAGGTATCACCTCCACCATGAGGTATCACCTCCACCATGAGATATCACCTTCACCATGAGGTATCACCTTCACCATGAGGTATCACCTCCACCATGAGATATCACCTTCACCATGAGGTATCACCTCCACCATGAGGTATCACCTTCACCATGAGATATCACCTCCACCATGAGGTATCACCTCCACCATGAGGTATCACCTTCACCATGAGGTATCACCTCCACCATGAGATATATGAGGTATCACCTCCACCATGAGATATCACCTCCACCATGAGGTATCACCTCCACCATGAGATATATGAGGTATCACCTCCACCATCAGGTATCACCTTCACCATGAGATATCACCTCCACCATGAGGTATCACCTCCACCATGAGATATCACCTCCACCATGAGGTATCACCTCCACCATGAGGTATCACCTCCACCATGAGATATCACCTTCACCATGAGGTATCACCTTCACCATGAGGTATCACCTCCACCATGAGGTATCACCTTCACCATGAGATATCACCTCCACCATGAGGTATCACCTCCACCATGAGGTATCACCTTCACCATGAGGTATCACCTCCACCATGAGATATATGAGGTATCACCTCCACCATGAGATATCACCTCCACCATGAGGTATCACTTCCACCATGAGATATATGAGGTATCACCTCCACCATCAGGTATCACCTTCACCATGAGATATCACCTCCACCATGAGGTATCACCTCCACCATGAGATATCACCTCCACCATGAGGTATCACCTTCACCATGAGGTATCACCTCCACCATGAGATATCACCTCCACCATGAGGTATCACTTCCACCATGAGATATATGAGGTATCACCTCCACCATCAGGTATCACCTTCACCATGAGATATATGAGGTATCACCTCCACCATGAGATATATGAGGTATCACCTCCACCATGAGATATATGAGGTATCACCTTCACCATGAGGTATCACCTCCACCATGAGATATATGAGGTATCACCTCCACCATGAGATATATGAGGTATCACCTTCACCATGAGGTATCACCTCCACCATGAGATATATGAGGTATCACCTCCACCATGAGATATATGAGGTATCACCTTCACCATGAGGTATCACCTCCACCATGAGATATATGAGGTATCACCTCCACCATGAGATATCACCTTCACCATGAGATATCACCTCCACCATGAGATATATGAGATATCACCTCCACCATGAGGTATCACCTTCACCATGAGGTATCACCTTCACCATGAGGTATCACCTCCACCATGAGATATATGAGGTATCACCTCCACCATGAGATATATGAGGTATCACCTCCACCATGAGTTATCACCTCCACCATGAGGTATATGAGGTATCACCTTCACCATGAGGTATCACCTCCACCATGAAGAGCGTGCGTTGAGGACGGGACGGCTGCACACAGAACCGACAGCCATGAAAGAAAACGCTGACGTAGTCTCATCGGTCATTTTAATATTAACAATAAGGACATGGCTAACAGCAGATATCCCATATCCAATGAATCAGGCATCACATTGTTCGAGGTTGCATCCTTTCCTCGGCGCGTGCTTCCTTTCTTCGGCGCGTGCTTCCTTTCCTCCGCGCCTGATTCCTTTCCTCAGCGCATGCTTCCTTTCCTCAGCGCCTGCTTCCTTTCCTCGCCCGGTGCCGTTGTGTGCAGAGCTTCTCTCTCTCCAGAGCGCTGCCCGTCGTCCACTCGGTGACGATGTTTCTTCACCTGCAGTGTTTTGGCTCTTCAGGGCCACCGTACGTAATCACAAATCGTTCATACTTTTCCTGATGAGTTGAGTCAACAACAAAAAAAAGATAAATCTTCTGTGGAATAAAACTAACAAAACTCTCCGGGCTCCTTTTTAGTCGCTCTCCCATTCCTTTTCCCTCACAGGGGAGAGTCTCTCTCTCTCTCTCTCTCTCTCTCTCTTTTCCTCTGGGTTCTTCCTCTCATCTCGGACACTTGTTGGCTCTACATGTAATGACCCGTCTCCTCTCTCCTGTGGTCGCTGCACCAGGACTTCCATCTCCCGCTCGTCTCATGAGGCCGTGTTCCTGTCAGGATGTTTCTTCTTCATCGTCTTCCTCCTCTTCCTCCTCCTCCTCTCTCTCCGTCACACGTTTGTCTCTGACAAGATACAAAAAAGTGATTTATTTCAGTGCGAAAAGATTCAGCAACGCAGAAAGACTAATGCCTTGTTCACACCAAAAGAGTTATTCTTGCGAGTAAATTACATGTTAAGTCAATGCACAGACGCGAATGGTTGCGAAAAAGTGTTGCGAATATTCGCAACACTTTTGGTGTGAACGCGGCATAAGAGATTAATGGTTTGAATGAAGTCATTCAGATCGCTGAGCCTTTGAGTACTCAAAGGAGAGGCCGCAAAGGTCACAGGTCATGAAACCTGGAGCAGGACGTCCAAGGGACAACGTCAGCATTTACATTCCTGCAGCCACGGGATCTACAGTAGAGACACATCACTGCAGACACGTCTGTGAAAGAACTGACAGAGTTTCGGATGTTGAGTCAAAATATTCACACGTTTGAAGTTTTATATATGTATATATATCAGGGTTCTTACGTCATGGAAAACCTGGAACAGTCTTGGAGTTTAAAATGGTTATTTTCAGGCCTGGAAAAGTCCTTGAAAAAAATAAAATTCCAAAAGTTAAGTAAAAGTCATGTAAATGTGTTATATTCATGTGTTCATGTAAATGTGTTATATTCATGTGTTCATGTCGTTCATTTACGCTGAGTTTGAAATAATGAATATGCTTTTAAAAGAAATACTCAAAATATAAGCAGGCATACATACAGGCATCTATATAAATGTTTATTCTTTTAATCAAACTATTGTCTCATTCATTTGAGTCATTTAAGGTTTACTGTATGCTTTGTGTTCTCATTGTTAGTTTAAATACTACGTTTAATCACTTTTTACTGTTTACACCCAGACTTCACTAAATGTGTGTAATGGACATTTGGTTTAAAGTCATGAAAAAGTCATGAAATCCAGAATGTGTTTGAACCCTCTATTTATATTCAGTGTTTTTCTGTCTTTTCTTCAAATGCCTGGTCACTCTGAACAGTTATTGGACGTTTTGTTTTTTGTCCCTCCTCCTCCTCCTCCTCCTCCTCCTCCTCCTCCTCCTCCTCCTGTCCTCTGCCCTTCATCCCTCCTCCTCCTCCTCCTCCTGTCCTCTGCCCTTCATCCCTCCTCCTCCTCCTCCTCCTCCTCCTCCTCCTCCTCCTGTCCTTTGCCCTTCATCCCACCTCCTCCTCCTGTCCTCTGCCCTTCATCCCTCCTCCTCCTCCTCCTCCTCCTCCTCCTCCTCCTCCTCCTCCTCCTGTCCTCTGCCCTTCATCCCTCCTCCTCCTCCTCCTCCTCTTCTTCCTCCTCCTCCTCCTCCTGTCCTCTGCCCTTCATCCCTCCTCCTCCTCCTCCTCCTCTTCTTCCTCCTCCTCCTCCTCCTCTTGTCCTCTGCCCTTCATCCCTCCTCCTCCTCCTCCTGTCCTCTGCCCTTCATCCCTCCTCCTCCTCCTCCTGTCCTCTGCCCTTCATCCCTCCTCCTCCTCCTCCTCCTCCTCCTCCTCCTCCTCCTCCTCCTCTACCTCCTGTCCTCTGTCCTTCATCCCTCCTCCTCCTCCTCCTCCTGTCCTCTGCCCTTCACCCCTCCTCCTCCTCCTCCTCCTCCTCCTCCTCCTCATCCTCCTCCTCCTGTCCTCTGCCCTTCATCCCTCCTCCTCCTCCTCCTCCTCCTCCTCCTCTTCCTCCTCCTCAGCGATGCCTTCGGACTCTCTCCTCCAGCAGCAGCCTCAAACCCAGCAGGCCGCTCCACTCCTCCCCGGCTCCTCGGCGCCGCTCGGTGACCACATCGCCGGCCCGATCCCGGGGGCCGCCCCCGCCGCTGAGGAGGCCCCGGCCGGCGGCGGCGGGCGCAGCATCCCGACGGCCTGCGTCCGGCCCACCCACCCCCTCCGCAGCTTCACCAACCCGCTGCTGCCGCCGCCCATGGGCACCATCGACCCCAAGGTGTACACCTCCATGCTGCCGCAGGCCGGTGAGTCCCAGGGTCCCCGGGCAGAGGGAGGGGCGTGTTGACGTGTTGCCACGCAACGTCACATCATATTCCTCACGAAAAGGGTTTTTTCTAGTTTTTTTTGCACTTTTCTTCAATTTCTGCTCGTTACATGCAGACAGTCTTTTCAAAATAAGCGTCCATCTTCAAAGGAAACGGCTTAGTTAGGTTCAGGCCACAAAGAGACACGACTGCACTGCTCTTCGTTGGCATGGTTACTGGAAGAGAACCGCCTGGATGTGACGTGAACAGGAGTCACATGACTTTATGACACTTTACATAACGGGACATGAACTCAATGCAGAAGCTTTGAACTTGCTTTCTTTCTAATTGCCATCTTGTAAAAATAAAAGATAGTTACGGCCAAAGACCAAGAATACTGAAGTTACATTTCATAGTATTAGCAAAGCATGAATGAAAGTTTATAAATCAAGAATGACACATTTATAACTGTGTTTATGAATGAGTTACTAATGAGTATTCATGTTGGAATAATGCTTTATAAATGACGAATTCAGTGTTGATTCATGCTTTACTAGTGATACATAGTGTTATGAAACTACTTGATATGAAGACACAACATGCTGCAGTTCCTCTCATGCCCACTAGTTGCTGCTTTTGCTTCATGATGTCGTCGACCGAGTGTTGAGATGTTCCTTCCTTTGGACCGATGTCTCATTCACTATCTGATGTTTTATCATAATATAGAACTTTGTTGAGACACTGTTGACTTAAGTCAACACCGAGGATTGAGTTCGGTCCATTTTCTGCAGTGAGTTATCAGAACCAGAATCATAACACACACACATGGAATGTGTCTCCAGCTACAGTTTCAGCTCTTACACAATATACAATAAACTAGATAAATATTCAAAAGAGACTAAAGACAACAGAGACAGGAGACAATTAAAGACAACAGTAGACGAGTGCAGATGGAAGAGTTTGATTAATTGTTTATTAGTGCAGTACATAATTCATGAAGTATTACATGATAGTTGATGTATCTTTACTCCCTCCGTTCCTCCTCTGAGCCCCTCACAGTGGACACCATGTGCCCATCATGGAGCCTCTTGTTTCACTGCAGCCGTGAAGCACGAACCGCCTGGTCTCAATCTTTTGTCCAGGCAACAACAGGAAGTGTGTGTTATTGCACATGATGACAAACCAATACAGTTTTAACTCGGGTCTGCTGGCTGCTCCTGAAGCTCCAGTCTGTTGCTGTTTTGTCAGATTCCACTTCCTCTTTGTTTAAGGTTCTCTCTGTGAGCGGCTTTCATATTTTATTCAGAGGAACTAAATGCGTTAGCCTAAGGGTGCTACTGTGTGTGTGTGTGTGTGTGTGTGTGTGTGTGTGTGTGTGTGTGTGTGTGTGTGTGTGTGTGTGTGTGTGTGTTTATAGAAAGATGCACTGCAACTGGCCTTGACATTAGCCAGAGGGTTGCATCTGAGCTGGTCTGACCTCCCACTGTGTTCTCCCTCTCTCCATGCTACCTCTCTCTCTCTCTCCCTCCCTCTCTCTCTCTCTCTCTCTCTCTCTCTCTCTCAAGGCAACATATTCTAGTGTGTGTCTGCTTGCTTCATGCGTGTACTGTCTTTTCAAAATAAACATCAGTATTCACAGGAAAATCGATACCTAAATTCAAAATAATACGATTCTGAGCATCTGAGTGAGATTATTTCCCTTTGGCGGTGTTAAAAACAGTCAACAATAGTAAAGTAATAGCTATTTATGGATTTATTTGTACGTACTTGATTTTGATTTGCATCACTTTCAGGGGACAACCTTCGGCTCTGAGAAAGTAAAGCCAAGGCAGAAGTGTCTTAAACCTGCATTCTTTCACATTGCCACCAGGGGGCGACTCATCTGGTCAAAAAGAAGGTTGTTTAGAAGTCTGTAGAAGATTACTCTACTTCTCTCTTTGTAAACATGAGTTTATGTCTCAATCTCTAGTTTCAAGTCTCCTTCAACACAGTCTATGGTCTCTTTACTATGTAAGGCGAGGAACGCCCAAGAAAACGTTGATTGAGAGACTTGATATACGCAATATTCAGACATCTCAGTGTCCTCTCAGGAACAGTGTCCTGTCCAGGAAGACTGGGTATGGTATTGTCATGGTAAACATGGTAAACATGGGATTAGTATCAGCCAAGCTCAAGTCCATCTGGTCAAAGGGCAGTTGCCCCAGCTGGAGGATGGCCTTGGAACTACGATGGTACAGATCTCCATGGTGACCAGAAGATGAACACCGCATTGGCATTGTTGATCCCGACTTTTTTATGTCAAAATTCTTCTCAATCTCAATTAATTATTAAACGAGTAAGCCGTGATTGCGGAGAAGCAATTGGCCAATCAGTGCAAGCGATGTGAGAACGAGGCTGCCGTCTTGCACACAGCTAGCGAGCGACGTTCAACAAAAACTAGCAGAACTAACAGAAAAACTGCAGCAAAAATGGCAACAAAAAGTTGGAGGCAAAGCGACTAGTTTGGTTTATGCCAGATTTAGTTAAAATGCGTTTCAATATCTCCTCAGCTTGTTTCCGCCGCACTTACAATGCACCGTTAACTTTGCGAAGACGTGACTCTAGCATCGAACACGGGCGTGTCCTTTTGAATCGCGAGCGATTCTCACGAGAAGAAGTAAAGAGCAGACAAAAGAATGAAGAGCTAAAAACGCTGCTCTCAAATGCCGACTCGAAAACTAAACAAATGAGTTCTTTTATCATCGTTACTTCAGAGTGAGGTGCCGCTCGACTGTGAGCTCTACTGGAGGAATGGAGACCAGACACTCCCTCTCTTTGCTCCACCGTCGGTCTTCCAGGTCTTTAATCTCTCAGCCTGTCCTCTCTCTGATCGCCTGCAGCGGTGTGAGCACAGAACCAATGCTGCCTCCATGCACAGCTCCCTGGACAGTGTGTGTGTGTGTGTGTGTGTGTGTGTGTGTGTGTGTGTGTGCGTTCCTGCTTTCTGTAGGTGTATCACCTGTGTGTGTGTGTGTGTGTGTGTGTGTGTGTGTGTGTGTGTGTGTGTGTGTGTGTGTGTGTGTGTGTGCGTTCCTGCTTTCTGTAGGTGTATCACCTCTGTGTGTGTGTGTGTGTGTGTGTGTGTGTGTGTGTGTGTGTGTGTGTGTGTGTGTGTGTGCATTCCTGCTTTCTGTAGGTGTATCACCTGTGTGTGTGTGTGTGTGTGTGTGCGTGTGTGTGCATTCCTGCTTTCTGTAGGTGTATCACCTGTGTGTGTGTGTGTGTGTGTGTGCGTGTGTGTGCGTTCCTGCTTTCTGTAGGTGTATCACCTGTGTGTGTGTGTGTGTGTGTGTGTGTGTGTGTGTGCGTTCCTGCTTTCTGTAGGTGTATCACCTCTGTGTGTGTGTGTGTGTGTGTGTGTGTGTGTGTGTGTGTGTGTGTGTGTGCGTTCCTGCTTTCTGTAGGTGTATCACCTGTGTGTGTGTGTGTGTGTGTGTGTGTGTGTGTGTGTGTGTGTGTGTGTGTGTGTGTGTGGGTGTATATACTTCCATTATGGTTCTGTTTACACGCCCAGGTGGCCTCAGATTAACATTGATTTTCCGCTCCTGGAAAGCCTTCGCTCAGGAGCAGCGAGCCCAAGGCGACGCTCGGCTCCCAGAGACTCCCCTCCCCCGCCGCTCACCTCGCGACCCGCCTCCCCGACGCAGAGCACTCAGAGCCGGGGTCGAGCTTCCTCCTCCTCCTCCTCCTCCTCTCTTCCAGGAGGAGGAGGAGAGCGATGGTGTCTGATGCTTATGGCTGGCCTTGTTTGTGTGTGTTTATCCGGGCCTGAATGAAAAGAATGAGATGTTTTCACGGCTTAATTGGATTGTTGTGGCGAGAGAGAGAGAGAGAGAGAGAGAGAGAGAGAGAGAGAGAGAGAGAGAGAGAGAGAGAGAGAGAGAGAGAAAGAGAGGGAGAGAGAGAGAGACTTAGTAACGGATGTTACTCCAGTATGTCAGATGGACTGAAGGTTTACCTGACACCAGTCCAACGTACCTGATGTTGGAGCAGGTGTTGAAAGAGTAGAAAGAAAGATGGACTGACATTGTTTGTTTGGGCGGGATTCTTAGCTGATCGTCGTAGCGACTCTCTCTACTGACCAGGGGGCGACTCCTCTGGTTGTATAGAAGTATATGCTTCATGTGTTAAAGCTGCATTCTCTCTCCTGACCACCAGGGGGCAACTCCTCTGGTTGTATAGAAGTCTATGCTTCATGTCTTTAAGCTGCATTCTCTCTCCTGACCACCAGGGGGTGACTCCTCTGGTTGTATAGAAGTCTATGCTTCATGTGTTTAAGCTGCATTCTCTCTCCTGACCACCAGGGGGCGACTCCTCTGGTTGTATAGAAGTATATGCTTCATGTGTTAAAGCTGCATTCTCTCTCCTGACCACCAGGGGGTGACTCCTCTGGTTGTATAGAAGTCTATGCTTCATGTGTTAGAGCTGCATTCTCTCTCCTGACCACCAGGGGTGACTCCTCTGGTTGTATAGAAGTCTATGCTTCATGTGTTAAAGCTGCATTCTCTCTCCTGACCACCAGGGGGCGACTCTTCTGGTTGTATAGAAGTCTATATAAATGACTCTACTTCTCTTGATGTATTCCCTCAGTAAACATAGTAAACATGAGTTTATGTCTCAATCTCTAGTTTCAAGTCTTCTTCAATACAGCATGATGTTCATTTAGTAGATTATGGTCATTTAGTCAAACAGACCATAAAGCAGGGGGCGGGGCTACAAGGTGATTGACAGGTCTCTGCCACTACCACTGCCATATTCGACGTCTCTCCACAGTCTTCCTTCACAGCTCGAGGGACGACTCTTTCTGACCAATCGGTCGTCTGCATTGTTTGGAGTCCAGCCTTTATTATTATTATTATTATTATTATTATTATTATTATTATTATTATTATTATTATTATTATTATTATTATCGTTAAGCTCGCTTGTAACTCTGTCAGAGGTGGAACCATGAGAAGCAACAGCAGCTCAAATCCACAACTTCCCTCCATGGAAAACCTAAAACCGTTCCAGCGAGTCGGTCGTGGAAATGAGGCAGAATAAAGAAGTGGTTGTGTTGCATCATGGGAAATGTAGGATCCAGTATTTTTGGAGCTTGAACCATGAAAGAGATTAAATGTCAGGAAATCTTTTGGGTTATCCGTCTTGTGAGTCCCTTAAATATTGAATTGGTTCTTTTGCAGAGTTTAGCAAAGTTGCAACTCATTAGTTTGATGAGAACCCAGAGCTAACATGGTGTTCAAGATCTTTATGCTCATTTATATTCAAGTGTCCTTCAGCAGAAGTTTGATGAACATTGTGATGATAAAGTGCCACAGTTCATGTTTTGACCCCTGACCTCGGAGTCAAACACTGGATCTGTGTGTTCTCTGCTTCCTTCCTCCAGCCGGCTCCCTCGGTTTATATCAATATTTAAACTGAGACTTTCTCTCGTTAAATGGAGCCTCCAAAGCCCATCTGCAGAGTAAAGTGTGATGGTGGGCAGTTACTCAGCTAAATTGGCCTGAATGTGCGGCTTAATGCTGGAAGCTGTAATGGGATTGTCTGGCTCAATGTCTGATACCCAGAAAAAGACATTGGAGCCACAGCTGGAGGTAAACGCAGAGCAGTGATGGATGCTTCCAGAGTGCACCTCCATCCGGCCTCAGAGGGCACGCCGTATTACCAATGAAGAGCGTTGGGATAGTTAGATATGGTTATGTCCAACATTTGGAGAGAGACAGCGATTTCTTTTAGCGTCATTCTCAAATGGTACACCATTTTATTTTGTGCAATGTTCATTACTCCCAGTTTGTCTTGAGGAGCAGCACTAAAGGGAAGGTCAGACTCACCATTATCACCCCGCACTGTGAATATAGAGCAAAAAACAACATATTGCCCCAGTCAAAAATAAATAATTAAAGCAGGAAAGCGGACATGACTTGAACACAAAGCATCATTATGGGAGAACTCGGTCCGTAAAGACTGAAGCATTGAGCGGAGGAAGCAGGTAAAGCTCATATCAGAGGGTTAGGACCACCTCATGTCACGGGGAGGTGGAGATAAGGGAGGAAAACCATCTTTCAAAAGACTTTGAACCTTCAGGCGTGAAGATGGAGCGGGGGAGGGGGGTCTTTAAATGTTAAAAGATGCTGAAGAGTGGACTGTGACACGTCTCCGGTCTGCAGACTGTTTTCAGTGGAAGCTCTTGTCCTCTTTCTTTCTACCTGGAGAAGAAAGAAGAGGATGAAGGGGATGACACTGATGAAAGGAAATGATGGGGACCAAGACAACATTGTGAGGCAGGAAGTGAAAATAAGTAATATGACTATTATTAGATTAGATTAGATTAGATTATGAGATACTGAATCAGATATTTGGGGAAGTCAAAATTATCCGTCAATCATTCTATCCCAAAGGTAAGAGATATAAGTCTGAATTATGCGATATTGACAACCAGACTTTATAAATCCAGAATATGTTTTAAATTACTCTAATAATCAGGATCAGGAGAGATTATGAGATTAGTAAATTCATATTTTCATTTACTAGCTCATGAAGCCAATTTTGACTTCATTTCTGGACATCATAATCTTGACTTTGAAAGCAAGACAAATGATTTAGTGTCTACTTTGACCTAATAGTGAGTATCTATTGTCCCTGTAGAGGTGGGCTGCTATAGGAGGAATGTGGATGGAGCGTGGTGATTGGTTGTTGATCGGTTGAAATACTTGGAATATTTGTATTTCTTGCAGATTTTGAACAAATTATGAGATAAAGACGCAATTTTGGAAAATACTTTTTAAGCTGCTTTCCAAAAGTTGACTGCACCCTGTCTGACTGCGTACCTGTCTGACTGCGTACCTGTCTGACTGTGTACCTGTCTGACTGCGTACCTGTCTGACTGCGTACCTGTCTGACTGCACCCTGTCTGACTGTGTACCTGTCTGACTGCACCCTGTCTGACTGCGTACCTGTCTGACTGCACCCTGTCTGACTGTGTACCTGTCTGACTGCGTACCTGTCTGACTGCACCCTGTCTGACTGCGTACCTGTCTGACTGCGTACCTGTCTGACTGTGTACCTGTCTGACTGCACCCTGTCTGACTGCGTACCTGTCTGACTGTGTACCTGTCTGACTGCGTACCTGTCTGACTGCGTACCTGTCTGACTGCGTACCTGTCTGACCGGCGGGGATCCAGGGGAACATCAAACAGACACGAGGAGAATGTTTAGAAGCAGCCAGACAAAGAAGCAGCAACCCGGTGTGGAGACGTCTGCTCTCTCTCCTCCAGAGACTGGATGTCTCCTCAAAGACGCGTCTCATCTTAAACTGTATTTACTTCAAACCGTCCTCAGGATCAATAACCCCCCCCCCCTCGCCCCCCCCCCCCCCCCCCCCCCCCCCCCCTATCGCTGCACATCTTTCCATCTTTGCCTTCGACCCAGGAACAGAGACACCGCTGACGTGACCCCCGGCGGGCTTTCACACCTTCACTCTGCTTGTCTGGTAAATATATCCAGCCTCCACCTCTGAGCAGCTGCCCCCCCCCCCCCCCCCCCCCCCCACCCTGGGGGCGAGCCAGCACCGTGAAACTCTCTTTCATGGCGTTCTCCACTGTGGATGTGTAACCTTTGCTTCGTCTCTGTACCGCTGCAGCTCATTTCCACAAAATGTCTTTTTCTGTAGCTCAGCTCGGTCTGGATTCAGTCTGACAGCGGCGTGCTGAGAAGTCATAAAAACACATTTGGTTCTGCTTCATTTTTAAAATGAAGCTGGCAGGGATCTCTACACCACATTTACAGACACTCAGAGTCACACAAGGTCAGAACGACGGAGAGTAAAACAGGCCCAGTGGGACTGACGACACAAAGCAGAGCAGCTCTATTCTGGACGCTGATGCTCCACAACCAGAGGTTTGGATGCATACAAACGGCATGAACTGTTTTTGGCGGTCGACATCTTGAATTGATGCTCTGTTTGACTTTAAATGACCATAACTTACTAAATGAACATCATGCTGTATTGAAGAAGACTTGAAACTAGAGATTGAGACATAAACTCATGTTTACTATGTTTACTGAGGGAATACATCAAGAGAAGTAGAGTCATTTATATAGACTTCTATACAACCAGAGGAGTCGCCCCCTGGTGGCCAGAGAGAGAATGCAGCATTAATACATGAAGCATAGACTTCTATACAACCAGAGGAGTCACCTCCTGGTGGTCAGAAGAGAGAATGCAGCTTTAACACATGAAGCATAGACTTCTATACAACCAGAGGAGTTGGCCCCTGGTGGTCAGGAGAGAGAATGCAGCTTTAACACATGAAGCATATACTTCTATACAACCAGAGGAGTCATCTCCTGGTGGTCAGGAGAGAGAATGCAGCTTTAACACATGAAGCATAGACTTCTATACAACCAGAGGAGTCATCTCCTGGTGGTCAGGAGAGAGAATGCAGCTTTAACACATGAAGCATAGACTTCTATACAACCAGAGGAGTTGGCCTCCCCCTATTCCTACTACAAGCTGCCTGTTAAAACGCCACACATCCTCAAAGGAAAAGTAAGTTGATGGGTACTTCTGGACCAACGTACCTTCTTACAGTGTAAGTATCTCCAGCAAGGCTAAAAGGAGACTCCCTCACTCACTGAACACAGTTTCAAGTTTCTGCAAGTTGATTTTTCTATAAATGAACTGAAGCCGAGACTCTGATCCTTGTTCTTAAGTAAAGACGGAAGTTTAGAAACACAACCTTGTGCAATTACATTTCATATCCAGGTGGAAGTCAGTTGGTCCTTTTCAACTGGATTCTCAGAAACTGTTCTAGTGGCCTCGGACTTTCCAACATCATGCTAGCTGTTCATGCTAGCTGTTTTCTGTTTGGGACGGGACGTTATTTAGTTGTGTCCTCACTAATCAGCAGTGAAGGGACGCATCCGTCTCGCCAGCATCATTTTCACAGATGGGCTCGTGGTTGCCATGAGCAATTTCATTTAATGAACAAAATGTTCCTGGTCTGTGAGTTTTGGAGCATTTTTCCGGGTTCCTGGCTCCGGCACAGGAAGATGACGTCCAAATTCCTAATCCCGCCAACAAAGCTCTGATTGATTGGTCGTTTCTCCAACCAGCCATCAATGAGCTCAACATCCGACCGGCGGAGCCGTCAGACTTTCTCCTTGTCAGACATGTAGACTGACGGGCTTGTAAAGATTCTGTCATTATCTTTTTTAACCATCATGATAAATTGTAGACGAAGAGCGTGATTCTAATCTGATTCACTTTTGATCGGACTGAACCAGGCGGGCCGTGCCCAACGTCTTCCTTCCTCATTCTAAGCTTCTTTTGAGGTTTTTGAGAATGAAGCTTTGACTATCTGTCAATGCAGTTGTGAGCCTCCCGTTGTGTGTGTGTGTGTGTGTGTGTGTGTGTGTGTGTGTGTGTGTGTGTGTGTGTGTGTGTGTGTGTGTTCGGTAGCAAGTGGGAGAGCAGACAATGTGTGACCGCAATGAAAGACTGAAACTGTGAGCACCATCTGGTCGAAAAGCCCAAATCATTCAGATAGTTTTTCAAATGCAATTATTGGTCAACGATTGGATCATTTTACTCACGAATCAGTGGCCTGAGCCCTCCGCTCCTTTCTGTTTCCTACCTCTAGCCAACATTGGATTCTTTTAGCCTGCTGGACAACAGGAGCTCAGGCTGGACCAGTCGATGAAGTCCAAACTACTGCTACTGTTATTATGCTGCTAGTGGAGCAGCTAGAACTCCCCTTTACAAAGTGTGTTCTTTAAGCTAAACCTGACTGATTACCCTGCTGTGAACACTGTCTTCTGTAGTTCCTCCCTCTGGGGCCAATGATCCACCTTTATTTTGAAACTCCTACTTTGTTGCCCTGGAAATAACGGTGTTTTATTTTCTCAAGTTCCACTTTCCTCATGGAAAGTCCCAGACTCTCCCATTGCATGTTTTTCCTGCCACCTTTATCTCCAGGGGTTTATTTTACTTGAGCTGTTTCCAAGTTATACATTGAATGAAACTGAATCTGTTCAATCCCTTCCATTGTCCTACATCCACACTAGTTCTGATATACTGCTATCAAAACATTGAGTATAGTTCATAGTGCGGACAAATCAAACCCTAACACGACCACCAAATGCTTTTAACCTTAACCGAGTACTTTATGTTCCTCCCCAAGAGGAGGCAGGTCAGGCATCACTGTTGGGGAATGTATATTCTGTGTTTATTGAAAATGGATTTGAAGTTGTTGTTTCTTTGGCGTGAAGACTGTTGTGTTCTCTGGAGGGATGGAGGCTGTTGCAGGTGTTTGGTTTCTCAGGGAGAGACGATGGATGTTTATTGATCAGGAAGTGAAGGAGTTGGGTGCAGGAAGAGGCGAGTGGAGCATTGTGGGTAGCAGAAGCCCGGGGGGGTGTTCAGACATCAGGAGGTGTTCAGGGAATCGGAGGAGAGGGAGAAGAAAAAAATACAGTTTTGTCTCCTATTGTTCCTCTTCCGTGTTGTTTCTCTTTCCTTCGTCTACTTCGTACAAAAGCTTCCTCTCATCTGAATTCCTGAATGCTACAGTGGAGACAAGGCAGTGGAATGCATTCATTGATTTATGCTCTTGTTCCTTCGTCTGTTTGTAACAGCGTGGATGTGTGTTCTCCTCTGTCGGGTCAATTCGTTCCTCTGTTGGTTGCTTGTTGTTTAGTGGAGAAGATGGATCCAGCATCAGTGTGCATTGTTCCTTAAAGCAGGTGTGCATCTCAGAGGTCGCCGACACACTGTGGACACTTTGATGAGACGTGTGGTATAAACATCTGTGAGTTCAAGAAAGTGTATAAATAAAGCATGATTGCAGACTATATGGCGTGACAGCTAATCTTGTTGTAATGTGCATGGCTGGATTCTTCTTTCTCTCTTGTTGCTGTAAATAGTAGTTAATTAACTGTAGTTAACAAACCATCTCATTCTACTGCATCGTCATGTCATATCCAAATAGAGTTGTGTTCTTATTGTAAAGACGTGTTTCTGATGAACATTGAAATATGAAATGACTCGATGATGAACGGACCAATGGATGCTAACTGAACAAGTGGCTCAGGCCTCAGGTCAATGGTCCACTTAGTGCATGTGCACTGGTCATTTAGATGAGTCAATATGTGTTGTCAGATCAGACTGTTCCATCCAACTCGTTAAGAGTGAAGCTCACCACGTGTGCTTCTTCAAACGGCCACTTGAGGCTCCAACACAAAGACCCCGTGTTAAAAAGCCCGGGACAAACACCATGTGGTCTCTGTGGCTCGTGAGCTCACTTGCAAATCCATTACATTCAAGTTTGATTAGTTTTTGTTAGAAGTTCTCTTCCATTGAACCAGAAGCGTTTACCAAAACAAAGCAAGCTGTCAATCGATGAGCAGCAGATGACGGTCTGGTCTGGACTGTCTGTGCAGGGCTGCTAACCAGGGGTCTCTCTGTCCTCCCCCAGGCGCCAGCCTCCCGAAGCCCCAGGTGAAGACGGCCTCTCTGGGCCAGGCCGGGAAGGCCCGCTCCCCTCTGCTGCCCGTCTCCGTCCCCACGGCGCCGGACCTACCGGAGGAGGGAGGAGCCAAACCGGCGGAGGATTCGGCCGCCAACGTAAGTCTGAGAATGTTGTTTAGTTCGATGCCCACAGGTCCATGCTCACTGCTGACTGTCTAGTTTGTAGAGGTCAGAGGCTTTTGATGGACTGATACAAATACCAAAAGTAGAAGCGATTGGAGCTAACTAGTGAATGAAAACTAGTCTTCCCTCTCACGGTAAACGTAGAGGAGCTAAAGTAGGAAGCCTCTAAAGTTGTTTTCTCCCACTGAAGCAAAGTAGCAGAGCATCACATCTACCTGTCACTAAAGGACATTATCTTGTTGTATTTTCTCTTGTTATGTTTTGTTCATGAACAGTGGATGCTCATACTCTCAGTCATCTAGTCTAAGAAGATGTTCTCTAGATGGGACAACGTACAGTATGTAAAGGCAGCATATCTGTCTTTGATGATCTTCTTCTGATCAAACTCTGACATCATCGTTACTGCTGCTCCTCTGTCCTCAATGCATTGTGGTTTCATACTTCCATGAGGTCAGCAGACTAATCCAATCACCTGCCAGGTGTAACGTACATATTTCTGTCTCGATATCTTCAGTCCATGGACCACAGACAGTTCATCAGCCTCTGAGGAGCCGACTGTATTCACATCTGTAGAGCAGCAGAAGTAGAACTGACATCATAAAGAATAGAATGACAATCAGGAGAGAAAGAACGGTGGAGGAAGTGAGAGAGGAAGAGGAAGGAAGGTACACACACACACACACACACACCTGCTCAGCTTGTCTCTACACCTGTTTCCTCCCCTCAGTGTGCTGGTGGCCTTTCAGCTGGAGAATACAACAGTTCATTTGTGACTGAGGAGAGGAAGAGGAAGAGGAAAGAAACGGAGGAGGCAGAAGAAGAGGGAGAAGAAGAGGAGAAGAGTCGTAAAGGATTATGAAGGAAAAGGAGGAGAGGGAAATAAATCGGGGGTGAGAGGATGGGTGTAGAAGAAAGGAGGACGATAAGGCGGAGAGGAAGAGAGGGAGAAGAGGAGGAAGAGGATAAAGGGCAGGAGAGGAAAGGTTAAGAAGGAAAGCATGCAGGAGGAAGAGGAGGAATGGAAATGGGGGAGGAAGAGGAGGAGAGGAAGGAGGCGGAGCCAGAGGATGACAAGCAGCAAGATGAACGGCAGAACACGATGAGGAGGGACGCCGGACGTCAGGGCTTGTTACATATTCATACGGGACGGGACGAGGCATCGCCACGGCAACGAGAAGAGAGCAGAGGACCGAGGAGGAAAAGAGAGAAGAAGAGAAGAGAGGGAGGGAGGGAGGGAGGGAGGAGGAGAGGGAGAAGGAGACACAGAAACACAGGGAGGAGAGAAAGAAGAAAGACAGAGAGGAAAGGAAAGGAGGCAAAACAAGGAGAGGTGAGGTGTGCAAGGGAGAAAGGGAGAAGGGGGAGGTAGAGGAGCAAGGAGGCGTTGCCGTAGCAACAGGAACAGATGGAAGGATGCTTCAGGAGGAAGAAGGATGGAGGCGAAGAGCAGGAAAGAAATGAGACAACGAGACGGGGTCAAAGGTCAACAGGTCTTCCTCTTCATCTGCGCTTCTATCTCTGTAATTGATCTAGTCTCTTCAGCCCTCTGGCATATCACACACACACACACACACACACACACACACACACACACACACACACACAGCTACTTAATAAACTGTGTCACACAGAGTGAGTGATGTAACACAACGGTGCTTTTATTATGTTGTTACATCAGTGACACATAATCAAGGAGCTCAGTGTGTGTGTGTGTGTGTGTGTGTGTGTGTGTGTGTGTGTGTGTGTGTGTGGCTCAGTTCTGATTCCTTACCATTACGACTCTGGATCTATTCGTTGCCCCAGGTTTAATACTTCCTGAGAACTCAGAACTTGACCTTTGTCTCGTTGAGAACAGGTGAGATAATAATGGCCGCCTCTCACAACCTGTCCACCACTTGGCCTCAGACACCTCCACCTGTCTCAATCCTCTGACTATAAATGACAAACGCTCCATGATGAAACTTAAAGAAACCTCCATGACGTTCACGCCCTACACCTTGTTTACACGTTTCCTTCTAGCACACATTCAGAATGAGATGTGATGCAGAAGCAGGTGTCCAGTCTCGAGTTCTTGGTCATGTTGACCTGCAGACCAGCCCTGTAGCTGAAGTGATGCTGCGTTCACAGCAAAAGAGTTGTGAATTATTAGCGCGAGTAGATTACATATAAAGTCAATGCACAGACGTGAATGAGGCGAAAAAGCTAACGCTTTTTACTGGAGTTGAAATATTTTAATTCTGCCGAAAAATTTGCCCGACACTGAGTTGCGCCAATCAGCGTTGAGAAGCTCCGCCCTCGTCACCGCCGTCCTGCCGTTACTGAATCAAACTGCTGGTCCTGAAGGAGCGCTGGAAGCTACAGATAATATTATGAACCCGGACTTGGGGGCGTTTGATGTTCCCACATTTGTGGGACTTCCTCAACCAGTATAAAGCAGAACTAGTGGTTATTTACATGGCGGATGGTGGAAACGGTAACTGTTTTTTTAACCACGTAAAGTGGAGCGAGTAAAGTCAGGAGGAGAAGCCTTTCGGTGTGAACGCAGCACGAGACCTCGTCAAACAAACAGCTCCTCATGTGCAGCGTTTCAGTGCCGGTCCATTTGAAGAACGCATTTGGAGTACGGAGAACCTCGGGACACTTCTGCTGGTGGATTATAGCGGAGCGTGATCCGGTTCAGCCGGCTACAGAGATACAGGAACACGGATCATCGCCTGCCGTGTTCATGCCACCGGTGAAGCGTTTACCACCTGGATGAAGCGTTTACCACCTAGATGAAGCGTTTACCCCCTCTGAAGCGTTTACCCCCTGTGAAGTGTTTACCACCTAGATGAAGCGTTTACCCCCTCTGTGAAGCGTTTACCACCTGGATGAAGCGTTTACCCCCTCTGTGAAGCGTTTACCACCTGGATGAAGCGTCTACCCCCTCTGTGAAGCGTTTACCCCCTCTGTGAAGCGTTTACCACCTAGATGAAGCGTTTACCCCCTCTGTGAAGCGTTTACCACCTAGATGAAGCGTTTACCCCCTCTGTGAAGCGTTTACCACCTGGATGAAGCGTTTACCCCCTCTGTGAAGCGTTTACCACCTAGATGAAGCGTTTACCACCTGGATGAAGCGTTTACCACCTCAATGAAGCGTTTACCCCCTCTGTGAAGCGTTTACCACCTGGATGAAGCGTTTACCACCTGGATGAAGCGTTTACCCCCTCTGTGAAGCGTTTACCACCTAGATGAAGTATTTACCCCCTCTGTGAAGCGTTTACCCCCTCTGTGAAGCGTTTACCACCTAGATGAAGCGTTTACCACCTGGATGAAGCGTTTACCACCTCAATGAAGCGTTTACCCCCTCTGTGAAGCGTTTACCACCTGGATGAAGCGTTTACCACCTGGATGAAGCGTTTACCCCCTCTGTGAAGCGTTTACCACCTAGATGAAGTATTTACCCCCTCTGTGAAGCGTTTACCCCCTCTGTGAAGCGTTTACCACCTCAATGAAGCGTTTACCCCCTCTGTGAAGCGTTTACCACCTGGATGAAGCGTTTACCACCTGGATGAAGCGTTTACCCCCTCTGTGAAGCGTTTACCACCTAGATGAAGTATTTACCCCCTCTGTGAAGCGTTTACCCCCTCTGTGAAGCGTTTACCACCTAGATGAAGCGTTTACCCCCTCTGTGAAGCGTTTACCACCTGGATGAAGCGTTTACCCCCTCTGTGAAGCGTTTACCACCTGGATGAAGCGTTTACCACCTGGATGAAGCGTTTACCCCCTCTGTGAAGCGTTTACCACCTAGATGAAGTATTTACCCCCTCTGTGAAGCGTTTACCCCCTCTGTGAAGCGTTTACCACCTAGATGAAGCGTTTACCCCCTCTGTGAAGCGTTTACCACCTGGATGAAGCGTTTACCCCCTCTGTGAAGCGTTTACCACCTAGATGAAGCGTTTACCCCCTCTGTGAAGCGTTTACCACCTAGATGAAGCGTTTACCACCTGGATGAAGCGTTTACTCCCTCTGTGAAGCGTTTACCCCCTCAATAAAGTGTTTACCCCCTCTGTGAAGCGTTTACCCCCTCAATGAAGTGTTTACCCCCTCGGTGAAGCATTTACCACCTGGATGAAGCGTTTCCCACCTGGATGAAGCGTTTCCCACCTGGATGAAGCATTTACCCCCTCTGTGAAGCGTTTACCACCTCAATGAAGCGTTTACCCCCTCGGTGAAGCGTTTACCCCCTCTGTGAAGCGTTTACCACCTCTGTGAAGCGTTTACCACCTCAATGAAGCGTTTACCACCTCAATGAAGCGTTTACCCCCTCGGTGAAGCGTTTACCACCTCGGTGAAGCGTTTCCCACCTGGATGAAGCGTTTCCCACCTGGATGGAGCGTTTACCACCTGGATGAAGCGTTTACCACCTCGGTGAAGCGTTTCCCACCTGGATGAAGCGTTTACCACCTCAATGAAGCGTTTACCACCTCAATGAAGTGTTTACCCCCTCTGTGAAGCGTTTACCCCCTCAATGAAGTGTTTACCCCCTCGGTGAAGCATTTACCACCTGGGTGAAGCGTTTACCACCTGGATGAAGCGTTTCCCACCTGGATGAAGCATTTACCCCCTCGGTGAAGCGTTTACCCCCTCTGTGAAGCGTTTACCACCTCTGTGAAGCGTTTACCACCTCAATGAAGCGTTTACCCCCTCGGTGAAGCGTTTACCACCGCAGTGAAGCGTTTCCCTCCTGGATGAAGCGTTTACCACCTGGGTGAAGCGTTTACCACCTGGATGAAGCGTTTCCCACCTGGATGAAGCGTTTACCACCTGGGTGAAGCGTTTACCACCTCGGTGAAGCGTTTACCAGCTGGATGAAGCGTTTCCCACCTGGATGAAGCGTTTACCACCTCGGTGAAGCGTTCACCACCTCGGTGAAGCGTTTACCACCTGGGTGAAGCGTTTACCACCTGGATGAAGCGTTTACCACCTGGATGAAGCGTTTACCACCTCGGTGAAGCGTTCACCACCTCGGTGAAGCGTTTACCACCTCGGTGAAGCGTTTACCACCTGGATGAAGCGTTTACCCCCTCTGTGAAGCGTTTACCACCTCAATGAAGCGTTTACCCCCTCGGTGAAGCGTGTACCACCTGGGTGAAGCGTTTCCCACCTGGGTGAAGCGTTTACCACCTGGGTGAAGCGTTTACCACCTCGGTGAAGCGTTTACCACCTCGGTGAAGCGTTTACCACCTCGGTGAAGCGTTCACCACCTCGGTGAAGCATTTACCACCTCGGTGAAGCGTTTACCACCTGGATGAAGCGTTTACCCCCTCTGTGAAGCGTTTACCACCTCAATGAAGCGTTTACCCCCTCGGTGAAGCGTTTACCACCTGGGTGAAGCGTTTCCCACCTGGATGAAGCGTTTACCACCTCGGTGAAGCGTTTACCACCTCGGTGAAGCGTTTACCACCTCGGTGAAGCGTTCACCACCTCGGTGAAGCGTTTACCACCTCGGTGAAGCGTTCACCACCTAGATGAAGCGTTTACCCCCTCTGTGAAGCGTTTACCACCTGGATGAAGCGTTTACCCCCTCTGTGAAGCGTTTACCACCTAGATGAAGCGTTTACCCCCTCTGTGAAGCGTTTACCACCTGGATGAAGCGTTTACCACCTGGATGAAGCGTTTACCCCCTCTGTGAAGCGTTTACCACCTAGATGAAGTATTTACCCCCTCTGTGAAGCGTTTACCCCCTCTGTGAAGCGTTTACCACCTAGATGAAGCGTTTACCCCCTCTGTGAAGCGTTTACCACCTGGATGAAGCGTTTACCCCCTCTGTGAAGCGTTTACCACCTAGATGAAGCGTTTACCCCCTCTGTGAAGCGTTTACCACCTAGATGAAGCGTTTACCACCTGGATGAAGCGTTTACTCCCTCTGTGAAGCGTTTACCCCCTCAATAAAGTGTTTACCCCCTCTGTGAAGCGTTTACCCCCTCTGTGAAGCGTTTACCACCTAGATGAAGCGTTTACCCCCTCTGTGAAGCGTTTACCACCTGGATGAAGCGTTTACCCCCTCGGTGAAGCATTTACCACCTGGATGAAGCGTTTCCCACCTGGATGAAGCGTTTCCCACCTGGATGAAGCATTTACCCCCTCTGTGAAGCGTTTACCACCTCAATGAAGCGTTTACCCCCTCGGTGAAGCGTTTACCCCCTCTGTGAAGCGTTTACCACCTCTGTGAAGCGTTTACCACCTCAATGAAGCGTTTACCACCTCAATGAAGCGTTTACCCCCTCGGTGAAGCGTTTACCACCTCGGTGAAGCGTTTCCCACCTGGATGAAGCGTTTCCCACCTGGATGGAGCGTTTACCACCTGGATGAAGCGTTTACCACCTCGGTGAAGCGTTTCCCACCTGGATGAAGCGTTTACCACCTCAATGAAGCGTTTACCACCTCAATGAAGTGTTTACCCCCTCTGTGAAGCGTTTACCCCCTCAATGAAGTGTTTACCCCCTCGGTGAAGCATTTACCACCTGGGTGAAGCGTTTACCACCTGGATGAAGCGTTTCCCACCTGGATGAAGCATTTACCCCCTCGGTGAAGCGTTTACCCCCTCTGTGAAGCGTTTACCACCTCTGTGAAGCGTTTACCACCTCAATGAAGCGTTTACCCCCTCGGTGAAGCGTTTACCACCGCAGTGAAGCGTTTCCCTCCTGGATGAAGCGTTTACCACCTGGGTGAAGCGTTTACCACCTGGATGAAGCGTTTCCCACCTGGATGAAGCGTTTACCACCTGGGTGAAGCGTTTACCACCTCGGTGAAGCGTTTACCAGCTGGATGAAGCGTTTCCCACCTGGATGAAGCGTTTACCACCTCGGTGAAGCGTTCACCACCTCGGTGAAGCGTTTACCACCTGGGTGAAGCGTTTACCACCTGGATGAAGCGTTTACCACCTGGATGAAGCGTTTACCACCTCGGTGAAGCGTTCACCACCTCGGTGAAGCGTTTACCACCTCGGTGAAGCGTTTACCACCTGGATGAAGCGTTTACCCCCTCTGTGAAGCGTTTACCACCTCAATGAAGCGTTTACCCCCTCGGTGAAGCGTGTACCACCTGGGTGAAGCGTTTCCCACCTGGGTGAAGCGTTTACCACCTGGGTGAAGCGTTTACCACCTCGGTGAAGCGTTTACCACCTCGGTGAAGCGTTTACCACCTCGGTGAAGCGTTCACCACCTCGGTGAAGCGTTTACCACCTCGGTGAAGCGTTTACCACCTGGATGAAGCGTTTACCCCCTCTGTGAAGCGTTTACCACCTCAATGAAGCGTTTACCCCCTCGGTGAAGCGTTTACCACCTCGGTGAAGCGTTTACCACCTGGGTGAAGCGTTTCCCACCTGGATGAAGCGTTTACCACCTCGGTGAAGCGTTTACCACCTCGGTGAAGCGTTTACCACCTCGGTGAAGCGTTCACCACCTCGGTGAAGCGTTTACCACCTCGGTGAAGCGTTCACCACCTCGGTGAAGCGTTTACCACCTGGATGAAGCGTTTACCACCTGGGTTAAACTCGGCTGCTGCGGGTCAACACATGAGATCTGGAGGTCGCTGGAGTTTTATACGCAGTTATGATTTTAGCAGAAGCCCTTTTGTCCGGCGGAAGATGGAGAATAGCTGGCGGCGCTTCTAGATGAGCTATCATATCAGCCTCACTCAGAGTGAAAGAAGGAGGTCAAAGGTCACTAACGCTCAGATACAGGACCAGGTGAGTGCTTTGGCTCCGTGTGATAGGATAGCTTTCCTCGTCTGTCTCAAGACAACCAGACGCTTTCAAAGACTTTACACAAACATTCCTTACATGCTAATAAGAACTACAACATGTGCACAGTATGTACAGACAGCAACACCAGCCATAGATGAATGATCAAGAGATGAAATGACCTCAGAAGGACGAAAGGGTACAATAGACGATATCGGAAAATAATAGAAGAGAAGAGCGTCACAAAGTGAAATATCTTTGGATATTCACCCACATTTGTGACGCAGCACTGGAGACCATACTGTGTGTATTATGTTCACATTTTCCCAGATTTGGTAGGCGTTCCAAAGAATATGTTGCCACCAATTTGTTCTTTCTAAGTAAAAACAAAACAAAGAGGAGAGTGCTTTCAATGCATTACCAGTTGAAACGGTTTGGACGTGATCACCTGTTGGATGTGAACTGGTCTGCTGGCTGCTGGTGGAGTCAGGAGGTCTGGGAACTGGTGCTGTGTCCTGATTGGTCCACACTGACGCTCTAAATGGGCGGCGATATAAAAATCTATAAGTGACAGGCGGTTCAGTTGCCCTGAGGCAGAAAGTGGTCGAAACTGATCCATCATGACTGTGGCCCCGTTTCAGCTTTTAACCCGACAGACAGACTGACATTGATGTTTTCATCCAGCACATATGCGTCATTTATAAATAGATGGAGGCCAGAGGAGGATGAACATTTTCAACTGCTGTGAGGTCTACCCTCCATACACCACACGCAAAGATTATTACTCAGTTTATGATCAATAATTTACATTTCATGATCTAGAAAACACAAAATGCACACATCCAAACATGCCCAGCGTAGTTTAACTTCATCAAGATGGAGTCGGAGGTTGTTGAGGTTGAATATGATCTTTCAGACGCACCAACCCAGACCTCCTCCCTACGCATCACTTATTTATAATAATCCATCACAACGCTCAATGCAGAGTTGTTGGATGGGAATAAGGTCGGATAAAAACACAAAATCTGTATTTTTCTTTTTCGGCAACAGTTTAATAGGCGACTTTCTGTGTGATGAAAGACTTTCCCACTGACTGCGAATAGAGAATATTGAATATATTTATTTGTTTCCAACTGCAAAGACAAACTCTGCATGAAGGCCACGCTCAATCGAACACACTGAGTGTGTGTGTGTGTGTGTGTGTGTGTGTGTGTGTGTGTGTGTGTGTGTGTGTGTGTGTGTGTGTGTGTGTGTGTGGCGAGCGGTTATCTAACTATGACGGGGAACAGTTTGTGAATATTGTGCTATTCTCCGGGTTTCCTGAACTTTTCATCTCGATCATTGGTTGTGATTTCGACGTCCTTTCCTCTCCAGCCGCTGGTTCCAGTTCAGTTCAACTCCTGATAGACGATCCATCACAGTCAACTCAAAGTCACCTTTTATTTTATTCAGTTGTAAGTACGGATTTAAAAAGCCGGGCCACAATAAGTGAAGTCTGGCAGAAGCAGACATGACGGTCATTGTGATGGATGAGGTTCTAGAGATCTGAGTTTAAAGCCAACGAGTCGGTGAATGAAGGAGAAACATAAGAACATACTTTACGATACAGGAGTAAAGTTGTATCTAAAGAACGAATGACCTGGTAATAAATGAATGGTTAGTTAATTAGGGCTCCTGAATAACTCCTTGTAGGGGCCATATACTAGCAGGGTTCTTACAGTCATGGAAAACCTGGAAGAGTCATGGAGTTTAAAATGGTTATTTCCAGGCCTGGAAAGGTCCTTGATAAAATTAAAATCCCCAAAGTTCAGTAAAAGTCATGTAAATGTGTTATATTCATGTGTTCATGTAAATGTGTTATATTCATGTGTTCATGTCGTTCATTTACGCTGAGTTTGAAATAATGAATATGCTTTTAAAAGAAAGACTCAAAATATAAGCAGGCATACATACAGGCATCTATATAAATGTGTATTATTTTAATCAAACTATTGTCTCATTCATTTGTGTCATTTAAGGTTTACTGTATGCTTTGTGTTCTCATTCATAGTTTAAATACTACATTTACTCACTTTTTACTGTTTACACCCAGATTTCACTAAATGTTTGTAATGGACATTTGGTTTAAAGTCATGGAAACCATTGGTCAGAATGTGTCTGAACCCTGAATGCTAGTGTACAGACAGAGGATACACACCAGGTACTGCAAGACCCCTGATACGTATGAATACTACTGATCGGTATTGGTACTGGTCGGTTTGGGGCATGCTGGGTATCAATCTTTGCATAATTTTCCACTTAAGACGTGTGACGAAATGAAGTTAATCAACGTTGTGGTTCCCGAGATCCTTTAGGAAACGTCACTTGACTCATTCTTCTCCCTTTCCTGTCCGATAATGGCCGCCGCGGGCTGTCAGACGCTACGGGTGTTTCAGTTTAACCAGTGACGTGTTTACTGGCGACTCGGGGCGGTTTACTTACGTACAGTTGTCGTGGTTAATAAACACAGTTGCGTGTCACGGGGACACCGACATGTTCTGTCGTGTCCGCAGCGTTCGGCTGAGTCACCAGTTAACACGGCCGCTCGTTAAAATGAAACACCGGAGGCGTCTGAGCTGCAAGCTATGAAACGTGTTGACTAGCTAGGATGTTCAGAAACATTTCAACTCAATGAAGTCACACCTCTGAGTCTGTGTACAGCAGTACTGTCTCTACAGTAGTATTCTCACAAGTACCAGGAGTATTAGTACCTGGTGTGTACCCTCTGTCTCTATAATAGTATTAGTAGTATTCATAAGTATCAGGAGTATATTAGTACCTGGTGTGTACCCTCTGTCTCTACAGTAGTATCAGTAGTACTCTCACTAGTATCAGTAGTATATTAGTACCTGGTGTGTACCCTCTGTCCCTACAATAGTATCAGTAGTACTCTCACTAGTATTGTCTACAATAATGTTCAGGGTTCATACACATTCTGACCAATGGATTTCCATGACTTTTCCAATGGATTTCACTAAATGTTTGGTCATGAAAATTTGGTTTAAAGTCATGGAAATCCATTGGCCAACATGTGTATGAACCCTGACTAGATACTGATGACGATCCTCCAATGGCAGTGGCTGTCGTCAGAGTGAACTGTGGGGGTCACGGGGTCGACAGTCAGCGCTTGTATCATGACGGACAGGTGGAGAAGCTTCCACATGGCTCGGTTGAACCAAAACGTGTCAACAAGAGCAGGAAAAACCTGCAGGATGAGCCTTCGTCACAATTGACCGAATCAGTCAGATTATTTTCTGGGTTAACGATTAATCAACAACAAATACATGTTGCTTTTTTAAGCGTTATTATGAATCAAGACAAGGTTTTTGAGATAATAGCTTGAAAATGCTGCTCTCTTGTGCTGCTCTGGGACGCAACAAAACCAAGCGGGTCGTCTTCTAATCGGCAGTACGATCCTGGACTCCACTAGTCCATGTCCAAGTCCATGTGGCCTTGACAAGACACTTCACCCAAAATTGCTCCCAAATGCTGTACATTTGGTGGACGGATGGGTATGAATATTAAGATAGTTCTGATGAATTACATGGTAGCTCCTCCCATCAATGTATGAACAGCTGTAAATGGGTGAATGTGACATGTAGCGTTAAAGATCTTTGAGTGGTCGAGAAACTAGAAAAGATCTATACGAGTACAGTCCATTTACCATTTTAATAAAGTAATTGAAAACCACCCGGATACCCAGGAGGTTCTTTGCATTGCTCGCGGTGGCATAACCCGCTCTCTGGTTGTGTTTCCTCTCCAGGTGTACGAGCAGGACGACCTGTCGGAGCAGATGGCCAGTCTGGAAGGGCTGATGAAGCAGCTCAACGCCATCACCGGCTCCGCCTTCTAACCCGAGAGCCCGCCCCCAGCCCCACCCCCAGCCGTGGACCCGTCTGGAACCCTTCTTCAAGCCTGGACGCCACCCGCCTACACTGAGGGTGATCTGGGTTTGAAGAGGAATCAAACCCCTGGGCTGGGTGGAGTTTGGTTTCTGCTGGTCACGGGCTGGTGTCTACTGTTTGGGACGAGGAAAGAATCGAAGGGAATCGAACACACGGCAGCGGCATCGACTTACAAGAACAGAGGATGAGGGCTGAGACAAACTAAAAACTAGAAACCCAGAGATCCCTCCTGTTGCTCTTCTTTGTGGTATTTATGAGCGTCCTCCGCTGGGTCCGACCCAGCTGCTGTGACCGCTCCACCTGCTCCTCATGATCGCTGTTGGAAGGATTCCTCTTGTATTCCAACACTGTGCCGTTACAGGATGTGCAGACGGTTTGAAACCAGGACCTTCAGTAAGAAATAGAATACATATCCGGAGCCACCAAAGTCTCACTGGAGCCGTCTTCTGGCCTGATCGAGGTCCTTGTGTCTCTTTCCCTCTCTGGAGCTAAACAGGATGGCTTCTCTCAGACAGCCGTCACTCATAACCCATGCAGCACTTCCACTTGTGGATTTGGAGGTTTAACAAAAAAAAAATGAAGGGATTCAAAATGTGAGTTTGGCCGGATAGAAACAAGTGTGGTGAGCTACACTTGAACCTTTAACACTGAATGTAACTGTAATAGTTACACAAACCCGCTGCCTCTCCTCTCACAGGACCTGGAGAACCTCCAGACTCCTCTTGACCAAGCGTCACTCTGCCAAACCCAGACTCTGATCCTTCCCCACGAGGACTCGTGCCAAACCTTCACCTCGGACCACTTATTGTAAACCTGCTTTTGTCTTTCGCTCCTCCGTTTAAGTCGGTCTCAGTCTCAAGACATCCTGACCAATGGAGGACAAAACACACCGGTTCATGTGTTCACAAAACTCAATATGAAGTCATGATACCCAAGAATAATTTGACTGTTATCTCTGGATCTAGATCTCATTCCACCATCACAAAGACTCCACAGCTCTTCATTTGAAATGACCGCCGGGGGAATGAATTAGGTCAAGAATTAAGTCATTATTTGTGGATTTTTTGTTGTTGTTAGGATTATTATTATTAACGAGATTAGAGATGTTAGTGATGATGATGATGATGATGATGATGATGATGAAAGTGACCTCTTCCGTTGTTTTCACTTTGTGCCGTTTCAGTGTGTTTGACTGAAGGTGAGCGTTGATGAAACATATTTATTTTCATGAGATGAACCGCGTACCTCCGTCCAGCTCGATCGCCCACACGGGAACCGCCCGCTTCCCTTTGAGTTCACTTCAGGGCGTTCGGTTTTTTGTTTTTTTATATAAAAAAAAAAGAGAAATGAAAAACAACAAAACACAAACAATGCATATTCCACAAAGTATATTTTTACATTCGCTGTCCTGTCAGAACGGTGTTTTTTCAAATCAGGTTTTATCGGACACATTTCCACAGAGAGCTGCTTTTATTAAGGGCCGTCGTGAAAATGTATGCGCCTTCGAACGCATCGGAAATAGTTACATTTTTATTTAAAATTAAAATTGTAACTGGTTTGGAGAGAATCTTTTGTGCCAGTATTTTAGTTTGACTTGCTTTAAAAAGTGGAATGAAGAAGACTTTTGCATGAAACCGGCGGCGGTGCGGTTTCGGGATGACCTCTGCAACACGAGGTCGGGACGACCTCTGCAACAAGAGGTCGGGATGACCTCTGCAACACGAGGTCGGGACGACCTCTGCAACACGAGGTCGGGACGACCTCTGCAACACGAGGTCGGGACGGAGAGCGTCCGCCTCGCACTCCTTAAAGCAAATAGATGTGTACGGACAGCCTGAGAGCAACATGGGATTTGGGGAATGAGCGCGAGGTTAAATGGGTTGGGATATATTTTGGGGAGCTTAAACGGACAAATGATTCATTAATCAGCTGAGGGGATAACCAAAAAAAAGAAACAGGCCATCAGTATGCTCCATATTTGACTGTGTCACTCCAGTCACCGTATTGTAATTTTCAGACCTTTATCTTTCGGTGATGAAAGGGGAAAAAGGCCCGGGGGAGCCTGAGAGCGGAGGCAGAGCGGCTGCATTGATATTCAGAGCTGTTTCGTATGAGCGAGCGAGGGCACGGAGGAACGAGGCCCGGAATTCATTACCACGCCGTTTCAAATATTATGATTCAGGCTCACGCTCGCCAGGCCGCTCCGGCTGCGAGGAGAAGTCCTGCGATGGAGCGGTAACGTCTCCGCGAGGTGAGCGAATGCAGACAAGCGGGCGGCGCGGGGATCAAACTCATCAGCGGGTTCCAGGAGACGCTTTGGCTCTGGAGCCGAGCGCCTTCACGCTCCCTCTCCTCAGATGGGATGAACACAGATTGGATTCAAAGGAAGAACATCTGATTTCAACAGTAAACTCTAAATGAAGTGGCCTGTTGACGCCAGAGACTTCTTCTTTTCTAAATAATAAGAGTTAAATGGTCGTACATTTTTAGCCCTTTAAATGTAAATTGTAGAAAATTATCTTTTAAGTGTTTTCTCTGCATCAGTTTTTGGGTCGATTCCTTCCTTCCTGGCAGCCATTCATGTGTCTCTTTGATATGAAGACAAACTTGCATATGGTTTAAACGAGTCTGGACGAGATGAACAGAAACACACATTCAATATTCACTACTGGTCAATGGCCACCATAATGTTGAAGCCAACACACAACCTGTGAAATGGAACAACCCAGTCTGACTTTGAGGGCTGCTTGGATCAAAAAACATTCAACAATCTTTCCCGAACAATTCCTGAGGACCTTTATCGAGTTGTATTTCATAGATCGGCCGAGGCGTCTGTTTTTGTTTCCTGTTTGAAACCTCTTCTTCTACATATTATTATTATTCTACTTCTTCCTCTTCTTCTTCGTTTAATGCAGCCATGCATAAATGGAGCATGGCTGCGTCAATTTGCTGCAAACCAATTGATGGAGACACACATAATTAGCATTTATTTTTGCGGCATTTTGAAAGTCTTAAAATTCACTTTGAATTGAATGAAATTGACTGTAAATCTTGACTGAGATGGATTTTGCGTCTGTAACCAGTTCCCACTTCCCAAAGTCAGACTGGGTTTAGTGATATGAATCTGGTTGTGAAAGATCAGCTCAGGGTCTCTGGGTCTCTGTGTCTCTGTGTCTCACGCCTACGTGTCGGCCTCTTGTTTCAAGTCTCTGAAAAGTGGATTTTCGTAGAAATGAAGTGAAACGAACGTTTGGGAGGAAATTAATCTGAAACCTTTTGGTGGATTTATAGTGTTCAGCAATATGGAAGATCAAAAGTCTTATTACTTAGAAGTCAGGACCTTCACCCAGGTGGCCTCTGTGCAGGTCCCATGTGAATCCAAAAGTCCACATTGACTTATTTTAATTTCTGCAACCTAATCTGCAACCTAAATAATCGGACAATTTTATGTTGTAATATTATAATATTTTAAGCGAACCCGGGATGTCTGACTAAACCTCACGAAGTTTTGTATCGTTTTAATTTATAACGTTAATTACAAGTTTACAACTGCAACCGTAATCTGGGACGAAATCCGCTTCCCTCGAAACGAACCTGAGAATACCGTTTCCGTTCATCTGGGAACGTCATTTTGAAGAAGACAGGGTTGCGCCTAAGCCTTAATTTTCTTTGTCTGTATTCAGTCACTTGATTTGAAGTCTTTGTGAATGTTGCTTATGTAAATCCTTTCCTCCCACGCGGCGCAGATGAGACGTTCTCTCTGCTGAGGGTTCTCCCAGAAGCACTGGGTTCCTTCTAAACAGAGAACTCGGAGACGACTGTTCTGTTGTTTTTCCTTCAGTGACACAGATGCAGACGCATCAGACATGTACATGTAGTGATGGCAAGGATCGTCCTGTATTTGAAATATTACAGACAACGTGTCATCAAAATGTCCGCCAGCTGTTTCTGAGACTCGCTGTTGAAAAAAATTAATCATCCATCCTCACTCGTCGTGTATTCTCAGATTCAACCTGAAGACATATTCATACAGAATATTTGTCTTCGCTCATTTGGCCTCTTTTCAAAATGACTGAAAGCTGATTTGTATTGGAGGCAGATTAAGTCTTGGCAGGTATATTTTCTCGTTAAGAGAAAATATGATTTGTAAAGTGCTGAAATTGGAGAAAAAAAATTGCAGTGGCAAGGAAAATACTTTGGCTTATTACCAAAGATTAATACCATTAAATTGGTGTTGAAGCTATAACTAGGAACAGAAGCTCATTCTGCTTGTTCAGTTGAAACCAGACTGACTGCAGGAATCTGTGCCACTGATCGGGTTTGGGAGCCGATCTCAGAGGGAACACTTATGAATCATGTTTGATTATGACATTTCTTTGCCAGACAGTATCAGTTAAGAGCAGCCATCTCGATCCTCCACGTTCGTAATAAACCGCTGAATACGAGTCGATGCCGAGCACCAAAGACCCATTTAGACGTGTTTTGTCTATTCGTTAAGTATGACTCATAACTCCAGTCACAACAAATCAAATGAGCTGAGTTACTCCAGCATCAGCGCTCCACCGTAGTGCAACCAGACGTGTTGACAGGCAGATTCCTTCAGTTTGTCGTATCGCTCATAGAAATGACAGAAATCAACGGCTACTCCAGGGGAAGTGGATTTATCTGAAAACTGATGGGATAATTTGTCAAATGTATTCCAACCCGTTCTCCGCTCTAAGTTCCCCTCCAGTGTCGGCTTTGGACGCGTCAGTTTCCTCTTGTGGAATATTCCCAACGTAGGTTCACTACCCGGTGGTTTATGTTTACTACAAAACCCCAAAGTCAGGACGACATTGTGGTTTTGTGTTGAAGTAGGTTCGTTGTTGCGCGTACACAGCGTTTGACACGGGACAAACGTACGCTGAAGGTCAACTGGCTTTTGGTTACGAAGACAAGCAGCGGTCTCCGAGGTGAAAGTCCTGTGTTTGTTTGTTCGCCTCCTGATGTTCACAGTGTTGCCCTTTATACTCTGAGGTCTAGTAAAGACAGGGAAGCCGGATGCTAAACATCCTCATCATTACGACCGTGAAGTAAACGTGTGGCTTTTTATACAGGGAACTAAAAGACTTTGTAATCAGCCCCGGCCGCTCAGCCAGATGTTATTTTTCTCGTTAGCTCCACGCGTGTTTACAGCGGAGGAAAGCGCCGCTGCAGCAAAACAACAGACAGAACGCTGCTTTTTTACAGTGTACAGTTCCAACTAGAGTAGTGTAACTTTTTTATAATCAAAGTTAATATATTATTATTACATTACCTTATTTTGAGTGCTCTTTGAAATTATTATTTATAACCATGTGATATTTCTGTAAATTTAGTTTAGCAAAGGACAAAATGAAAAAGAGGACTGAAGCGCTGTTTAAATTTGAGCTTTTGTTATTCTTTTCGTTTGTTGCCTTAAAAGATTTTAGTATTTTTTTAAATACTATTGTAGAAATATTATTTTCTATTTCTTAATGAAACATTGAAATGGTTCGTCACCAAACTGGGTCACTCTGAGGACACAGTCACCACCGGCCCTTTGGTTTATTTACCAAACATGTAGATTAATGGCATCGATGCCGCTTGAAGGAGCTTGATGGAGCTTGATGGAGCTGAGGTGTCCTTCATGTTCACGTCTAACAGATATCCATCACAACTTCTAGTCAACAAGTCAGTAAAACATGAGCTCCAGTTAAAATGGAGAATCGGACTTCATTCACCTCTTTCTTTGGGTGCTTCACTCCTGTGTGAACCATCGAGGATCAAAAAGGGGACAAATTACACGGTCCAACAAAAAGCTGGAGCTCCACACCAGTCAGTCAGCTCCACACCAGTCAGCTCCACACCAGTCAGTCAGCTCCACACCAGTCAGTCAGCTCCACACCAGTCAGTCAGCTCCACACCAGTCAGTCAGCTCCACACCAGTCAGCTCCACACCAGTCAGTCAGCTCCACACCAGTCAGCTCCACACCAGTCAGCTCCACACCAGTCAGTCAGCTCCACACCAGTCAGCTCCACACCAGTCAGTCAGCTCCACACCAGTCAGTCGGCTCCACACCAGTCAGCTCCACACCAGTCAGTCAACTCCACACCAGTCAGTCAGCTCCACACCAGTCAGACAGTTTCGGGACGAGAGCGTACAAAAGAGAAAAGATACGTTTTTAAAAGATTTGGACCTCATCTCGTCGGGGCGAAGGGGGCCAAATTAAAACGGCCCTTATCTCCTCTCACACAGACAACGACTTCATTTCCAGAACATCATTGTTCGACAGACTCCTCCGAGTAAATACAGTTTAAAAAATGTCCAATCCTAGAGTCATTATAACCAAATTAGCTTAGTAACTGCAATATTCAAGAGTGTACATTTTGTTCATGTGAGTGAAGGGGAGAAAAGATGCTGGTGATGATGATGATGATGATGATGATGATGATGTTGATGATGATAGTGAAAAAAGATGATGATGAAGTAAAGCAACGTTTCTATCCACAATGTTGTATACAATTGCTGGTTTTGTAATGCACTGTAGAACAGTCCCATGGTCCTTTTTTATAGAAATGTTATTTCAATGGTGCATTCTTTTTGTTTGATAAATAAAGTTTTGATACAAAAGCAAACACACTGTTTGATTAGTATTCATGTCACTGAGGTCAATTATGTGAGTGCATGTGAAAGGGTGAGGGAAGGAGATGTGAATACATCATGAGAAACAGTGTTTACTACAGCCACAATATGAAAAAGCACAGACGAACATAAGAAGTGGCCGTAGTCACCGTGACGACGTAGTCACCGCGGCGACGTAGTCACCGTGGCGACGTAGTCACCGTGGCGACGTAGTCACCGCGACGACGTAGTCACCGCGACGTCACCCGTTGGACTGAAGTCTGTAGAGTTTGGCATTTTGTCTGTCGCCATCTTGTTTTAACAACATGACTAAATGTTACAATTAAAAAAACAATGTGAAAGCGTTAAAGTTCAAAGATAAAAACACACAAACTCCCAGACTGGTAGACCTGTCAATCACAGTAAGCCCCGCCCTAAAGCATCCCCTGCTTTATGGTCTGTTTGACTCTACATGACCATAATGTAATAAATGAACATCATGCTGTATTGAAGAAGACTTGAAACTAGAGACTGAGACATAAACTCATGTTGACAATGTTTACTGAGGGAATAGATCAAGAGAAGTAGAGTCATTTATATAATAGACGTCCATAAATTCGGTCTTCTAATGGCCATCAGGAGTCGCCCCCTGATGGCCATTGGCGAGAATGCAAGTTTAAGGCAATTCCGCATTAGTGTATTGCAACAGCGGAGCTAAAATGTAAAGTATGTTCTGAGGATGACGTAGAAGAAAGGTCATGGGCTTCATACTCTGAAGAGAGGAGTACGATTAGTAAGCATGATGACACTAAGCACCAGTATATATTTTGATACATATATAAATATAAATCTTGTCCACAACCTCTTATACAGGCAAACTGAAAAGATTCATTAATGCAGCAAACTTCTGCTTGTTAGCGTTCATTCTCTAATAAAAGGCCAAGTAAAGACAATGTGGAAGTACAAAGGGGAATTCAGTATATTGTACATTTCCACATCATAATTCCATCAGTAGAAGAAAGTCATGTCATACTCGCCAATCTGCTGTTCTCACATTTTCATTATAGTAATTGCCATCCGCTTTACACACACAGTCCTCTTCAATCAATGCTAAGTCACTATCACTGAAACACTACATTTTCTGCAGAGTGAAGTTGATTAATTTGATCCAATAATTTATCTATGTCTTCCGAGCTTTAAGGACGTGTTGCCATGACAACAGTTAACCAGATAAACCAGCTGTAGCTCAGTGGCTGGAGCGGGCGACCTAATGCTTTGAGTGGGTTAAACACAGACGTCAAAGGGAAACATAAAAGGTATATGATGATTCAAATAAAGTTTACGTTTCGCTACTTAAATTCATTTCCAGGTCGGCTGCCGCTTTATTACAGCCATGGCCCTCAGGGCAGAATAATGATTTAGTCAACAGCTAGAGATTCAGAACAAGCCCATGTGGCAACAAGCAACACCTCTGCAACCAAGGTGAATATTAGTGGTGGAGGAACTGTACTGAGAGGAGGCGGTGAGGTACGGTAAGGTACTGCCTCGGTGAAAACAGAGACAGGGGACAAGGTGGGGAAACTTAGAGGAAGGAAAATCAGCTGGAAAGTGCTACTAGGAAAGGTAAGAACATGGATTAGTTTTGCTGTGAGAGCTGTCTGCCATGTGCTCCCAAAGACCCGGAGCAGCGGCTTGGGGAAGACCCAGCTGGTCCAGAAGCAGCAAACCTCAAACACAATCACCCGACACGTCATGGAGGATACACATGGAGGCATAACAAAGTTGTAAAAGGTGTGACATTCATTCTGGAGAAGGAAAAATACAAGTCTCTGCCTCCCTCAACTGTGAGAACTGTCATTCCCTTTGTTTAGGAGGGCCAGACAACAACATTCTCAGCAAGTCTGAGACAAAAGGTGGCTGGGTTCAGCTCACGATTGGCAGATGGTCTTCAACCCTGAGAAAAGGCTAAAGACTCTCAGAGCAGACCAGTCTTATACTCCAACAGTCTAAAGAGTGCAATCACCGCTGACCTTAGTGCCCTGGGAAGATGGGGCCTGCAAAGCATATAGTCATATGCTTTGCAGGCCCCATCTTCCCCAGACGGCAAACAACGTGGTCGGGAAGTGCAGATCCTGCCAGTGACGACCAGCTGCATCCACAGTAGTCCACAGTGGGCCTAAAGCTATACAATGTTAGCATTTAGGGGGATCCATTGGCTGAAATGGAATATGTTAGAGTATAATCATCTGAAAATAGGAATGGTGTTTGCATTACCTTAGAGTTAACCATTTAGTTCTACACACAGTCCTCTTTGAGGAGCCGGCCGCCATGTTTCTACCGTAGCCCAGAACGGACAAAGGGACATTGGTGATTTTGTGCTTTTGCGTCTACAACCGTAGTTTTCCTATGCATTCAGCAAACAGCGGCGTGGCACCGTGGCGGGGCGAGAGGCGCCGCGGCTTGAGTAGCGGCTGCTGCTGCCACCCTGCACTGGTTGAGCTCAAGTATCCAGCCCCGGCTCGACGCCCGACGCAGCAGCAGCGCCGTGGCTTGTTTATGATTAAATACGACTGCAGATGTAAACAGTAACACAACCAGCAGTTCACTCACCTGATGATGTTCACTTAACCCTGTGGAGTCGGGGGTCATGTTCTCAATTTCACATAATATCTTAAATTCACCTTGCATATGATAGATACCCATGTGTTTTTTTTCTTTTTTTCTATATGATTTATTTGTAGAAATTACAAAACAGGACTTAATATACAATAGACCTCACAAATAAGGAGTGAAAGGATAACATATCAGACAGCCAAATGGTGAGGGTACACATTACAGCCCCCCTCCCCTCGCCTCCTTTTCCCAAAACAAATATACAACAAGGCAATTTGATACACAACCAGAAAAGAAAATTATAAAAGCAACCAAAACACAAAATCAACAACTGGATGTTAAATGCTTGCAGTGGCAGATAATATTGTAAAAACATATGCTTATTCTTACTATCCCAGCTTCTCTGACCTTCAACTCTGTCACTCACATCCACTCACACACACATGCATATCATACCCATGTGTTTTACATAAAAAATTGCAGAACAATCTCAGCTCTCTATATAATGAGGCACCATTGTCCTAAGACACAAGAGTTAATATGGGCCTAAAACTGAAATGTTTTGAAATTCTTCATATCTCTGGTGAAAACATACCTTTAATCATGTGGAGGAACTGTTTTGGTGCTAGAAATTGTTTTACCAAAGGTATTGGAGTGGAACATATGAATGAAATGGTAGATACATGTAAATAAATATCTAAAACCATTTTTTTTATTATATGGATGTGCTAGAGTGGCTGGCGTTGTGGCCGGCGGTGGTGATCTGTTGGCAGGCAGAGACGGACTGGCAGGTTGCATGTTGTCCACAGGACCCTGGCAGCTGTGAATCCTCTCTGTAAAATAAATGCACTACTAGTCAGTATAAGTTACTGAAAGAAAGTTACGATAGAGGTGAAAAAGCGTTGCGAATATTCGCTTTTCCGCTTTTTCGCCTGCGTTGAAATATTTCAACGCTGCCCGACGCTAAGTTGTGTAAAGCCAATCAGCGTTCAGAAGCTCCGCTCCGCCCTGCTGCTGGTCCGCCTGAAGGAGCGCGGGAAGCGGCTTCGTGCAGACACTCAACTTGGAGGAGTCGGAGCTGTGTGTGACTACGGATAATATTATGAACCCAAACACGGGGCGTTTGATGTTCCGACGTGTGTGGGACTTCCTCAACAAGTATAAAGCAGAACTAGAAGTTATTTCAATGGTGAATGGCGGAAATGGTAGATGTTTTCACGGAGTAAAGCCACGGAGATAAGCCGCCCCCCTTTCCGCAGCGAATGGTTGCAAAAAAACAAATTAACCACATAAAGTTGAGCGAGTAAACTCGGGCGAAAAAGCGTTGCGAAAATTTGAAACTCTTTTAGTGTGAACGTGGCATACCATCTTCAAATGGATCTTATTGGCGTAGTCCTCTTCATTGCAGGACTCGAATCCTTCAGGCTCTGAAGCTCGTCGTCTTCTCCAAAAATAGCTTCGGAGCTGCGGGCCCTGACTTCTAGTGGTTAAAGCCAAAGTCCATCCTCCTCTCTTTGTTAAACAGTTCAGGTTTTACAGTTTATCGGTATGCTTCAATCCCAGTACCAGGTCCTTCTCGATGCCTATTGACATTGAGGACAGTCGAGCCTCCCGTTTTAGGGCTGAAAATGTCCGCTCGACAGTGACAGTCAATATTAGGATCGTCACCGCCAAACATAACATAACCTTCCGTGAGAAAGGCGTTGTTAGTAAATCCGTCACCAAGTCCGTTTCTCCTCCTCCTTCAGCCATTGAGTGTTAAAAAACTACACCAAGCAAAACACTAAAAATGTCATAACTTGTTTCAGCCTTAATTCTTCTTACTCCTACTGAGTTCTGCTAGCAGCTAGGTAGCTTTCTGTTGACACAAGTCACGCTGGCCCACTGACCAATCACAGCACATGTTAATGCTGACGCCACCTTGCAGGCGCTGGCACGTCAACGAATATGCCCACGACAATGTCCCCATGCACTTTAATCTGCAAAGGCCAGCTAGAACCACTCTGCTTCCATAGAGACATAGAGGTGAAATATGAGTGGATAAGAGCTCTCCTTAAAACAAGCTGCACTAGAAGCAGCGCTCCAGGCTGGAAGCAGAGCAACAGAAGAAGACAGGAGCTATGCAATGAGAAAATAAGCTAATAGGGAAAAATAAGTAGTGTTGTAGCGTATTTGTGAAAAACAATTAAATTATAAAATAGCTATAACTTTGTGATTCTGTTTAGGCCAGCAGAGAAGGCTTAGCAGGTGAGGATGCACCTGCATGTTCCTTTCCAGGTGGTGCCCACTACTTTGTTCATCCAGCTTCCATTTCAGAGCACCCAGATCATTACTTGAATATTTTACAGTAGTAGTCAAGATTCTGGACAGTTTTTCTGAATTCAGGGTCATTTTCACCTACTGAATTTACTGACAGTGTTGGGCCAAAACCTCTGATAGTGACCTTAGCTGGGGACACTGGCATTACCAATCTCGCTGCTTGGCGAGCCCGCGACACTTGGGAGGCAACTTCACAAGCTTCTGTGAAGGTTTTCACTCTTTCATGACACTTCACTAGACGCTCTTGATCCAGACCAGTAATGAAGCGAGACATTTTCATATTCTCTGAAGCTTGATGCTCAAACTCAGGAAAAGCTTCTTTGACCAGCCTGCAAACATCTGCAGCATAAACTTCATTAGGCAATCTTTGACGGGCATTAGGGAATGCTTGAAATGATGCTATTATATCCTTCTGGCCAAACGCTGTCTGCAAATGCCTCTTTGTTTTAGTATAGGAGCACTGAGTTTGCCAAGGCAGATTATCCCAAACAATGAACAGTTCTGGCGGTAGTCTCGTGGGTAGCTCAGCTGCTAACACGGTACTCAAATCCACACCACTGTCCATGTAACGGCTTCTTGAATTACCTCGTAACGGTGAATCCACAGTTGAAAAGACTCACGGCTATTGTTGTGAAAAGGCGGCGGTAAGGGAATGCCCCGCGGCGCCCTGCTGGACGGCGGCACAACCGGCGTTGGAGCGTCACTTGAGTTTGTGCTAGCTGGCGGATCACCAGCGGAGACAGACATGACGAGTTTTCCTCCTCCTCTTTTCTTTAGCTTTCGTACAAACAAAACGACGGGAGACGGTTTCTAAACTCACTGGAAGCCAACAAGCGGAGAAAAAAACAAAACCGCACTCAGGGGGAAAAAGACTAGCTGCTCACTGTATCTCTAGCTAGCGGGTAGCGTGTCTGTCGTTAGCCGTTAGGCTTTAGCTTCAGCTACTCACAAATTTGAGCAGAGATTCCACCAGAGGACACCTCCCACCGCTGCCACCAGTGTAAGCAACGTGGGCGTATCAGCAGGAATAAATCAGTCCAACACCTTCTGGGTTTTACTCATAACTTTAGTCCAACTCCACATTCCAGGCGCAGTGCCAAGTCCAAGTTTTCTCCTCCTCCGCTCACTTTACCCTCTCACCTCCAGATGCCCGAACAGCGCCGACTAGTGGTCATAACTAATACATGTAATTAAGTCTACATCATACAATTTCACTCTTATAATATAATCAACCTGTACTTGTCACCTGATTTCCTCCTTTTCTCTCGCCATACCTTCTACTAGAACATCCTAGTTTGACACGTATGGCATTATAACACATGCGTACAACATGAATGTTGAAAGGGTTTCGTCTCTTTGTGGACATAATGAACTCCAGGACAGCAGAGAGAGAGAGGAGTCTTTGAGCAGCTCTACTGCACTCGGTCTCTCTGGATGGAGACTGACGAGCTGCCAGCTGTCGGCCGGCTGACGAGGCGGATGAACGAGGCCTGTGGTGAGCTGGTTGTTAGCGGAGGACGAGGCTGCAGGATAAACTATCCGACAGCTCGTCTCCTCTCCACGCTGAGACGTCAGCCTCCATCTGCTGCCTGCCAGCCTGACGGACGCCGTCATCTACACAAAGTGATTAGATAATACGGAAAAACACTCATTTGCAACGGCTGGTTCAGGACAAGAGGAAGCGGTGAACGTTCGTTTTAGATGGGATGAAACGTTGAATGTTAAATGACAGGATGGTTTAGCAAAATGTTGTTTATGATGGTTTCAGTTTGGGACAGTTTAGATTTTGAAAGGATTAAAAGTTAAGTTAGATTAGAAGTTATTTGAAGTTTCAGTTTTTTCTACATTTATTCATTCATCAATCCATATGTGATTGAATGTTTAGTAATGTTTGGGAGTGTCCAACCTCATAATCTGTAATTCTGTTCATGAGAGCTGAGAAATGATTATGTTTACTTATTGTTTGCAGTTAGTCTGTCCTTAAGGACACGGTCGCGCCATCGCTCGCCGAAGCGAAGTTGTGATGAAAGTGGGCGGGGCCAAGTGGGCTCAACCACAAACACGTCTGTGACTTCGCCGGTGAAAGGTTGAATTTGCCTCGCCACCCGAAGAGAATGTTTCATTCGCCTCGTCATTCGCCTTGAATAGAAGTGAACGGCAGGCGAATAATTGCCAACGTTAATCTGTGACAGGATGGTGGAGCCAAGTGCCACGGAGATACCAGGAGTGAGGGAGAAGTCACCCAAAGCCGTACACATCCACACAGTCCTGAGATTAGGTCCCATGAGGAAACAGCAGCGAAAAGTCCTCCAAATCTAATCACAGAACACATCATAGGTCCACACTCTCTAAAACAACACATACAGTACAACTTTTTATATCATCCGGGCGACAAAAACAATGTGTTCTCTTACTCTAACTCCGATAGACTTGAACAAAAGGCCTCTATATGCTTCAAGTGGAGTTCTTCTAGTATCATCCTATATTAGCATTTGGCACATCACTACTTCAGGACATGACCTAGTATATTGTGCTATGACTACACTGGCTGTTGTGAGAAGAGATGTAAAGTATGAAACACAGATCTGCAAATGTCTCAGACGGAAAGAGAAAGTCTGGATGCTTTTCTTCACTGACATTCAGAATTCAGGGTTTTCTTAAATAATGAATTGTATCAAACTCCACAAAAGCATCCAGTGAAGGGTACAGTTTCTGGTAGAAATGTGTCAGCTCCCATCTGCTGCCTGACAAAGAGAGAGCAGGTGAGTCCCAACCAAGAAGGGACATTGGAGGGATTGTTGGTTATCTGATGGAGAGCTACAACTCCGACTTATTTTGGCGAATTGTTAGAAAAATTGTTACTCGACACCGGTTGTAAAATCATTCATCAGGACATGTATTTCTTTGCAAAAAAGGAGCAGAGCCAGAGATACAATGTGTTAGTTTACTAATTGCATATCCATCTCTGGAGAGTTACCTCTTAAATACATAAAACACACAATCACAGAAGCCCTCATGACGTCTTGCACTCATCGTGAACCTTCCTCCCGTCATCCCATAGATATGTTTTATGCCATAAGAACAACAATGATGTGTATTGTCTTCAGTCCGGAACATACAGATATAGCAGATCACTCGACTCCCAAACTGAGCTTTGTGTAAGGGAAAGTTCACACCAGAGTCATACTTAGGGTAAAGTTCACTCATACGTCCCAGGCCATGAAACATCATATATTAGAGGAAATAATTTTTTTCCGACACAAATGAGCTGATTTCATCTTTAACCATTCATTAGTTTTATTGAAGAGAAGACAAAAGCAAAGCAGAGACCGGAAAAAGAGATTTTATGAACACTGTTGCTGTGACGGATGTTGCACTCTCTGATCATTCCTGTGTTTTCTTTGAGTGCAATCTCTTTGCACACAAATGTCCAAACCAAGGTTGTGACAAAGCGTTACATCACTGAAAACACCAGTGAACTATTTATTCAGAAGTTCTGCTCCACACCAGCCCTCTCTTGCATCTCAGTCAATGAGCTTGTGGATGGCTTCAATTCTAAAGTTAAAAATGTTATTGACGCCATTGCACCCACTGAGGTGAAGGTCGTCTCGGGTAAGAAAAGATCCCCTTGGAGAAATGCCACGCTGGTCAGAATAGAGACAAGAGAGAGTCGGAAAGCTGAACGCAGGTGGTGAAAAACTAATCTCCAGGTTCACTGTGGTATCTATGAAGAGAGACTTCACAATTATAATTTGGAACTTAGAAATGCAAGACAGGCCTTCTTCTCTGACATCATAGCCAAAAACAAAAACAATACACGCGCCTTATTTGCTACCGTGGACAGGCTAACAAACCCTCCGGTGTCGGTAACGGCTACGCTCCAATCCACCTGGACATGCAATCAATCTGCCTCCTATTTTGCTGATAAAATTCAGAGAATTAGACAAGCAGTCGGTGGCTCCACACCAACCACAGGATACGTGTTGTCCCCATCTTTAAATAGCATCCATTCAAATATCATGACACAATTTCACTCAATTAACCAAAGAAGCCTAGAAGACATTATACAACATCTGAACACATCCTCCTGCTGCTTGGATATTCTACCAACACACTTTTTCAAAAATATTTCACACTGCATGACCGCTGATCTTTTACAAATTGTAAACACATCCCTTCTCTCAGGTGTCTTCCCACAAGCCCTAAAAACTGCAGTTATTAAACCACTTCTAAAGAAGGCTAGTTTAGACCCCGAAATATTAAAAACTATAGACCAATATCAAACCTCCCATTCTTTAAGTAAAATAATGGAAAAAAGTGGTTTTTCAACAGCTGAACAACTTCTTAGCTGAAAATAACAGTTTTGATGTCTTCCAGTCCGGCTTTCGTCAGCACCACAGTACTGAAACTGCTCTTGTTAAGGTTTTCAACGACATCACTTAAACACAGACAGTGGCAGAACCTCAGTCTTAGTGTTACTGGATCTCAGTGCTGCATTCGACACGGTTGATCATGACATACTACTAGACGGACTGAAGTCTGGGTAGGACTCTCTGGAGCAGCACTTAACTGGTTTGAATCCTACTTGAAGGACCGACAATACTTTGTGTCGGTAGCTAATTAGACATCAGAGCTGACTAGGATGACATGTGGTGTTCCCCAAGGTTCAATACTGGGGCCTCTTCTGTTCAACATCTACATGCTTCCACTGGCTCAGATTATGAAAAACAACAAAGTGTGTTATCATAATTATGCAGATGACACACAACTCTACATAACTATATCACCAGGGGACTATAGTCCCATACAAGGGCTGGCTGAATGCATTGAAGAAATCAATAACTGGATGTGCCAGAATTTTCTTCAATTAAATCAAGATAAAACACAAGTAATTGTTTTTGGTCCCAAGGACGAACGATTGAAAGTCAGCGCTCAGCTTCAATCACTGATGTTAAAAACCTCAAACCAAGCCAGAAATCTAGGTGTAGTTATGGATTCAGACCTCAACCTGAACAGCCATATCAAGACAATTACAAAATCAGCCTCCTATCACCTGTAGAATATATCAAGGGTTAGAGGACTTATGTCTCAACCGGATCTGGAGAAACTTGTCCATGACTTTATCTTCAGTAGACTTGACTACTGTAACGGTGTGTTCACAGGTCATTTATCTTCAGTAGACTAGACTACTGTAACGGTGTGTTCACAGGTCATTTATCTTCAGGAGACTAGACTACTGTAACGGTGTGTTCACAGGTCATTTATCTTCAGTAGACTTGACTACTGTAACGGTGTGTTTACAGGTCATTTATCTTCAGGAGACTGGACTACTGTAACGGTGTGTTCACAGGTCATTTATCTTCAGTAGACTTGACTACTGTAACGGTGTGTTCACAGGTCATTTATCTTCAGGAGACTTGACTACAGTAACGGTGTGTTCACAGGTCATTTATCTTCAGGAGACTTGACTACTGTAACGGTGTGTTCACAGGTCATTTATCTTCAGTAGACTTGACTACTGTAACGGTGTGTTCACAGGTCATTTATCTTCAGGAGACTTGACTACTGTAACGGTGTGTTCACAGGTCATTTATCTTCAGTAGACTTGACTACTGTAACGGTGTGTTCACAGGTCATTTATCTTCAGTAGACTAGACTACTGTAACGGTGTGTTCACAGGTTATTTATCTTCAGTAGACTTGACTACTGTAACGGTGTGTTCACAGGCCTCTGTAAAAAGTCAATCAGGAAGCTGCAGCTGATTCAGAACGCTGCAGCTGGAGTCCTCACTAAGACCAGGAAAGTGGATCACATCCCTCCAGTTCTGAGGTCTTTGCACTGGCTCCCTGTCAAACAAAGAATTGACTTTAAAATCCTGCTGCTGGTTTATAAAGCACTGAATGGTTTAGGGCCTAAGTATGTTTGTGATCTGCTGCTACCTTATGAACCATCCTGACCCTCAGGTCATCTGGGACGGGTCTACTTTCTGTTCCAAGAGTCAGAACTAAACATGGAGAAGCAGCGTTCAGCTTTTCTGCTCCACACATCTGGAACAAGGTCCTGAGAGCTGCAGGTCTGCTGAGACCCTCAGCTCCTTTAAGTCCACATTGAAGACTTTTCTGTTTGCTGCTGCCTTTAACTGAACCAGATTCAATTACTGCATCTCACTACTGCATTTTATTTCTTGAACTGCACTGCAACTTTTATTCAACTTTTATTTTTTATTTTGCTTTTTGACTGTTTTAATGTTTTCTTAACTGTTTTTAAATCTGCATTATGTTTTGATGCTTTTAATGGTTTTATGTGAAGCACTTTGAATCGCCTTGTTGTTGAAATGTGCTATACAAATAAACTTGCCTTGCCTATGAAAGTGGCTGAACCAATATTCAGACATCATAAAAAGAAAATTAAAAAAAGCTATTTCAGAGAGAAGCAGTCAGGAGGGTCTACAATATGCATTTATATCCAGGATGTCAAACCAAAAACAGGTTTAAAAAGAAAAGGATCGTAGTGAAAGTTTAAGATCACAGTGTAGAAGTGAACCACCACATCACCTGGTGATCGAGACAATGAGATAAAGCAACAGCTGTACAGCCGGGTCGGTCTTTATTTACTGTCAGTATACCTTCAGTAGCTAGCAGAGCATAGAAGTGCTAACGCTAGTTAGTGATGCGCTAACGTACTCTGTTATTATTACACAACGTTTAACCATGACTAGCTCCCAATCCATGAGTTACATTACACTGCCGAAGCTACGCTATGATTGGCCAGTCTGCTTTGGAGGGTGGGACTTAGAGAAGGGTCAGTTGAAAACCGAGTGAGTCACTATAGAGGCGCCAAAGGGTCTAACAATATGACCTGGAAATGAGAAGAGGTTGGATTAAAAAAAACACAATAGAAAACAAAAATCACGACCAAAAGTGAGAGTAAAGAAAAAGTAGAAAAGAAATATTTGAAAATATTATTACGAGCCCTTAGTTGTTTTTTATTGTCCCATTGTGGCTGGTTATGTCCTATATTTGTAATTTACACAATAAAATATAAACGTTGGGTATTTCAAGCCTGAGAGATGGAAAGAAACAACATGATGCAAAAAGTTTGGAAAGTTATCCTTGAATATTGATAAATAATTGGCCGTCATCAGCCGTCCTCACGGCCGTGCTCGTGCTTACTGAACCGCCCATGCTGTGAAACTAAAACCACACAACTTTAGGTTCAGGCTATACAACTACTTGGTTAGATTTAGAAATAGATTGTGGTTTAGGTTCAAATACATCTGTTTGCTACATAACTTATGTAGGCTACGTGGCGTTAGTTTAGAACACAAATTACGTAACAAAAGTAGGTCAAATAAATCAACACGTGACATGAACAGTGGTGTACTGGGCAGCGTCGGAAATACACAAGGGCAAAGGGCAAAATAAATATAATTTTGCCCCTGATATCACTAGGAGAGGGGCAAAAATTGCCCCCATAATTTCCTCTAATAATTATGATAATTTAATGAATATGGGGCGCCACACAGCCATGACCATGCTCCCTGCGGTTTACAGATCTCAACTTCCTACTTCCTGTTTCTCACTTCCTGCTTCATTGCAGGTGTCAAAATAAAAGCGCTACACCCATTTATGCATGAAACAATGAAAACACATACCAGTTAACTTAAACACTCCTTTAATATAAGCAGGGCAGAACAGTACTGGATAACCTATTGATCATGACTACAGATAACTGATGTCCAGAATGGGAGAGATGAAGATAACAACGAGAAGAAGCTGTCAAAAAGTCTCATTTCAGGACGGGATTGTATATCAAAACAGAAATGAAGTAATGCATGTAGACAGTGTGTGTGACAGTGGGTGCATCCCAAGTCTCTAAACTACATCCCCGTTTCCCTCACTTGCGTCCTTTCCTTGCGTCTTAGTCCCTCCCACCAAGGATGCATAGAGAGACGCAAGGAAACCAATTGAGGAGAGAGGACACGAGAAAATTTGTTTTAAGAGACATGAGACGTCCTTTCCTCTGAAGCGTCACGTGAAGCAACGTCGGTTCATGATGACAGACTGACAGCTGATCACATCTGATCAGATGTGATCAGCTGTCGCTTTAACAGCTGACGAGTTTTGTCCGGAGTGTTTTTATTGAACATTCCAATAAAAATGCACTTAAAATATGAATATAATGATCGTATGTCTTCAGCGTTAAAACACTTCCTGGAAGCTCACTCTCGGGCTCCTCAATCATGACTCGCAGAACCACTTCCGGTTCAATCGAGGATCAAGGAAACGACAATTTAGAGACTTGGATGTACCCAGTGACTCGGTTTACCTGAGTTCCCGTCTCCAGGCAACCAACGAGATGAGTCGCTGGTAACGAGCTGCAGCCAAGCAGCTGCATGCGGCAAAGAGTCTCTTCAGAGCAACATCGTCTGTGTTGTGTCTGTGGAGAGTGTGTGTGTGTGTGTGTGTGTGTGTGTGTGTGTGTGCGTGTGTATCAGTGGAGTGTTTGTGTGTGTGTGTGTGTGTGTGTGTGTGTGTGTGTGTGTGTGTGTGTGTGTGTGTGTGTGTGTGTGTGTGTGTGTGCGTGTGTGTCAGTGGAGTGTTCGTGTGTCAGTGGAGTGTTCGTGTGTCAGTGGAGTGTGGGGGTGTTTGTGAATGTTTTGGGTTCGTGGGGGTGGAATTGAAATCCTGCATGGGAATGTGTGTGTGTGTGTGTGTGTGTGTGTGTGTGTGTGTGTGTGTGTGTGTGTGTGTGTGTGTGTGTGTGTGTGTGCTCTTACATTTCTACCTTTCTGAGGACTTTGAATCTTGGATTGAAAGTGGATTTGAGCCACATTGGAAACATTTACAATATGGGAGTTATGAGTTTAATGTCAGAATTCCGACAACAAAGTGGGAATTATGAGAATAAATTCAGAATTATGAGAATTAAATTGTAACTCAGATGCACTTTTCATCGCAATCCACGTTGAGAGGTTGAGAGGTGGAGATTTTAGCTTCCAGTGCATGCTAAACTGGGCTAACCACATGCTGCCTCCAGCTTGGTCAATAACGCAGAGCAATGAGATTAATATTGACCGACTAATAGGGAAACATTTTGTTATTGGTCCAGTATTGAGGGAGTACGCTGCAGGCGGAAGACGCCAAATGGGCTGGAATGTAATCATATCGGGGAACTGCCCTCCGTCAACATATGTCCCCTAGAAGTGATTGTTTGGTCCGACATATAGTCCAGCTGCTGCTTCATACCGACTCATTCATCAGGTAACCTTTCCTCTGGTTACAAGACCAGGTGCGAACTGCTAACATCTGTATACCACAAGATTATTATTTAATATCTTTTTCCTGGAAAAATTACACTATCATTCTTGTAATATAAGGACTTTTTACTTGAAATGCCATGACTTTATTCTCATTCAATTACTATTATATTCTTGTAATTTTTTCTTTCTCGAATCAATCCAAATTAAAAAGCGAATCATAAAATTCCATAAAGCTCCTATCTAGTGATCCACTTCAAGTGCACGGCCCTGCTGGGCCGAGAGTCCTCTCTGCCAGCTAGTCTTAAACAATCTGGCCCAATCAAATCATCTCAAAACTAAAATAATATTGTGTCAAATTGTTACAGTGCACCTGTTAGCCACACCCACCTCATGAGCTCCATCACTCTCACCTGTTAGCCACACCCACCTCATGAGCTCCATCACTCTCACCTGTTAGCCACACCCACCTCATGAGCGCCATCACTCACCTGTTAGCCACACCCACCTCATGAGCTCCATCACTCTCACCTGTTAGCCACACCCACCTCATGAGTGCCATCACTCACCTGTTAGCCACACCCACCTCATGAGTGCCATCACTCACACCTGTTAGCCACACCCACCTTATGAGCTCCATCACTCTCACCTGTTAGCCACACCCACCTCATGAGCTCCAACACTCTCACCTGTTAGCCACACCCACCTCATGAGCGCCATCACTCACCTGTTAGCCACACCCACCTCATGAGCTCCATCACTCTCACCTGTTAGCCACACCCACCTCATGAGCGCCATCACTTACCTGTTAGCCACACCCACCTCATGAGCTCCATCACTCTCACCTGTTAGCCACACCCACCTCATGAGCTCCATCACTCACCTGTTAGCCACACCCACCTCATGAGCGCCATCACTCACCTGTTAGCCACACCCACCTCATGAGTGCCATCACTCACCTGTTAGCCACACCCACCTCATGAGCAGCAGTTTGATTCAGCAACGACAGGATGAGTGACGACTGGCGGAGCTTCTCAACACTGATTGGCTTACGCAACTCAGCGCTCGAGCTGAAAAAGCAATTGTAATGCGGTGAAAAAACGTTATATAAAATACCATCCACGTCTGTACATTGACTTTACATGCGAATAATTCGCAACTCTTTTGGTGTGACCGCAGCATAAGACTGTTGACTGTCAGAGTGGGAGGACACATCCTGGCCATAGGCAGGCCGTCCTAGGAGAGCAGGCTCCCCAGGGACAGATCTCCCTTCTTACTGTACTGTGAGCCACAAGGATGTCAGAGAAGTTTTCTTTGAAAAAACTAATAATGAACACCCTGAGTTCATCCATCTCCTGGACACTCAGAAACTGTTTTTAAGTGAGGAGGAAAAATCAATATGCAATATTAGCTGAGAAATATGTTGCCATACATTCAGAGGCGCTACAAGCTCTGGAGGAAATGTTTCTGATTGATTACATCTGTAAAAAGAGTAAAGTTTGTTTGTTCTAGCCGGAATCTATTTATCCCTCTTTAAAACATAATTATACAACAATGTAATTTAGCTTCAGCAAGAAATATAACATTAATGCCAATACAGCTTATTTTAATTTGAACTTCTGCATTTAACCCATCCTAGTATAGAACACCTGGGGACGTATAGTATTCATGAGCTACTGAACAGGAGCAAAAGATCGTGCAGAAACACATGCGCCTTGTAAAGTTTATGAATTAATAAAAAGGTTGAAGGAAACCACACAAATTGTCCAGTAGTGTTTTGTCAATGCAGAGCAATTAGATACATGTATTGTCTGTTCATTTATTCAAGTCTTTGTTCCTGCACTCGTTTGCTTCTCTAGCGCGAACACACACACACTAAATGGAGCGCTACCCACAGCCTCACACGTGTGAGCTAGATCCCTGGACATGGAAGAAATATTTAAAGACTCATTTGCCTGCCTAACATGATCACAGCACATTGATATTGAATGTCTAGCTGCACCTGGTCCTGGTCTGCTGACCGCTGCTCCTTCCTCTGCCCAGGATGAGAGCCCAGCTCTTCTCTTTTCCTTGTGATGCAGTCAGCATCTTGCTGGAGTTTAACCTTCTTCTTTTTCCAATCTCAAGATAATAGTTCTGAGTAAAAGTGTGAGAGAGAAAGAGATTTGTTCTTGCATGTGTTTTTTTGTGCTTGTGTGTGTGTGTGTGTGTGTGTGTGTGTGTGTGTGTGTGTGTGTGTGTGTGTGTGTGTGTGTGTGTGTGTGTCTCATGCTGTGATATGAACTGGTGCAAATTGCCTCAGTCCAGCCCTGAAGTTAGTATGAGTTATTGGACAGCACTTACTCTCTCTCGCTCCCTCACACACACACAGACACACACACACACAGACACACACACACACACACACACACACACACACACACACACACACACACACAGACACACACACACACACACACACACACACACACACACACACACACACAGCCGTGTCCCGTGATGCCCTGCAGGGTGCCATCTCTGAACAGAAAATGAGCAGGCGGTCAGAGCGGCGGGGTGCAGGCAGCAGGAAGCGGTCTGGGAGGAGAGTCGATACGGCGGCTTGAAGCCATCAGCTCTGAGTTTGAACAGGGAGGGACATGTCACAGTGGAACCATTAAAGGAGATGAATGCTTGAAACCAACATTGTTTAACTGCAACATCACAACAATTAGCCAACTCATTTGTTTTTCACTTACGTTTTGTAGGAAACACAGTTGCGTCCCATTTCATGGAAGAGTTAAATCCTGTAGCACACAGAAATGGTGATTGTCTCTGGTGTAAAACTTCAAACTGTACTGCCTTGAGAAATGATTCTACCTTTTTGTCTGGTGAACTTGCAGTTGGCTTTGTGTTGGTAATCACAGTGCAACAAAAGACTGGTAAACAATGTGAAAGGTGTTGCTCGCGGTGATGAACCCATGGAGGATTCATCAGCTGAATGTGCAGCTCCCCTCGGCGTCCCGGAGCTTCCGTGTGTTCCAGCTCATTATTTAGTTTCAGCTTCAACTTTATTCCCACTTTGCTTTTGCTTTGAAAGCCTGTTGTGCAGTAGCTGCTCAGCACCAGAACGCAGACAGACGCGGCTAGGGGTTAGCTGGTGAACATAGCATTTAGCAGCTAACGACACCAAAACAGAGCTAAAGAAGTGTGAATATCTGACTTTCATTCATCCGGTGGACGGCCAACTCTAATGTTTCCCAATAAATGCTGGATGTGTAAATCAGCTGCATCGCCTAAAAAGAAGCACCAAGTTGCCAAACAACTGTAATTGCAGAGAAGATCATGGTTCTTGTCCATAAAAGAAGGAAAACATCAACCACCCTGACATCCACATCCACACCTTACAGTTCTTCCTCAACACATTTTTCTTCCTTTCTCTCCTCTTACCGGTCACTCCACTGCACACTTCATATTTAAACACTCATGCCACATACACTTAACTTTAACTTAAACACACACGTCACTTTAACACACACTTATATTAATGTTCTCTGTTGTCTGAGCACTTTATCCTTATCTGATTTAAACATCATTGCACTGTTGCTGTTTGTCTCGTCTAATGTCTCATGTCTAATGGATGCACCTTCCGCCGAACTAAATTCCTCATTTGTGCAAACATTGCTGGCAATAAACGGTTTCTGATTCTGATTCTGAAGCACGGAGGGACCTGTAGAAATTGAATATAATATTATTAAGTATGTTTTCCTAAGTGTATAATCACCTGAAAAGAAGAACTGCGTTTTCGTTAGCTTAGAATATTGAGCCTTGGTCCTCTCCTTTCTTTCTTCTCTCACTGGTCACGTTTAAGGAATGTGGGAGCATCCTATTTGTGGGTTATAATATGTATCGATCTGTGCTTCTGCATATCTGTCACCCTCTGTTATTTTTTTGGTTCTCTGTTGAGGAACAGTCAGTAACGCCTAACAAGAAAAGAACATGCCATTATATCTCCATCTGAAATGCCTATATGTTATTTTTTTGTGTCTTGTTTTATTTTGTTCTGTCCTGTGTTTGTTTGTGCATTGTGGAAAAGACAACAATAACAATATTTGTTTAAAAAAGAAACTTGAGCCGTTTACATCCACATAGGGTTTGGGTCCTCTTCACAGAGCCGGCAGCCATGTTTTTACAGTAGCCAGAACAGCCAAACCACACACTGGTCCTAGGTGGGGCCATTCACGTGTTTTAATTTCAATTTATTTTGTGTCGCCCAAAATAATCCATCACAAAAATATCTGTGGATGTTTTGCTGTCAGCCAGTGTAGCTCTCCAACATGCGTGGCACACGGGAGGAGTTTCAGTTGGTTGCAGTCGACGCACTGCTTCCTGCATTGGAACCGAGTGGACGTAATGGTGAGGTCTACAAGAGGCCAGTTATTCTGAGTGAGACTGTGCAGGCCCATAGTTATATATCATTGTGCCCTCCTACAATCAATAACGGCAACAGGGCCATAATGTCATAATCATAACAAAATGGTCATATTATCATACTAGCACTTATAGTCTGTGCTCTCTCACTTTAATTAATTTCCTGATGATGGCTGTGTTTATGCAGCTCCTTCCCGTGGGACCTCTGTCCAGTCAATCATGCTCGGTGTCGTCTGTGGTAATGAAAGTGATACTGTCTTCACGGATTATGAACAGGCTTCCAGTCATGCTGTCTTGTAATTACATTTAGTAATAGTAGGCTGCCTAATACGAAAATGTGCAGAATGATTGACTTACGGACACACACTTGTCTCAACACGTCGGCTTCGTTAGCTACGTTAGCTAGCTTTAAGAAAAAAAAGAAACTGATGTGGGGAGATTTGCAGGTGTGTCAAAATGTCCTTTTAAAGTTTTTGTTCTGTAAAATTAAACATTTACTCCCGTTGGTTCTTGTGGTTACGACACGCGCACGATAACTGTAGTCGAAATGCAGTAGTTTTAAGCCTCTGGTAGGAAACATTCCTCATCTGGCAACGCAAAACAGCTATTTTGTAACAGATGAAATCACAGGAAGAAAACACTTTTTGCGAGATAGTGAGTGCATTGAGGTACAACTCAAAGCCAACCCTGTGCTAAAGGAGAGCGAATAGCCAGTTTGATCTCCGGTTGAAGCTGAAACATAGGATTCTCTGCATCAGTAATAGAAGGCCAGTGCGAGGAACGTTTTATGAGTCCCTTTGAGGTTGTACGTCTCTTTTTCACAGGAGACCTCTCCAAGCTATCTGCTGAACATTGTGGATCATTTAGCAACTAAAGAGCCGGAGACTTTTCTCAGGAGTTGGTTGAGGCCAAAAACAGATCTAAAAATGGGGAATGATGGAGGACAAAAAGACTAAATCATAATGTTTCTCTGAATCTGCTAGATGTGTAAATAAGCAACTGTTTGCCAACACGTTCACCACATCAAGCTTTTTGAGCTGCTCCCAAAGATTCAATACAGGTTTTATAGTTCCTCCAAATGATCACACTTTGATTTTAAATCAAACAAATCATTGATGCATTGATGATATGATCCATACACTAACCCACAACTCATGACATCACTCCTGTTTAGTGTAAGTTTCTGTACATGTCTTTTGGACTGTGTGTGTGTGTGTGTGTGTGTGTGTGTGTGTGTGTGTGTGAGCGGCGCGTGTCCTTGCGTGACTGTTCATGTCCTCCCAAACGGTTGATTCATCACTTTCAGGGCCAGACCGATAGCTGCAGGCTGCCGCCCTCTGATCAATAACAGAATCATTTCGTTAACAGCCCACTTTTTATAGCCATGCTGCTGAATATCAGTGTGTGTCCGTCCGTCCGTCCGTCCGTCTGTATGTGTGCATGTGTGCTCACATCAGAAAGGTAAAGGGCACAGAAAGCTTTTGAAAAAGGTTTGAGGAAAAACAGAAAATAAATATTGAAGGTCATTTCTTTCCTCCAGAGTATGTGACACCTCCTTGCTTTCTGATCCTAAGTCCAACTTCCAAAAACTAACAGTGAGAGGCTTTAGTAGGGAAACAGTCCAAGGTTCTACTTGTGTTCCCCGAGAGTCTGCAGTGTTCATTACAGCCATAACATCAAAGTCTTGGGCAACTTCCTGATGGTTTACTGTTCTGAGCCTCTCCAGCAGTGGTATACCTCTCTGGTCCAGTGGCATGGGACGATCCGTACTTCCTGACGCCTCCGTTGTTTCCATGGCAGCTGTACATGCATGATTTGCTGCTGGAGTCATCGCTGGTTGGACATTTTGAACTTGTGGACTGCGTGTCTATGGTGACGACTAACAAATACTGAGGAAAACAATGCAGGTGCTAATTAGAACGGTTTAAGAGTTCCCTGAATAAAATACCTCTTCATTATGCTACGTTCACACCGAAAGTGTGAGTTTACTCGCTCGACTACATGTGGTTTATTCGGGTCATTTGCTTCATTCCCGCCAGAAAGGGTGCGCGGCTTATCTCCGTAAAAACATTTACCATTTCTGCCATCCACCATTGAAATAACCACTAGTTCTGCTTTATACTTGTTCAAACGCCCCCGTGTCTGGGTTCATAATATTATCCGTAGTCCCACACAGCTCCGACTCCTCCAGGAACAGCGTCTGAATGAAGCCGCTTCCAGCGCTCCTTCAGGACCAGCAGCAGTTTGATTCAGTGACGGCGGTGATGACGGGCGGAGCTTCTCAACGCTGATTGGCTTTCACAACTCAGCATCACGCAAATTTTTCGGCCGAGTTGAAATAGTTCACGTTGTTCGCAACCATTTGCGTCTGTGCATTGACTTTGGATTAATCTACTCGCGCTAAAATGTTACAATGCTTTTAGTGTGAACACAGCATCAGGGTTAAAGGGATAGTTTTAAATGGGGTTGGATGAGGTACATAGGTGGTGCTCCAGTACATGGCGGTCGGCCGCCCCCAGTTTGGATAGAAACAGGAAAGAGTATCAGCACGGGAAAAAAAATAAATGTACTGCTGTAAACAGGGCAGCAGCAAAACATGAACAAATCTATAACAATTTAAGTTTAGGCTACATAACGAATGTTTTCAGCTCTTTACCCTGCTCTCAGACAGCTCTTTCAAACAGGGAACTAATGCCGTTAGCTATGCTCTTTCAGGGCAACCAGACAGTGATTTGACCTCACGGATCACGGGAGTTTCTGGTCTACCGCTCAGTTAGTTAGTGTTATTCTGTGACGTTGGTGTTTTTAAAGGTTAGTTTGAATTCTTGCGTCGTGATGCTACAATTGTCAGGTGGTGGTTTATAGGAAAAAAAAATAAAAAATCGATTCAGCATAGCTCCTCCGCTGAATCGCCACCTTAACGTGGTGGAGGAGTGGCCAGTGATCCTGGGAGCTATGTTGTCCAAGGCAAACCGGTCTCGGGAGAGAGCCCAGACTAAGAGCGGTTCAAAAAACCCTGATGATTTACGGCCCACGGAATGACGCTACCTCGCCCGGACAAGGGAAACCGGGGCACCCTCCCGGAGCCAGACCCGGGAGGGGAGCTCGACGGCGAGTGTCTGGTGACCGGGCTTTCACCCATGGGGCCCGGTCGGGCTCAGCCCGAAAAAAGATCATGGACCAGCAACCCTGTGGACTCACCACCCGCGGTGGGAAGCATCGGGGTCGGGTGCTATGTAGACCGGGCGGCGGGCCAGGCGGGAGACCTGGGCGAGCCGATCGCCTGCAGCATAGACTAGCTCTAGGGACGTGGAACGTCACCTCGCTAGCGGGGAAAGAGCCGGAGCTGGTGCAGGAGGTGGAGCGGTACCAGCTAGATATAGTTGGGCTCACCTCCACGCACAGCATGGGCTCTGGAACCAAGCTCCTGGAGAAGGGTTGGACTTTGTCCTTTTCTGGAGTTGCCGTGGGTGAGAGGCACTGGGCGGGAGTGGGGATACTCACGAGCCCCCGGCTGGGCGCCGCTATGTTGGAGTTTTCCCTGGAGAACGAGAGGGTTGCCTCCCTGCGCATACGGGTTACGAGGAGTAAGGCTCTGACTGTTGTCTGTGCTTATGCACCGAACAGCATTTCGGAGTATCCGGCCTTCTTGGAGTCGGTGGGAGGGGTCCTGGAAAGGGCGCCGCCTGCCAACTCCATAGTTCTCCTGGGAGACTTCAACACTCACGTGGGCAATGACAGAGAAACCTGGCGGGGCGTGATTGGGAGGAACGGCTTGCCCGATCTGAACCCGAACGGTGTTTTGTTGTTGGACTTCTGTGCTAGCCACAGTTTGTCCATAACGAACACCATGTTCGAGCATAAGGTGGCTCATAAGTGTACCTGCTACCAGAACACCCAAGAACCCGATGGTGGACACGGGGGGTGAGGGAAGCCGTCAAGCTGAAGAAGGAGGCCTTTCGGGCCTGGCTGGCCCAGGGGTCTCCTGAAGCAGCTGACAGGTACCGGCAGGCCAGAAGGGCTGCAGCTGTGGTTGTCGCGGATGCTAAAACCCGGGCATGGGAGGAGTTCGGGGAGGCCATGGAGAAGGACTTTTGGTTGGCCTCAAGGAGGTTCTGGCAAACCATCCGGCGGCTCAGGAAGGGAAAGCAGGGCCTACCCCAGGCTGTTCTTAGCGGGGGAGGGAACTGCTGACCCGGACTGTGGACATCGTCGGGCGGTGGAAAGAGCACTTTGAGGAACTCCTAAACCCGGCCATCATGTGCCCTGGAGAGGGGGCAGTGCCTGAAGTCCTTGGGGTAGATGCACCTATATCCCTGGCAGAGGTCACTAAGGTAGTCAAAACGCTCCTTGGTGGTAAGGCGCCGGGGGTGGATGAGATCCGCCATCCGGTCTCTGTACGCCTGCAGTAGGAGCTGTGTTAGTATCCTCGGTAATAAGTCAGACACGTTCCCGGTGGGTGTTGGCCTCCGCCAGGGCTGCCCTTTATCACCGGTCCGGTTCGTGACCTTCATGGACAGGATATCTAGGCGCAGCTAGAGGGCGGAGAGGATCCGGTTCGGGAGTCTCGGGATCGCCTCTCTGCTGTTCGCACATGATGTGGTCCTGTTTGCCTCCTCGGACCGTGACCTCCAGCATTCACTGGGGCGTTTTGCAGCCGAGTGTGAAGCGGCAGGCATGAGAGTTAGCACCTCCAAATCTGAGGCCATGGTGCTCTGCCGGAAACCGGTGGATTGCTCCCTCCAGGTGGGGACAAACTGCCTACCCCAAGCGAAGGAGTTCAAGTATCTCAGTGTCTTGTTCACGAGTGAGGGTAAGGTGGAGCGGGAGATCAACAGGCGGATCGGTGCGGCTGCAGCAGTAAAACAGGCGCTGTACCGGTCCGTCTTGGTGAAGAGGAGCTGAGCCGGAAGGCGAAGCTCTCCATTTACTGGTCGGTCTACGTTCCAACCCTCACCTATGGCCACGAACTCTGGGTCGTGACCGAAAGAACGAGGTCTCGGATACAAGCAGCCGAAATGAGCTTCCTCCGCAGGGTGGCCGGGCTCAGCCTTAGAGATAGGGTAAGGAGTTCAGACATCAGGAGGGAGCTTGGAGTCGAGCCGCTGCTCATTCGTGTGGAAAGGAGTCAGCTGAGGTGGTTCAGCATCTAGTCAGGATGCCTCCTGGACGCCTCCCATTAGAGGTTTTCCAGGCACGTCCAACTGGTAGGAGACCCCGGGGAAGACCAAGGACACGCTGGAGGGATTATGTCTCCCGGCTGGCCTTGGAACGCCTCGGGGTCCCCCAGAATGAGCTGGAAAATGTTGCGGGTGAGAGAGAAGCCTGCGTCGGCCTGATGGACCTGCTGCCACCGCGACCCGACCCCGGATAAGCGGCTGAAAATGGATGGATGGATGGATTCAGCATAGTATCGCGATATTTTGCGTGCCAATATTGTATTGATACACAGAAGCCAAGAATCAATCTTATATTACCTTTTGGTCCTCGAAAAATAAAATCAATTGCTTTTTCATCCCACTAGATGGTGCTGTGTTGTTCTGTGGTGAGGTCAGCAGATGTCCCGGATCAGCGTGATGGTAGGAAGTTGGTAAAAGCAAACATGGAGACACCGGAGAAAGAAATTAGAAATGCAGAGCTTCCTGTCACTCGTAGCACTGCTGCTTGTGTTTTTTAAGCTTAGTTTGTCACATTTGGACTTGCACATCTATGTGAAATAAATTGTTAATGTGTACATTACAATGCATGAAATATGATCATTAATAAGGGATATTATTACGAAGGATTTGTAATTGTATCCATATGAAGGTCACTTTTATTACTGTAGAATGATTAATGTGTAAATGAATGTTAGACAAATATTGAATATTGCATGCTGCATGGACTGTCGCTTTAAGGAATTGTAGTTCTCTTGTTCGCCTGAGGTGTCGGAGCTGAACATTGACTTTCAGAGGCGAAAGTCGACAGAGGCGTCAGTGACAATCTTTCTAGCTCGCTTCAGAGTCCTGGAAGCGAACAAGTCCTGGAGGGACGGCAGATTGCAGCCAATCACCTCTCAGCAGAGCGGATGATGCGCTGCAGCCTGGCCTTGTCCTTGGCAGTGGCTGCAGCGTGCCAGACAATGATGGAGGAGCAGAGGATGGACTCAAGCTGTGGATAAATCTTGTTAGTTGTTTTGTTCTCGAGTTTGTGAAGACTGTTCTTGTGCTGTGTTGTTCCTTCCATCACGTCAGGGGGAACCTGCAGGCCGTTGTGTCTCCGTATCGCGTTGCGGTGCGCTGCTCTTGTTTGGAGCGTGCATAACGCGAGTGCGCTCCGCTGAGTCTTGTTTACATCACATTTTAGTCATCCAGCTGGCTGGTAATTAATTAATTTTTCATGATAAATCCATTTGTCTCATGGAGATTGTCTCCTTGGTGATGTTAGATTTTATTGAGAGAATTTGGGCCATTTGGGGATAAAACGGTGGTCAATCGATTGATTCTACGTGGCAGTAGGACTTCCGTGGACGGCCTTTTAAGTATTCAGGGATCTCATTTTCAAGCACAAGGCAGGATACTACTATGGGCGGAGAAACACAGATGCTATTTAACTCCCATAGCACGTCTTCTTTCGACTAGTGGAAAGAAAAACACAGCCAGGTGTTTGTTTTACTACTTTAGTTATTTAAGTCTGTAGATGTCTCCTAATTTAGCTTTAGACAAAGCCTCGTTTGCAAATTCAAACATTACATTTTATAAAACGTTGTAATTAATCAACAGGGCAAGTCTCTATCTGTTCGGTTCTGAAGGTTTACAAAGGGCTTTGCTCATGTCATTCTTAGAACATTCATTAAAAAAATACCAACATATTTTGTTTTTAAAGGCTGTATTTTCTGATTTATGAAGCGATACAAAGACAAAAGATTTTTCAAGGTGCTATGTATTAGAAGAACCTTTTCACCTCGTGTCTGCCCTTAAAACATATTTATCTTTATTTTATTTCTTTTGCCTCTAACAGCCACTTGGCCGTAATACTACTACAGTTTTGAAGATCCAGAAAGAGAAGCAGTGACTCCAGGGTATAGTCTGTTCCCTGAGCGGCTGCTGTCTCGCCCTGTGTTTGCTGTCCCCTCCAAATATTTTAATTTAGTTTTTCAGTCTACTTCTCCGCCTCCTTCCTGTCTGTCTGTCACATGCTTTTTTTGTTTAGTTTTTCCACAGAAAAAAGGTTTTTTTCTTTTTAATACACACTTTCTTTGTGCTGCCCACTCCCTCATATGTTTTGTTTTTCTTCTCTTTAAGTTTTAGTTGATTTTCTCGCCCGAAACCTTCTTCCATCTACTGTCAGCTGCAGCTGGAAATCTGTCACTTTTACTGTGATTATGACCTGAGTTAAGTTTGGTTTATTGAATGTTTTTGGATGTTATTTTGAGTTTAAGTTGAGCTTTCCTCATGGTTGCGTTTCTTTTTTCTTTCCTTAAAATTAAAATGACGTTTTGACATGTGTGTCTTCTAGTTTTGGTAAATCATTTACCAATGAGCAGTAATATGGATTATATACGGATGTGATATGGAATACTGGTGTTCTCAGAAGAAAGGTTCTCCGTGGGAGGTCACGGGTTCATAATGAGCCGTGAAACCAGTTAGACTTCATTTTCACGGCGCGTTAGTGAAAGCCAGCGTGGTAATGGATTGTGATTGGCCCAAAGATGATCTCAGGCTGACGTGTGAAAGTCAAGACTGTAACGGAGTGTTTACAGAAAGTGACAGGGAGAGAGACCACCACGCTACGCACAGATCATTGGCATGTCGGTGTCACCTTGGAGTCAGCGCAGCAGCTGAGCTTCCTTCCATCATCAATACGTGCTCCAGTTCTGCAGGTCAAGACCCAAGACCAGCCCATCACGACTGACACAAGCTATCCTCAATGGTTCGAATGACATCTCACAGAATGCTATTGTTCATGTTTTGTAGGTTCTCTATACACAATTATACATAAATATATATCTTTGCATGACAAATAGTTGTTTGCTGCTATATTAATATCTGAATATTAAGTAGAGAACCTTTAAGTATGCAAGTTACGTTAAAAAAAGTAGGATCAAATAAGTAAATGCTGACTTGGTTTCACACAGGACTCAAACACTCGTCTCCTGGGTGAAAGTCCCATGTTTGTTGACCCGTCCATCCACCCTGACCTCTTTATATCTCTTTATAATAACCTGACTTTCTTACAGTAAGCCCTACACATGCTGGCTCACGATTACATGGTTGTACTTGAGTTACAATGCATTTACTTTCATAAGTATACGTGTGAACAGTAATAAGAACAGCCTGACTGACAGCACATCAAAGTGCACAGAGGAGAGTCCACAGCTGGGACTGATTGTGTTTTATCTACAAGACCTGCATCCAGAGGAAAAGCTTTCATCATTTATCTCTACTGAACACCAACTGGTATTCATAGACAGGGTTAGGAAACTACAACACTTGGTTAAGGTTAGAGAAAACTAAAGAATGTAAAAAAAAGCAGAACGTCAATTGCAGGTCTGTGACGGACATGAGTTCTTGTCTCCTGCATGAAGGTCTAACACCACATGGTGGTGTTGGCACTGGACATAATTGTACGGTGTGCATTGGTCGGAAATGGATGTCATTTCCTGGTTCTTATCCAGGCACATCCTCCGCCTGCACTATTGAAACCTCCTCTTTGCAGGAGCCCCGTGTGTTAAAGCTGCATTCTCTCTCCTGACCACCAGGGGGTGACTCCTCTGGTTGTATAGAAGTCTATGCTTCATGTGTTAAAGCTGCATTCTCTCTCCTGACCACCAGGAGGCGACTCCCCTGGTTGTATAGAAGTCTATGCTTCATGTGTTAAAGCTGCATTCTCTCTCCTGACCACCAGGGGGCGACTCCTCTGGTTGTATAGAAGTCTATGCTTCATGTGTTAAAGCTGCATTCTCTCTCCTGACCACCAGGGGGTGACTCCTCTGGTTGTATAGAAGTCTATGCTTCATGTGTTAAAGCTGCATTCTCTCTCCTGACCACCAGGAGGCGACTCCCCTGGTTGTATAGAAGTCTATGCTTCATGTGTTAAAGCTGCATTCTCTCTCCTGACCACCAGGGGGCGACTCCTCTGGTTGTATAGAAGTCTATGCTTCATGTGTTAAAGCTGCATTCTCTCTCCTGACCACCAGGGGGTGACTCCTCTGGTTGTATAGAAGTCTATGCTTCATGTGTTAAAGCTGCATTCTCTCTCCTGACCACCAGGGGGCGACTCCTCTGGTTGTATAGAAGTCTATGCTTCATGTGTTAAAGCTGCATTCTCTCTCCTGACCACCAGGGGGCGACTCCTCTGGTTGTATAGAAGTCTATATAAATGACTCTACTTCTCTTGATGTATTCCCTCAGTAAACATTGTAAACATGAGTTTATGTCTCAATCTCTAGTTTCAAGTCTTCTTCAATACAGCATGATGTTCATTTAGTAGATTATGGTCATTTAGAGTCAAACAGACCATAAAACAGGGGATGCTTTAGGGCGGGGCTTACTGTGATTGACAGGTTGCTTCCGCGACCAGAGCCGTGTACGGCGTCTCTACGTCATTCCTCCAGAGTCCAAATATGTTCACTTCTGTTGCGCCAAAAACAACAACAATATGTTCACCTCTTATGTACTGCCGATGGTTTGATTGCACTTCTCTAGTCATTCTGAACAAAACATCTGCCTGTTGAATGTAATGTAAACTTCAGGAAGCACATCCATACTCTGTAATAACCATATACTCTATTATTATTATGATTAAACTGTTGAATCTCAAACTGCAGCTGATGTAAAGACCTCAGGCCAAAACATATTTGTTTTGTCAGTAAACAAAATGTACTACTTTTGTTTTCAATTACCATCTATGTGCTAAACTCTGTGTAACACACACACACACACACACACACACACACACACACACACACAGCCTCACACACACAGCCTCACACACACACACAGTTTACGTCCCATTGTTTTGCTGATATAATTGTGTTGCTGTTGTGTTGCATTTTCAATTTAAAACAAAAGCAGACGAGCTGGATGAATAATTCATTTACCATCTGTGTGTGTGTGGGTGTGGGTGTGGGTGTTTGTGTGGGTGTGGGTGTGTGTGTGTGTGTGGGGGGGTGTTTGTGTGTGTGTGTGTGGGGGGGGGGGGGGGGGGGGGGAGAGGGTGTTAATCCCTTCAGTTTTGCTGCTGATTTCCTTCGTCAAGCGTGAGAGAGTAATTAATCAGATCTGAAATGAGATTCTGGAATTAAAACCATCGTGTGTGTGTGTGTGTGTGTGTGTGTGTGTGTGTGTGTGTGTGTGTGTGTGTGTGTGTGTGTGTGTGTGTCTCCCGTTTAACCCTAATGAATTCTGACAGGCAAATTATATCAGCTTCCTCCTCATCATCATTTCTCTGCTGCGTCTCCTTCTCTTCCTCACAGATTTCCCTCTTTCCTCTGTCTCTCTCTTCATCCTGTATCCTCGTCTTCCTCTCATTAGTTTTATTTTCTAGCCTGAATGAGTTTTGTAAGCACGAAAAATTCAGATGTTCTGTTTGTTTTGCAGCTGATAAGTTCAAGGTGTATTTGTTGGAGACGGGAGCAGGAATTTATTTTCCTTTTTCATCCCCACTATTTCTGTGAAATGTGTTCAGACTGTCGTGTTATGTGTTCTGATATGAAGTGGTTGAATTGGACATGTGACACCTCACCTGTGTGATCAGCTGTGTGAGGTGATGACACACACAAGCATGCATGGCCTCCATTAGATCAGCATATTGAGCTGTGAAACAACTTTTTATTGGAGGACTATTTATGTTTACATGAGTGTTTGTTAGTTTGTCCCAGGCTCACCTGAACGCACCACACAGATTAACTGAAAGACAGTATTTTTAGTGACCAGCTAGTCAAAGGGCGGCATCACAACCTTCCACTTGTGCCGTTATAAGAGAATCAGGAGATTCGAGGCACCAGGGCCACATTGTTATGGGTACAGGAACAAATCCTCAAAAGGACTTTAGTTTTTCAGATCTAGAGCAAAACACGACCATTTTGATGATGATGGTTGAAACAAAAATATTTTTGACAGCAAAAAGTGATGAAATGTAATATATTGACCCTATCGGCAATTTACTACAACTTAAGAAATAAATAGATACAAATTGAATAAACAAAAATATGATCTAGTCATAAGTAGATTCTGTTATGAAAAGTGATGCAAATGCCACACATATAGTAAAATAAAATGTTTACAAAAAATACATACGCAGCATATATACATAGTATTTCATGAAAAGTGTCATATCCATATCAATACCATGCCATAACAAATAATAATATAGTATATCATTGAAATGATTGCACTATAGTATGTCAACACAGTCATAATATGATGGCATGGGAACAGTAATAGAGTCTTAAATATTTAAATATGTCAGTGTGGAGTCACTATTGTGACTGGAATAAATATCTGAGATTCAATTTCCTTATTTTTTTTTCTTTTCTATTTATGGTGATATGACTATTTATTGATTGATTACAGTGTTGAGGTGGAACATGCATTATTACATCTCAGCAGCGTCTCAGTATGGAGTTATTCTGAGATATAAACAAAGGTAGGAAATCTATACTATATAAATCTATGTTTCTATACTATACATTTTTTAAATATGATTCACTTTAAAATCTGATTAGTTGTAGCAAATTACAGCGTGAATAGTTTGGACATGATAATTACTCAAATAATTTCAAAAATCTGTTAATCATATGTTCTTTACAAGGGATAACAGTATAGATTATAGTGGAGTTTAGACATTGTAAGAGGAGATACATTCTGAAAGTTAACAGTTTATTTTGATGCATCTCCAATAGTAAAGCAAAGAAAACTGTTTATATATCACACTTGGTTACAATTAACATTACAAGATGCATCTCACTCCATTAGACACTTTGCTGCACAACTTGTGTTGTTGTTGTTAAATCAATGTGATGGCCTGAACTATGCCAACACACTATCATATATTACCTCCCTACTTTTTCATTATGTTAAATAAGTGATAGATGTTAAATCGTGGGTCTATCTTATCAAGACAAGGGGAGGGTGTGGAGTTCAACTAATTCTACACCTCTAATATTTACTGTCCCAACCCTTTGCACTCATCTTGGTTTTTCCAAAGCTATATGTGATCACACCTTCTTCTTTTTTAGCAATGCAGTTGCCCTCTATCTCAATATCCCAGATGAAGTCATAGTTAAGAGTGGCACAGAATGGAAATTGATAATGGAGATGGATGAAAACACTTTCCAATGACAGCTGTGTGTAACCAAAGCCCAATTTGATTTATTCGTCCAGAAACTAGAAACGGTGATGTGCATCTCCGTGGAGGACCTGAGAATATACCTATGGAGAAAGAAATAGTCTCCTGGTACCTGGTCAACCAAAGCACCTTCAGGGAGCTGTCTGTTAAATCTGCCCACAAGGTCATCATGGAGGTTCTAGATCTAACCGCTCTCCTCGCCTCCTCATTCATCACTTGGCCAACTGATTGAGAGAAGCGGAACGATGCAGCAGTCCTTCGAAGAATATGTGGCATTGACAGCATTGTCGCTACTGATGGGTGCCACATTAAGATATAGAGGCCACCTGTCAGGGGAGGGGAGAGGGGGCGGACTGTTTCAACAGAAGGTCTTTCTATTCAATACTACTCTAAGGGTTGGACGGGATTGATTGAAATGTCTTTTTACCGTCTCTGGAGGGAAACATTGATTTGCGCCTTTTTTTGAGGTGGAGGAGGAAGTGCTGTCATCATCAGTGGTACTGGTACCTTGCCACGGACGGCTCGTGGACAGGAAGCGGATGCCAGCCTGGCTGACTCCATGCTCGCACCTGTTTTTGCAGAAAACGCTGTGTTGTGTTTCCAAGTCTTCACTTCCTGAACAGGACCTGACCACTCATCTGATGCTAGTTGTTGCAGATGAGTTTCCAGACCTATGGGGTGACTGTGAGGATCGGCAGTTCGATCCCTACCTAGCCCATGTTGATGTGTCCTTGGGCAAGACACTTAACGCCAAGTTGCTCCCGTAGCTGTTCCTATGGTGTATGAACGTGTATGGATGTTAGATACTCCTGATGGGCAGGTGGCACCTTAGCCACTGCCATCAGTGTATGAATGGGTGTGAATGATGACAAGAAGTTTTAAAGAGCTTTTCCGTGGTTGGAAGACTAGAAAATATCTATACAAGTACAGGTCCATTTACCATGTTAAGACATATGGCTGGTTGAAGATTGAGGTACTATGAACCAAGTTTATAGAAGGAAAAATAAAGAATTTATTAATCCCCTTGGGGAAATTCTTCTCTGCATTTGACCCACCCTTGGTTAGGGAGCAGTGCTCTGCCCTGAGAGGCACCCGGGGAGCAGCTGGGGGTTCAGTGTCTTGCTCAGGGACACTTTGACATGTGAACTATGGGGGCACTGGGGATCAAACCGGCTAACTTGTGGTTACGGGACGACCACTTATCCAAACCACCAAGTGATACCACTGGTTCCTCTGAAACCAATACATGTTGGTGGCAAACCTTTTGAGCATTGATTGTTTTGGGCCAATACCAAAGTCGAAGTCTGGTAATCAGTTTCTGCTAACACTGTGTTCTGGTATCCTTTTTCCTGATTCCTCTTCGCAAAATCACTGCTCCTGTGGTAACCAAAGCCTTGTTGAAATTCTTCACAACATTTGGTCTTCAAAGATTTATCCAAACAAATCACACAACACCAACTTCCAGTCAAAAGTGTTCGAGCAGACCTTACAGTCACTGGGTATTGAGCATGATGTCTCCAGTCCATACCAGCCGCATTCACATTTCAGGGGAAATGCCCAGGATCCGAAACAGAAGCAGCCTGAGTCTACGACCACACTTGCCTCCATCTCTCTGATGTTTAATTCTGCAATCCTTGATAATCTATATGCTCACCTCTCCTATCTTCTAGATCCCCAAAATCAGGATGTGCAGAGTATAACCGGTGCTACCCTGCGCTATGTGAGACCACTGCTTTGGATCATGATATTAATGTCAGTGACGCTTCCCCATCAAACAACATGCTTATCGGTGTCATATACCAAGAAAGGAGCTGATTCATCCTTATGAACTATCGCTAATATCAATTTCCGTTACAATCACATCTACCAGCATCAAAGACAGTGGAAAAGTAGTAAAGCTCTTGCTTGATTTAAAGTGTGACATTGATGAGCGGTGCGACTCTGTGCCTGGTGCTGAAAAGTTGAAAAGATCTAATAGTAATAATAATAATAACTTTTATGCGCATGTAAAAATCTCTGTGTGATCGGCCCCAAAATCGGATGAGTTTTTGCACAGGGGATGCAGTCCCTGTGCCAGACTAATCTCCTTTGCCTCACATGAAGGACTGTGTGGATAGTATAAGTGCAGCTACTTACATCCCTAAGTTGGGCTTGCTGAAATCATACTGGCAGGTTCCTCTGCTCTGTTATCTCTGCTTTTGTCACGCCTCGCATAACCATTTTAACAACTGTGCTTGCCTGTTGAGCTCAACATCTCTGATTATTCCACCATTGAGAAGGAAACCAGCTACAGCTGCTGCTGTTCTTTACACCGAGCACAAGCCCTTGGTGTTCCTCAACCGGATGTACAACCAGAGACGGATGTGCTGGGCATCTCCGTATCAGACGGAAGGGTAATTAAAGCATGACTCATATTGTAGTGTAAAACATCTATGGTTACACCATTTTAAGTAGTTTTAGTTATGCATGTTCTTATGAGAGGGGATGTTACGCCTCCTGACTTTCCTCAAGCCTCTTTTTGGAAGAGATGCGTCTCTCTCGGTGTTTCAGGTCTGCTACGCCACCCACACCTGATCGCCATCAGAGCATCAGAGGAATATCAATCCCCAGAATCAGTGCATACTTTGGCTTCTAAACTGTTTGTTAACTGCTGCTGCTGTCGTCAGCTTATGCTGCCTGCTGAAACTGAAATACAGCTGTGTGTATTCATCATTTGTCTGGCTGGTTGTTAGATGTGTTTTGTTTAAAGGGGAAGCCTTGTACTTAGCTATTCCTGTCTTCTCCTCTTCCGCGGTTAGCTAGGAAGCTAACCGCGGAACAGTTCTTCCAGAACTCTGAGTCATTGTTATCAAATGTATTGTTATGTAGTAAGTAAAGGTAAAAGTAGAACATTGTAAACTTCTTAGGACAGCTTGCATTGTAAGGAAATGCCACAGCAGTAATACCAATGTGTTTACTTCCAGTACTTCCTGGTTTCTTTTATTGCTCATCATCAAGCTACCACAGGGCTCTCAAGTGTCACGCATTGAGCGTGACTGTCACGCATTTCGGTCTTAAGCCACGCCCTCCCGCCACACATCGTATTTCTCACGCTGAAAAAAAACTCTAGGCTTTTTAATGTGCCGCAGCGCACAAACATGACCTGGTCGCTGCCCTCACCATGGAGGAATCAAGCACGTCTCCCCCGAATCCCCTGGAGTTCTGCCGCGAGGTGCCACTCACCAGCCAATCAAAAAAAAGAAATGGGCTACACGAATAGCCAATCAGAAACACGTATCTGTTGTATCTGGGTGAAATGTAATCCAGCAACCAATGAAAATAAAGCTAATAGTAATATGGGGGTGAGGGGGGCTGGTCTGTGGGCATACGGCATGGGCGGAGGCGCGGCCGGGGGGGGGGGGGCGGGGGGGGGGGGGCGGGGGGGGGGGGGATATGTCACTCTTACCTGTCTTAAAAACTTGAGAGCCCTGCTACCAGTTGATATGACTAGTTGGTTGGAACTGTGTTTCTAAGAAGGGGCTTTCCTCCTGAGATCTCACTACAATTACACACTTGTGTTGTATAGTTAAGGGAATTCAGACACACGCACAATATACGTTTTTTCCTCCATTTTGCCTTCCGTGCCTGGCTGTTGTGTAAATGTGTAAGGGGTCATTTTCATGGTAAATGGACTTTTCTCATCTTGCGACACACTCAAAGTGCATTTACACAGGAAGTCATTTACCCGTTCACACACTGATGGCAAGGTGCCACCTGCCCTTGTTGCTTCTAACATGTACATGTATGTATTCGTACACTGCAGCCGCACACTTAACAGGATTAAGTGTCGAGCCACTTCGACATGGAGCTAGCGGAGACCACCAATCTTCTGATTAAAGGACGACTCCGCTTTACTACTGCGTCAAAGTTTTTGGTACTTTTGACCGATTGAAGTAATAAATCATGTTTGACAACACGCAAGTGTCAATAAATCATGTTTCAACACACAAGTGTCACATGACAACACTACCCGCCACGCTGCTTTCTTTTAAAACTAGATGTTGTCATGTTAAGAAACGGCACAGCAGAAACTCTCCCAGTCCCCACATAGACTAATTAGAAATCTGCTTTTTGTTAAAGCGCAATTAAAATAAAACAGAGCTTTCCAAGATGTGCGACAGTGAAACATGTCATGTCGATCCACAATCCAAGAATAGTCTGTTTAATTTCCGTGTGGAAACTGGGCTAATTGGCTGCCAGTTAGCAAACAGAGAGCTGTCAGATCCACTCATTTTAGAGAGATTAGCAAACCACATGCACTCACTGCGGGAGGGAAGGGAACCGCACGCACAGCTGATGCTTAATCCAGAGTGACCTGCATTGATTCAGTGAAAAGCTGAGGAAAATTACTTTTTAAAATTATTGTAGGAAATTAGAATTGTAGGAGAGACTGAAGTGTGTTCCTGCCAGATACAGTTCCAGAGCAGAGATTTAAATACCTGAGGTTCTAAAGTACGACCATATAAAACATTCAGAGGCTTTAGGTTTGTTTTTTAGTCCTCCAGTTATGGAAGATCCAATCGACCTTAAAAGGTATTGATTAACTCGGATGATTCTAACTCTAAATGAAACAACATTTTGTTGATCCTCCACTTCGCTGTGCACAATGATGAATGTGCAGAGTTTAGTTTTACATTCATCTGCTGAGGAACTTTCCCTTTGCTCACCTGAAGCTCAGTTTTATCTGAACATGTTCATAATGTACATATAAGACATGTCACGTGTTCATAATGTACATATAACACATGTCACATGTTCATAATGTACATATAAGACATGTCACGTGTTCATAATGTACATATAACACATGTCACATGTTCATAATGTACATATAAGACATGTCACGTGTTCATAATGTACATATAACACATGTCACGTATTCATAATGTATATATAACACATGTCACGTGTTCATAATGTACATATAAGACATGTCACGTGTTCATAATGTACATATAATGCATGTCACGTGTTCATAATGTACATATAAGACATGTCACGTGTTCATAATGTACATATAACACATGTCACGTATTCATAATGTATATATAACACATGTCACGTGTTCATAATGTACATATAACACATGTCACGTGTTCATAATGTACATATAACACATGTCACGTATTCATAATGTATATATAACACATGTCACGTGTTCATAATGTACATATAACACATGTCACGTGTTCATAATGTACATATAACACATGTCACGTGTTCATAATGTACATATAACACATGTCACATGTTCATAATGTACATATAACACATGTCACATGTTCATAATGTACATATAACACATGTCACGTGTTCATAATGTACATATAACATATGTCACATGTTCATAATGTACATATAACACATGTCACATGTTCATAATGTACATATAACACATGTCACATGTTCATAATGTACATATAACATATGTCACATGTTCATAATGTACATATAACATATGTCACATGTTCATAATGTACATATAACATATGTCACATGTTCATAATGTACATATAACATATGTCACGTGTTCATAATGTACATATAACACATGTCACATGTTCATAATGTATATATAACACATGTCACATGTTCATAATGTACATATAAGACACATCATGTGTTCATAATGTACATATTACACATGTCACGTGTTCATAATGTACATATTAGACATGTCACGTGTTCATAATGTACATATAACACATGTCACGTGTTCATAATGTACATATAACACATGTCACATGTTCATAATGTACATATAACACATGTCACATGTTCATAATGTACATATAACACATGTCACATGTTCATAATGTACATATAACATATGTCACATGTTCATAATGTACATATAACACATGTCACGTGTTCATAATGTACATATAGCACATGTCACGTGTTCATAATGTACATTTTAGACACGTCACATGTTCATAATGTACATATAACACATGTCACATGTTAAAAATGCACAACATGTTCATAATGTACATATAACACATGTCACATGTTCATATTGTACATATAACACATGTCACATGTTCATAATGCACATATGCTTAAGCATAATTTTTTTTTTTTTAAAACATATACAAAAATGATTGATGGTAGATGGGAATGTCAAAATAATGTAATAATAGCATGGAGCAAACAGCAGGATTTTAAGACATCATAACTAATCTGGAAGCCAATCTTGGCTCAATATTCGACTTACAGGTGTGAAGTGTAAACTTGACACTTCTGTTGTGGTTTCAGCAGAAAATGCTTATATATTTTTTCCAGGGTGAAATATCAGAAACAGAAGTATGTTAACCCTGAAAAGATGTTTCATCGATACAGAACCTTCATGCAGGCAGGTTCCTCCTCTTGGCCTCATCACAGTGAGAGCGGTCCACAGCGTATGACTCGACGTCGTGATGCATCACACCAGACCACAGCCTGTCAGCTGCTGCAATCAGGAAGAAAACTTGGGGTTTGAATGTTAATTTGAAGGTTTATTCATGACTTTATTGCATGTGTGAACAGAAAGTGAGCAGCTGCTCGGTTCTGTTTCAGCGTTCAGCATTCATTATAAAAAGACTGATTGAATCCACCAATGAAAGTGTGTCAGTGATGAGTTGATATCTGGACACAACGTCAGATTAATTTCCTGCTTGATAGAAGAAAAATGCTAATTATCTGCCAGACAGACGGCAGAGTCCTTTCTGTTTATCTGGAACTCAGCTGCAGATTATGAAAGAGTGTCTTCAGCACAGCGTCTCTTTGTGAGTTCTCGTTTTCATTCTTCATACCTCTGAATGCTGCATATACATTTATGGATGTATACATACAGGTCTTGCTGATCAATAACTCCACTATCAGGACTATGAGCTTCCATTTGTCCTGAAACCGGCCGGCTGTGCATCCATCAGGTTCTGCTGTCGCTGTCGGTGGAGTCTGAAGAACAGTGTGCTGCGATGTGTTCGCTTTGTCACCGTCACCTTCCTGTTGATGCGACTTGCGCCGTGACAACAGGGAGTTTGTATCATTTACTACTGTTATGTTTCAGACGGGCTTAACACATGGCTAACGTTGGGAATGGAAACAACTGGTTTTAGGTTTGGGAAAAGGTCACCGTTATGTAACTTAAGTGAAGATAAGTCATCAATATGTTAAATTATGACTAGGGTTGGGTGCTGAATCTGGAAAAACCTAAACGATGCCCATCCCTACTTATGACACAGGACACGAACAACTGTCTCCTGGGTGAAAGTCTTGTGTTCGTTGGATCCATCCCAACATCCTCCTGAGGTGGACTTGGTGGTCTTTATACTACGGGAGCGGTGGAATAGTCCTAGCGGATATCGACGCGTGTCGCTGGACGTTTGTGTGAAAACGCCGGAAAAAAGAGGCGTACCTTTTCCTCAGATGCCACCGTCACTGTGGCGTGAGGACACGCCGCTGCCGCTGTGGTTGGAGGGATGCTGTCCAGTAAAGACCCAGAAACGGCCTGTCGGGCGACGCTTTCTGCTCATTTGTGAACCGTGTCCAGGTTCTAAGTACTGACAGTGTGCTGGAGGGGGAATGTGTGAAATGCAGAGTCACCGCTGGGCACTTTAACCAAATGAGCTCTGTGAGCGAGGCTTTAGTGTGGACAGGCTCCATGACCAGCTGCTGGGCTCCTGGAGCCACACAGCAGACAGAACCAGAGGAGGGGAGGCTTCCGGCTTTTCACTTGAGCTCCGGTGCAGATTCCAACAGACATGGAGCGACCAGCCCACGGTGCAACAGATGGCTCAGCGCTGCCCCCTGCTGGCCGACACTCAGGCTGCTGGTTCGAGCCGTGAGGACTGGGAGGAGATGCTCTGTCTTTGTCTACTTCCAGACTGGAGCCTGGAGGAGGTCCTGACTCGTGTTACCAGTAGAGTCAGCATCCTTCTCCAGACCTGTTCTCAAGCACTGAGTGGCAGAATATTGTATTGTATTATTTATTTGCCAGTCTACAGTAGGGCATATATGTGTGTATGTATATAAACAGAATTGTATAGAATAGTATAATCTCTGAGAGAGAATGACCAATGGCAGCGTGTTAGACAAAGTAAGGAGATGAGTTTCCTCTGTAGGACTCTTAGAGACAGAGTAAGGAGATGAATTTCCTCTGTAGGACTCTTAGAGACAGAGTAAGGAGATGAGTTTCCTCTGTAGGACTCTTAGAGACAGAGTAAGGAGATGAGTCGTTACTCCTTCGTGTCAAAGGGAGTTCAGCATCTCATCAGGATGCCTACTGGACTCCTCCCATTAGAGGTTTTCCGGGTACGTCCAACTGGTAGGAGACCCAGAGGAAGACCCAGGACACGCTGGAGGGATTATATCTCCCGGCTGACTGGGAACGCCTCGGGATCCCAGAATGAGCTGGAAAGTGTTGGTTGAGAGGGAAGCCTGGGTCAGTCTGCTGGACCTGCTGCCACCGAGACCAGACCTGGATAAGCAGCTGATAACGGATGGATGGACCCTTCAGAATACTTATATTATAGAACCGTCTCAATGCAAGTAGTCACCAGTGGACGTTTCATGGCGATATCTAGTAATAATGATTCTGTCTCTCCTTCCATAAACCATGAAGGTCACAGAGAGCGGCCTCATCGTGACCCCACAGCATGAAGGTCACAGAGAGCGGCCTCATCGTGACCCCACAGCATGAAGGTCACAGAGAGCGGCCTCATCGTGACCCCACAGCATGAAGGTCACAGAGAGCGGCCTCATCGTGACCCCACAGCATGAAGGTCACAGAGACCATCTGAGCTCTGGATTCATAATTATGTACGGAAATGCAATAGCTTTAAATTATAAGTTCAACAAATGATCACCTGACTGCTCTGATGAATGAGTTAACGATGTTGAAATCAAACTGGATTACATGTGTCAAAGGGGGCGTGTCCTGTTGCAGCTCTGACTGCTGTGTCATTACAGGGAAAATACTTTCTCACACTCACTATTCATATTTGTGAATAAATGTTTTAAATTGCAATAATGACCACTCCTGGACAAAGTAGCATACGCTTAAAAAAAAAAAGCAATTGACAAAATGTTTTTTAGAGACCCTTTAAAACTTTGCAGTTGAGACTTTAAGGTCTTGAGGGTCGATGAAGGGGTCGGACCCCCTGAGACCCTCTGAGACCCTGTGAGACCATCTGAGACCCTCTGAGACCCCCTGAGACCATCTGAGACCCTCTGAGACCCCCTGAGACCCTGTGAAACTCTGTGAGACCCCCTGAGACCCTGTGAGACCCACTGAGACCCTCTGAGACCCTGTGAGACTCTGTGAGACCCCCTGAGACCCTCTGAGACCCCCTGAGACCCTCTGAGACCCCCTGAGACCCTGTGAAACTCTGTGAGACCCCCTGAGACCCCCTGAGACCTTCATGTGTTCACTCTTCTCCACCTCCACAGGGGTTTGCTCCCCCTCAGCACGAGAGCCTCCGTGAGGTCCAGAAGGGATGTGGCTCATGAGCTCTGGCTCACAGTCCTTGTTCAGCTCATCCCAAAGGTGCTGGATGAGGTCCAGGGCTCTGCAGGGTCTCCTACAATATAATATATAATATATATAATAATGTCTTCATTCAGCCGCTGTGTCAGAGCTTTGTCACGTTGAAACACGACAGCGTCTTGATCGACCAGATGGACAAAGACAGCTGCTTGAAAATATCTTATATCATGTATAAATGTATATCTTATGATGTAGCATTATGGTGAGGAGAAGAAGAAGAAGAAGAAGAAGAAGAAGAAGAAGAAGAAGTCGTTTTACTGTGTGTTGCTGCAGTCTGGTGGTCAGAAGAGGAACTGCAGCATCTCACAGACATCAACTTGTCTTCATTCTTAATAATTACACATACGTTCTTGAAGTGTTCTGCGCTGTGTTTTGACAGGAACAACACACACACACACACACACACACACACACACATGTTTGTGTGTGTGTGTGTGTGTGTGTGTGTTGTTCCTGTCAAAACACAGCACAGAACACAAAAGAGCACAAAGCTCCACAACACAAACATGATGCTGTGTTGTGGACTGAGGTCAAGATGACTGGAGCGCTGCTGCCCATTGGGAAACATCACCAATGGGAAGATTTATAGCTGATATATTCTGACATGATATATAATGTCACTTTGCCATGTTTTTTAAATAATATCAACCAGTCCTATGTCTGTAGAGAGAAACCGGAGTCAGCAGCTTCAATCAACAGACGCTCATCTCTCCCTTTGTCCTGGGCTCAGTCCATGATGGCAGCTCCAGCTGAATGGCTCCATGTTTCTTACCTATATATATATATATATATATATATATATATATGTAGAGTCAGACTCCTGTGTGGATGACAGACTGTGATTGACGATCAGCGACAGCTTGGACTGAACCAACCCAAAGGGTTCGGTCAGTTCTCCATATGTAAGTGTGGGTGGTCATGGATATGAGCGGTTTGAATATAACAATATGACACTCGTTCTCATTTTACACTTCAATACGTTTTAGAAAACATTTGAGGGGAAAAACAGGCATTGCAAAATAATCTTGATTCATATTGATCGGCATTAGTTTGACTGGCTTGAGTTTGGAGCGCCTGCCGCCTCCTGATGGAATACTTCAGTGTCATGAAGTGGAAGTTGAGTCATGATTGTTCAGATGGTTCAGACACGGTCAGTGGTCTCTTCCTTCATGCAACGCGGGGCCATCTCTCCTGTTCTCATACGTCACATTTCCACTGCGCTCAAAAGCAGCCTGTAGATTTCATCTCAGAACCACATGTTTACTCCAAGTGACAAACCCCGTGGTCTTCAGAGCTAAAGCCTGTGATGGAGGTCAGACCAGAACACACTTAGAGGGAAGCTATGACAGTCTGAGGGGTTGCTGGATGATGTGGAGATACTTTTCCATTTTGAGGTTTATTCTGAGTGACACTGGGATCAGCTGGTGTTCTCATCTGATCCTCAGATCTGATGATGCTCTGAGATGATGATGATGATGATGATGATGATGATGATGATGATGATGATGATGATGATGATGCAGCTCAGAGACCTCAGAGCTCCGCTGGTTGAATCATTTCTGCCAACCAAGAAAAGAAAAGTGTCCACGTCTCAGCAGCATATTTATGTACAGAGTATTAGTTATGTGTAACTATTTGATTATTAACACATCCTGACCTGAGAAAGAGACTCCTCAGCTGTAACTGTGATTTACACAGAAGAGGCTTTAAAAAAAAAACTTGCACAATGAACCCCATGTATGCATTTGAATTTCTTTTTTTCATTCGAAATTGTGAATAATTCCTGCAGTGGTGAAGATGGCGGCAGGTAGAGAGCAGCACTCACAGCTCTCTTATGGAATGTTTTTACCTTTTTAATACCTGCTCACATCACTTTAGCTTTGAAAAGCCACCACTAAGCTTGTATAGTTGTGTAAAATATATGCAAACAATGCTGATCAGTCAAACCAACAAACAAATGGAAAACTCTTGATATCATCACCTTCCTAAAATAAGTCATTGATGAGTCATTTTTTCAGGTTTTGCAGAAAACACAACAAACTTGACCAAATGTAATATAGTGCACAAGCTGCCTTTAGATGATTACTAATATTATGTTCCAGTGAGATTTTCATTGACAAAAATGCTAACTAAATTGCTAGCTTAAATGCTAGCTTCAAAACGCCATCTTGTAAAGCTTGTAAAATGTCCTAGGTCACAATAGGCTCGTTCGTTAGAGCTGCTGCTCGCCTGGAGCCCAGAGAGCAGCGGACCAGCAGGAGGCGCTGACAAGAAACTGCAATCAAGTCGGACAGTTGTCAGCTGCCTTCAAAGTAAACACAGGAAGTCACAGAAAAAGTACTTCCTGTTAGTTCCGAACTTTTGTTTACTTGTAGTTTACAGATCACGTTTGGATTTATTATGTGTGTTTATAAATATACATTTATGTAGAAATGAGTGTGTAGCTGCATCCTTTGGTCTTTTGATGTCTGCCTGTGAAATACATCACTAGTAGTTTTGATGTGTGTTGTATAAATACGATTTTGTATTAACAACCACACAATAAATGTTTTTAGATCAAACATGAGACTAATAGTCAACAATCCAGCGTTAAGTATTACAACTACACATAAAATACAAATTTTCTACAACACGTGGTGTTTGCTGTCAGATCTAAGAGCCAATCAGCTCTCTGATGTGGCGACAGCCAGGCGTTTCCCATCATGCACTGGGCCACGCAGTTGGGGGAGAGCTACTGCAGTCGGCTTGATCTCGTGAGAGTATCGTTGACCACGTGTGCATGACGTCAGAGCAAGTCGGGAGCAAGTCGGACACAAATCTAACCAGCATGCATTGCGCGCCGATCGATTCTGCACAGAACTGGCTCATCTCGAACGAGCAAAAAAATAAAACGAGAAAAATAGAACGAGAAAAATAAAATGTCCTCAGTCCCACTGTTGACATGTTATACTACAGGGTAGAGTCACATGATCACCTGAGGATGGAGGAGCTTTTACCAGAGGAGGTCAGAATCATGAGGAGATGATTTAGGCCATTTATGCTATTATTATAGGAAGGTGACGATGTGGGAAACACGCTTTATCCGTGTCATTCATTCCTCCATCTCCGAACAATCGAGGGAAGAAATGTACAAAGCAACTCAAGTTCAGCTGAGCGACACTTCTGATCATCAAAATGTGAGATAATCCACCGGCCCGAGGAGCCGCATGCCCGGGGGAACGCCGCGCTGGATTAGCCGCATGCCAGGGGGAACGCCGCGCTGGAGGAGCCGCATGCCCGGGGGAACGCCGGCCTGGAGGAGCCGCATGCCCGGGGGAACGCCGGCCTGGAGGAGCCACATGCCCGGGGGAACGCCGCGCTGGAGGCCGGCCTGGAGGCCAGAGGGACGGCCGGTGTGTCGGCTCATCATGTGACCTGTTGACAGCCGGCTTTCAGACAAATGCGTCTGTGGTTGCCGTAGTTACGGACACATAGCCCTCATGAAGGCCTAATTGTTTCGTCTTTTTATTCGTGTCAAAACACACAGGATTCGACATTGAGCGTCTCTTTAGAGGAACAGCTCCCCGTTGCCGTTGCCATCTTGGATTACGGCCGTTGCCATGTTTTTTTTGCAACCTATGACAGAAGTCACCACATTTGGAAAGCTGAGGAGTGACGTAGAGATGACGTATATATCTCTGGCATCGGCAGCGACCCGTCAATCACAGTAAGCCCGCCCTAAAGCCTCCTCTGCTTCATGGTCTTATGGTCTATCTGAACATCATGCTGTATTGAAGAAGACTAGAAACTAACGACTGAGACATAAACTCATGTTTACAATGTTTACTGAGGGAATACATCAAGAGAAGTAGAGTCATTTATATAGACTTCTATACAACCACACTTCTTTTTACAATCGGAGGAGTCGCCCCCTGCTGGTCAGCAGAGAGAATACACGTTTAAGACACTTCCGCATCACATTCACTCGGCAGGACCGGAGGTTGCCGTCTGGGAAAAGCAGTCGGTGGTCAGAAGACAGTATTGTGATGGCTGTAAAACATAGAACAACACAAAGTCACGGTGCAGTAGGAAATGTAGCTGGTTTCCAGATTCACAGAATTGAGAATTCAGCCAGCCCAGAACACAGATGTTAAATAGACTGTACTTGTGTAGATCTGTTCTAGTCTTCCGACCACTCAAAGCTCTTTAACACTACATGACATCATTCACCCATTCATACACTGGTGGGAGGAGCTACCATGAAGGTACCACCTGTCCATCAGGACTAACTAACATTCACACTGATGGGAGGAGCTACCATGAAGGTACCACCTGTCCATCAGGACTAACTAACATTCACACTGATGGGAGGAGCTACCATGAAGGAACCACCTGTCCATCAGGACTAACATTCACACTGATGGGAGGAGCTACCATCAGGACTAACTAACCACTGAGCCACAGTCGCCTCAAACAGTTGAGTTAATCAGTAAAAGACGACCTCATTCAATTGGTCTCACATAGCCATGGACACAGTGTACTACATGGTGGGCACACTCAAGGGGGACAAACAGCATTTCATACAAAGGGAGAAGAGGCAGAGAAAGAAACGAGGCAGAGATTGACTCAATGATAGGTGCTTGACTCAGAGTGACAGCCAGCCAGAGATCTGCAGGTTGCACAAAGAGCTCGTCTTCACACGTTAGTGGACCTAATTGGACGCCCTTTGCACAGATTGTATCCCGTGCCGTGACAACCTGGGCATCGTCTCTCCTCTTCTTGGAAACCAGCACAGCAACGAACAGAAGCCGAGCCACGGTCTGTGTGCATGTGTGTGCGTTATAGAAGGAAAGGCCACTCGGTGTTTCACACGCTACTCCAGTGTCAAGGACAACCGTTCCACCTGGTAATTGGCAAGCTGGACACACACAGTCTGTGTGTGTCGTGTCGTGCTACACACACCCAGTGGAACCACGGGAACACCATGTGCATTGAATCTGGAAAATAGAGAAATTCAGGGTTTTTTCATTAGATTCCCTCTCCATGTAAAGACCTTTTTAAGGCTCCCAGTGATCCCCATCTTCTCCCCACACACGGCACAGTCAGGTTAAGTATAGGAACATGTTTACTGAGGTTTAGGTACAATTGATTGAAGCTTGCCAGAGTCATCTACAGTCTCCAGCCATTTATCTTCACATAGAGTTTACACCAACCTCGTCCACAGAGAAGTCAATGCTGCTTCCTTTAACAGCAGCTGGGCCACCTCAACATACAGGTTAGTGTTATGTGTGTCCTTTTAAAGGGTGTTAAAAGACCACATACAGTACATTATCTTACTTTGCACTTCACGGGATGTGGATTCCTCCTGAGGGGATGAGACACACATCCATCTTGATGCATTTACTGTACCAGGGAACATACATGAGACATGAAACGCTTGAGACTCATTCCTGATTGGCTTACCTTGTAGAATCCCTACAACGTTTCAATTGATCAGAAGTTGCTTAAAATGGAGCCAAAAACATGGCTTTATTTCTATAAAGGGTACTTTAATGTGCAGGATTCTGAGTTTAAAATGTAGTTGCATTGATTTATGTGCAATTACCACTAGAGTCCAATGGTTGTTTCTAGCAGACAGTTCCAACAAGAGTGTTGGTGGTTGTGGGGGCGGAGCCAAAGAAATGTGACAGGTGTGTCAGGGGGAGGGGCTGGATTTTGGTTGAAAGGGGCGGAGCCAAAGGGGAGTTGCTAACTTCAGCTTGGATGGAATCCTCTGCTCTGGTTCTGTGAAACCAGATATTTGGTCGTGATTGTTATTAACAACTTTCCCCTTTATGGCAGTGATTATGAATAGACTCTCTCTCAGCACATCTTGTCAGACTGTTGTTCACACTTTTTGTTGGAGCGTCAGTTCTTCCAAGACTTCTTCCCTCATAACCAAAATGTCTTCACTGTTTGATTCCACATTTTCCTTCAGGTCTCACTTGGAGAAGGTCTGCAAATGGGTCCAATTTCAGGTTCACAAGAGATTACGTGTCACAAAGGCAGCTAAGATGAAGAAGCACGACATGCTTTCTATGTTTCACTGAGTGTTCAACAACCTGGACACAGGCGAACACCACGACTCTCAAACCACTAAAGTCATTGTATAAACGAACACTCAACATCTTTGACAATAAATCTGTTAAAAAGACAGTTTGTTACCACTAGAACCGCAAATCGCTCCTCAGGAGGGGATTGCATCGTCCCACTCAGGGAAAGGGCTTTCAGTCAGTCTGCATTTCCTGTAGAACTCCATCCATCTACCTGCATGATTACTGTTGCTTAGCTGTGTCTTTGCATGCTTTGTGCTTCTGCTTTGTGTGTTTTTAGTGTCCAACAATGCAACATAATATTGACTTTAGTTCATGTATTTTTTAACATAATTATCCCTGATTTATTTGCTTTGCATTTGTTGTTTTATAAGATGTGTTGTTGTGTTGTTTTATAAGATGTGTTGTTGTGTTGTTTTATAAGATGTATTGTTTTATAAGCATGTGCTGCTTGTCTTAATAGCACTTGACAGTGTAGTATATGTGTGTCCTGAATGATGTTTCTAATCATTAATATTCTCTCCTCTTTTATTCTTGTAAAGGGTAAATGATGCGAAACTCATATTCTGTTTTTAGGGTGACTTTGTAACAACTGTCAGGGACTACAGATGAAAAATGTCCTCTAGATTAACTCTTTACAGGAATACTTATAAATGTGCACTGTCCCTACAAATAAAGCCCAAAAGGTGTTTGGATGAATCTGATTACATATCTAGACCTTTGTGACTGATTTGAGGTTTGTCGAACAGTTTGAGACAGACAGACACACACAAACACACACACGCATGCACACGCACACACACACACACACACACACTCCAGCCTACAGATGATGGATCTGAAGAGCTATTAGCAGGCCTGTCATATGTGATCTGCATTATAATCAGAACTTCAATCTTCAGCTCTTCATAAACACACAGAGACTGACGAGGAGCAGAGACCCGGCAGGAAGTAGAGATGTCATGATGAGTATGTATGAGGAACTGTGACAAAAAAGAAAAGAAAAAATCCTCATTTTTATCCCTTAGATTGAATTCATCTCTTCAGAAAAACGTTGACCTGGAGGCATAAAGAAAGACATAGTTTGATGAAATATGTATCTTTGGTACTCATTGTTGTAAAGTGTTTTACAAAGAGTCTTTATGGTCTGAAGTCTTTATTTGCTTTATTGTGAGCAGTAATACAGGACTGGATACCGCGCCTCATTGCAGACGTGTAACAAGGAAGTAAATAAAGCAAAACAAGACAGAAAACCAGCAACCAGAATGAAACAAACATGAATAAATCACCATGCAGCACACGGATCACGTTAACGCATTTGCAAAGATATACTCCTTCCATCCCAGAGCAGTGCCACCTAGGGGTGATTTGTGCAGTGCATCTAAACTAGCGCTGGGTATCGTTTGAGGAATGGCGATGCCAGAACCAACACCAGAACCTTTAAGTGATCCCGGAACCAACAGAGTACTTCTTTCAGTACCGGTAACCGATCTAGCGTCAGAGTAGCGCCCTGTCCGGTCTCTGTGACGCTGTTAGCTCCACTGTTAGCTCCACTGTTAGCTCCACTGATGTTCACGCTGTTAGCTCCACTGTTAGCTCCACTGTTAGCTCCACTGATGTTCACGCTGTTAGCTCCACTGTTAGCTCCACTGATGTTCACGCTGTTAGCTCCACTGTTAGCTCCACTGATGTTCACGCTGTTAGCTCCACTGATGTTCACGCTGTTAGCTCCACTGTTAGCTCCACTGTTAGCGCCACTGATGTTCACACTGTTAGCTCCACTGTTAGCTCCACTGTTAGCTCCACTGTTAGCTCCACTGATGTTCACGCTGTTAGCTCCACTGATGTTCACGCTGTTAGCTCCACTGTTAGCTCCACTGTTAGCTCCACTGATGTTCACGCTGTTAGCTCCACTGATGTTCACGCTGTTAGCTCCACTGTTAGCTCCACTGTTAGCGCCACTGATGTTCACACTGTTAGCTCCACTGTTAGCTCCACTGTTAGCTCCACTGTTAGCTCCACTGATGTTCACGCTGTTAGCTCCACTGATGTTCACGCTGTTAGCTCCACTGTTAGCTCCACTGTTAGCTCCACTGTTAGCTCCACTGTTAGCTCCGACGTCACATTTTAAAATCTTACTTGATGAATGGATCAGTAGTTCAATAGTTGTGCTTGAGTTTGATGTTGTTACTGTGGAGTGTAATGATGCTCCGCCTCCTGACCAGCTGGTCTTGCACCCAATCTGACAAACAAACCAAATATGTGTTATTGCAACACCTGCAACCGCACATGTGATGCATTATAATTATACAGGACGGAGACGAGAAGGACAGAGGACTGTGAGTTTGAGACGAGAATGCTGATGCATTTGTTTGGTCTAATTGCACGTTTGATATTGTCACGCAGTCTCTCGTATTACCATGGAAACAAACGTTGACGAGCATATTTTGTCATAGTTTTACAACAACATGTTTACTGATCTGGTCTTATTTGGAAGTCAAAAATCCTTTTTTCTGTACTTTTGTATAGTGATTTTACTCAAAGTAACAGAAGTTATTGTTATTGTTTCTAAATATCTAGTTTATGTAGATGTTAAAAGAAACATTAAAATGCCAGCGGGCATCTGCTTCTCCCTGCGAGCTGATTGGTGGAGGAGTTGCAGTGATCTTCTCCATCCGCTGCGTTCAGGGGGAATCCGGCCTCCCGAGACTCTGCCGAGCTTTCTGAGCTCGTCTGATTCTCTCCTCAAAGAAACTCTGCTGGTGCTGATTCCTCTGATCCAACCGGGCTAGCCACTGCTCCCTCAGCCTGCAGAGAGGGGAACAAGGAGTGAGCGGAGGTTTCAGACTGAACACAAGGGTGCAGGTGTGTTCCTTCAAGTGAGATGATGTAATGTGATCCAGGAACTCACTGCTTGATCCGTGAGTTTGAAGGTTTACCACAACACGCGTCATGGCTTATAATACTATGAGGCACAAGCAGGATACATTACAATGACGTGGTTACAGAGTAATGTAGACATGGACGGAAAGGGAAGTAGGCTTCCCACGCATGTGATGATGCAGAAGCAGGTTAAGGTGAGCGATGGCAGAAAGTGGAAGTTTATCAGCACAGATGCAGGCGCTCACTGGAGCTAACGCGGCGTCTGACTGATGGAGGAGCTGCAGCTCAAAGACTCAGTCAAACAGCAACATTTTACAGCAAAATAAATTAATGTCAATCCTATTAGACCACCAAGCAAACAGTCTTTTGAAATGACTTTCTATTCGTGGCATTTAAGTTAGATATTGGAAGTTATCATCTTGGATTTCGTCCGTCTCCATCTTGGTCTTTTGCAACCAGGGAATGGAAGTGACCATATTTGGACTGTGGAGGAGTCACATGGAGACTTTATTTTACTCTAAATGTACTAAGTGAACATCATGCTTATTGAAGAGGACTTGACAAAAGAGATTGAGACATAAACTCATGTTTAAAGGGTCATGTTCTCACATACTCGCTCTCTGTCGCCCCCCGATGGCCATTAGAGAGAATGCAAGGCTGTTTTCTGCATCAGCTTCACTCGGTAGAACCAGAGGTTACTGCCTGGAAAAAACAGTCAGCATTGGTTTCATTTTTCAGAACTGGAGGTCTTTAAACTCACAAATCACCAAATCAGTTCTGACTGAGACTCACGCCGAACACTGAGAACACTGAGAACACTGAGCAGCGTCCGCCTAGTGAAGGCGTTTTAAATGTATTACCATCCTGCGTTAAGGGAGACTAAAGTCATATGTGGCGTTGCGTAGTCCAGCGATGTGGAGATGAGTCGGGAGTTATCAGCACATCCCAGGGCCAGTGTTTACCGTGACACCATAACTCCTGGGCTCAAATCAATCGTGCAGACATCCAGGGAAATGTGATCTGTAGTCTTTGCTGTCAGGGCTAATTGTGTTACAGACCAATCGTGTGTGTGTGTGTGACAGGGTTCATATTGTTGTGTCTCTGTGAGCGCGTCCGTCTGTCAGCGCGCCCCACCGGGTGTTGGGTAATCTGCAGCCGGCCTCCTAATCAACATTCTCAGGCTACTATGTGATGACAGACACAGCCGAGTCCTTTCTCCACAACTAATCACGTTATGACGGAGAGCACAGAGGTGAGGACGGAAACAACATGTGCTGAACGCTCTGTTCTTCTCCTCTCTCACCCAGCGGGTCGCTGGTCTTCATGAACTCTAAAGACTTTGCTCAAACCACAGAACCTTCTTTTGGGTTCCAGCTGAGATCCCAAAAGCTTCCAAAGCCACGAGCGTCTTCTGAATCGACGCACGAGTGGAATATTCCCATCTGATCAGACGGTTGGGTCCCAGAGGTTTGGGGGTTTGCATATTTCACTCAACGCTAGCATCACACGGCTTTGATGAAGAGCTGGAACAACATGACACGGAATATATATTTACATGTATGTGTGATGCTGTCGGAGCCAATGGAGGAACCTGTGATCCCGAACATGAAGAAACGCTCCTCATCACCAGACTGTCACGTCTCTCTCTTTCTGCATGGTTTGACATGTGGGGGCGAAGTTGGTGCATGATATTGTTTAATTTTACAATAAACAGTTTATTGTAAAATTAAACAATATCATGCACCAACTTGGCCCCCACATGTCAACGGGATGGTTGGCTGCCAGGTTCGGCCCAATCCCCAGTCAGCGTTCGTTCCTTCAGGACATCTTTCCTGGTCGTTACCGCCAAGACGCCAGAAGAATAACTTACACACTTTACGGGTTTTCATCTTCACAAGATGTGGCAGACCGTTGGGTTGACGTGGGGGGGACTTTGCTTTAATGACATGAGGGATCACGAGGACCGCTGGTAATCAGGGGTCCATCCTATACGCTCCAGTCTAACACTGACTCCTCCATGGGGGAGTCAATTAATGAGGTCCAGTAAGAGAGAAGTTCCTCATGCAAAATCCAAAACATCACAATAATATCTTGCTTGAGGATTTAGTCCCATATGTATGTATGTATGTATATATATATATATATATATATATATATATATATATATATATATATATATATATATTTATATATCTATATATATATATATATTGAAGTAGTTACAAATAATTATCAAATCAAATAAAGTTCAATTAACTGAATTAATTACAAACAATAAATACTTTAATAATAAATACATCTTCTAATAAGAGAAGTGTGTGTGCAGGGACTTCATCTGGTTATTAATCCACTTGTTTCATTTCTCTGTTTAGGATTCTGATCATATTGGGCTCTTATTATGTGAAACAACTTCTGACTCACGTTCTGCTCCCGTCTGTTCATATCTCACTCAAGCTGCTTATCGGAATACACATCTGTGATTGGCCGAGTAGCATCACATGATGACATCGCACCATCACCGGCGCTGCTATCGTTAAAACCTTTTGAAAACCAACCTATTTTTAGGCCTCTGCTCGAAAATGTCATCCCCAAACTAAAACAGGTGTATCTCTGCAACCACTAGGGCTGTTTGAATAATGTTGTGTTATAATAAAAGAGTGTAATGAGAGTCGTGTGTTCAGATGTGTAGATATCAGTCTATATGTTACTGGTTATGAGTAAATGAAGAAGTGAATTATACAGTTTATATAGCAATATCTGCCATAGACCCCATATGGGATCCACAGTTTTCAACAGTAAAAAACAGGCCACTCACACAACTACACAACCACACAACCACTGTACGCTGCAACACAATCAACTCTCGCCTCTCTCCATGAAGCATCTTCTTTAAAGCATCATCCCAGAGTTTCATCCTTAGTTTTTTCATGTCCCATGACAACATTATCTTGACAACATATCAGCACTCTAACCACCGACTAGCATCGGCCGCTTGCTTGTTATTATCTATCTGATTGATATGTTTCAGGACGCCTGCTTCATGGAGGACGGTCCGTCAGAGGAAGCTTCAGGAGCAACATTCTGTCTGTTCCCTCAAATGTTTACCGTCTTTTCTATGACGGCGTCCGTCTGACAGACACAGCTCAGGGCAGACAAAACAATCTGCACTTTTAACTTTCTAGTGAGCGGCTCAAGGAGAAAAGGTGGGGATAAAGATGCTGTGCGCAGCGGTTGGGCTTCATGGGCTCCAAAATAACACTGTAATGAGAGAAACAACGCAATGTAGACACAGACGCTAACCCAACACACACACACACACACACACACACACACACACTTCTACTGGAACCAGACACACACAGACTGTTCAAAGAATCAAATGTTCTATCTCACCTTAAGAAAGAACATGAACTGAGCTTTCTCTCATACATTTCCCTGACTGACGATGTTTTTAGTGTGATGTCGAAGCAGAATAAATCCACTGCTCTTCAGAATGTACGGGGTACTGTTGCATTGTGGGCCGACAGACACGTCCAGAAGAAGGTCTCACCAGACAAACAGGGATTCAATGGCAATACACAAGGAAACACAACTATTCTGTATTCATATTAGTGAATACATGTTTTGAAGTTTGAATAATAAATACTGATGAACCCGGCTGATGTCAGTGTGTCGCCTGTAGAGGAGACTTGAGGAGCAAAGTCGCCTCGAGCTTCAGACTTCTGTCTGTGGTGAATGTTCTCTCATGTTCACAGAGTTGTCCTGATACCCGACAACCCACAACCCACGTGTTACAACGTGTGCATGGAGGTCGAAAGAAACTTCACTTTTTATCTGGGATTGAAGTGAGACTCAGAGCTGACCTCCACCCTCCAGCGACCCCGTAAAGAGGACTGCCCTCTGTGGATGACCTTGCGCTGACCTTGCCAGGGCGCTGCTCCTCCCGCGGCCCTCCTCCCCGTCCAGCTGCTCGCCGTGCTGAACGATCCTCCGCTCCCAGAACGACATCAGCTTCTGCTTGTCGTGAATCCGAGCCGCGTTCATCAGGACGGAGATCTCTGCAGGGAAAGGTTTGAAGAATGAACAATGCACACAAATATGAGTTTTATTCTTTTCACTCGTGAACACTGATGAACTGAATCCCCTTTGCATACTTACAGTCCTGCAGCTCGTGTGGATTCCTTTACTCCTTTCTCCTTTACTCTTCTTCTGTTTCTTCTCTTCTCCTTTCTTTTTTAATTCACATCTCTTTATGTCTCCGGTCTCCTCTTGTCCTCTTTTCTCTCTTTTACTTTCTGCTTTATCTCCTCTCTTAGCTCCTCCCCTCCTCTGCACCTTTCTGTTATCTTCTCTCCTCCTCTCCCTGTGATGTCCACCCTCCCTTCTTCCTCTCCTTCCGTCTGCTCTACTATTTATTCTTCATCTTCCCTCATGTCCTTCCTTCCTTCCACATTCTCTCCTTCTCGTTTCCCTCTCTTATGTTTTCTTCGTCCTTCTACTTTTCCTCTTCCTCTCCCTTCAGTTCTCTTATATATATATATATATATATATATATATATATATATATATATATATATATATATATATATATATATATAACGTCAGTGTTACTTTTCTTTTGGTTCCTCATGTGATCTTTGGGAGGTGCCGTGTTGGTTTGTTAGGAGGACAGTTTGTCACATGACTCCTCATATTCATCCCCGACTGTTCCCTGAAGAGATGTCTTGGTTTGTCCTGAAATAGTTAATGTTGGTGAGGATTAGTCTCCAGAGGAAGCAGCACTCATCTCTAACGGGACGAAGAACCCTGATGTTGTCATGGGGACGGCCTCTGGGTCCTGTCATCCAGAGACCACGTTTATAACAGTCAATGTTAAACAAGGTGTGGCATAATGCTGCGTTCACACCAAACGCCTTGAGAATGTTACTCGCGCCTGAAAGGGGGCGTGGCTTATCTCCGTAAAAACAGATACCGTTTCCTCCATCCACCATGGAAATAACCACTAGTTCTGCTTTATACTTGTGTCAACTCCACATGCGTGGGAACATCAGACTCCATGGTGTCTGGGTTCATAATATTCTATATATATTATATAATATTCACTGATGATGTTTTGGATTAATTTCGTCAAATACTTAAGTCTTAATTATAGCTGTTGGGATGTTGACAGACTTAACATCACCATATATGTTTTTGTTTTTTAAAGATTTAGTTTTTATCCTTCACATAAATCAGCGCCAGAAGGATGTTTAGTCTTCAGGTTACAGAGTGAAGGCACGTTTAGATTGTTCTGTCGCTACTCGTCTGTCTTCACAGTAGTATTATTGCGCACACACACACACACACACACACACACACACACACACACACACACACACACACACACACACACACAGTACTGTACATGAAGACACAGATGTCACATGGCTTAACTAAATGGCACCAGGATCTTAACTGCAGCTTAAGTCCTCTTTACACTCGCTGTCACAGCCAGGCGGCTTTACTCGCCTCGTGTCTCCCGGCTCCTCCCCGGCTCCTCCTTGGCTCCTCCTTGGCTCCTCCCCTCCCAGGCTCCTCCCCTCCCAGGCTCCTCCCCTCCCAGTGCCCAGCATGTACTCTTTATATCATATGTGAGTTTATTCTATGACAAAAACACGTTTTAGGCTAAATTTAGGCCATTCACAAGGCCAGTGACTGAAACAAGGCAAAAGGAGCATAAGGGATTTATTCTGTTATTAGAGCAGCGGTCCCCAAACACCACGACCCGGTACCGGTCTGTGAGTCCCATGGTACCGGTCCGTGAGTCCCATGGTACCGGTCCGTGGGTCCCTTGGAACCGGGCCGTGGGTCCCATGGTACTGGGCCGTGGGTCCCTTGGTACCGGGCCGCACAGTGAGAATTAAGTCACGTTTTATTTTGAAAAATCTGTGCGTCTAAGCCTCTTGTCACATGTCACATGTCAGAGGTCACAAGGTGCGTTACCCCAAAAATGAAACAACTCTGCCTTTGTTCTGGATAAAGGCAGGATATTCGGAGGAGTAGACTGGACTAAAGGTTTAAGTTAAGGAGTAGACTGGACTAAAGGTTTAAGTTAAGGAGTAGACTGGACTAAAGGTTTAAGTTAAGCAGTAGACTGGACTAAAGGTTTAAGTTAAGGAGTAGACTGGACTAAAGGTTTAAGTTAAGGAGTAGACTGGACTAAAGGTTTAGTTAAGGAGTAGACTGGACTAAAGGTTTAAGTTAAGGAGTAGACTGGACTAAAGGTTTAAGTTAAGGAGTAGACTGGACTAAAGGTTTACGTTAAGGAGTAGACTGGACTAAAGGTTTAAGTTACAGTGTAGACTGGACTAAAGGTTTAAGTTAAGCAGTAGACTGGACTAAAGGTTTAAGTTAAGGAGTAGACTGGACTAAAGGTTTAAGTTAAGGAGTAGACTGGACTAAAGGTTTAGTTAAGGAGTAGACTGGACTAAAGGTTTAAGTTAAGGAGTAGACTGGACTAAAGGTTTAAGTTACAAAGTAGACTGGACTAAAGGTTTAAGTTAAGGAGTAGACTGGACTAAAGGTTTAAGTTACAGAGTAGACTGGACTAAAGGTTTAAGTTAAGGAGTAGACTGGACTAAAGGTTTAAGTTACAGAGTAGACTGGACTAAAGGTTTAAGTTAAGGAGTAGACTGGACTAAAGGTTTAAGTTACAGAGTAGACTGGACTAAAGGTTTAAGTTACAGAGTAGACTGGACTAAAGGTTTAAGTTATAGAGTAGACTGGACTAAAGGTTTAAGTTAAGGAGTAGACTGGACTAAAGGTTTAAGTTACAGAGTAGACTGGACTAAAGGTTTAAGTTAAGGAGTAGACTGGACTAAAGGTTTAAGTTAAGGAGTAGACTGGACTAAAGGTTTAAGTTACAGAGTAGACTGGACTAAAGGTTTAAGTTACAGAGTAGACTGGACTAAAGGTTTAAGTTAAGGAGTAGACTGGACTAAAGGTTTAAGTTACAGAGTAGACTGGACTAAAGGTTTAAGTTACAGAGTAGACTGGACTAAAGGTTTAAGTTAAGCAGTAGACTGGACTAAAGGTTTAAGTTAAGGAGTAGACTGGGCTAAAGGTTTAAGTTGAGGAGTAGACTGGACTAAAGGTTTAAGTTACAGAGTAGACTGGACTAAAGGTTTAAGTTAAGGAGTAGACTGGACTAAAGGTTTAAGTTACAGTGTAGACTGGACTAAAGGTTTAAGTTAAGCAGTAGACTGGACTAAAGGTTTAAGTTAAGGAGTAGACTGGACTAAAGGTTTAAGTTAAGGAGTAGACTGGACTAAAGGTTTAGTTAAGGAGTAGACTGGACTAAAGGTTTAAGTTACAGAGTAGACTGGACTAAAGGTTTAAGTTAAGGAGTAGACTGGACTAAAGGTTTAAGTTACAGAGTAGACTGGACTAAAGGTTTAAGTTAAGGAGTAGACTGGACTAAAGGTTTAAGTTAAGGAGTAGACTGGACTAAAGGTTTAAGTTAAGGAGTAGACTGGACTAAAGGTTTAAGTTACAGAGTAGACTGGACTAAAGGTTTAAGTTACAGAGTAGACTGGACTAAAGGTTTAAGTTAAGGAGTAGACTGGACTAAAGGTTTAAGTTACAGAGTAGACTGGACTAAAGGTTTAAGTTACAGAGTAGACTGGACTAAAGGTTTAAGTTAAGCAGTAGACTGGACTAAAGGTTTAAGTTAAGGAGTAGACTGGACTAAAGGTTTAAGTTAAGGAGTAGACTGGACTAAAGGTTTAAGTTACAGAGTAGACTGGACTAAAGGTTTAAGTTACAGAGTAGACTGGACTAAAGGTTTAAGTTAAGGAGTAGACTGGACTAAAGGTTTAAGTTACAGAGTAGACTGGACTAAAGGTTTAAGTTAAGGAGTAGACTGGACTAAAGGTTTAAGTTAAGGAGTAGACTGGACTAAAGGTTTAAGTTACAGAGTAGACTGGACTAAAGGTTTAAGTTACAGAGTAGACTGGACTAAAGGTTTAAGTTAAGGAGTAGACTGGACTAAAGGTTTAAGTTACAGAGTAGACTGGACTAAAGGTTTAAGTTACAGAGTAGACTGGACTAAAGGTTTAAGTTAAGCAGTAGATTGGACTAAAGGTTTAAGTTAAGGAGTAGACTGGACTAAAGGTTTAAGTTAAGGAGTAGACTGGACTAAAGGTTTAAGTTAAGGAGTAGACTGGACTAAAGGTTTAAGTTAAGGAGTAGACTGGACTAAAGGTTTAAGTTACAGAGTAGACTGGACTAAAGGTTTAAGTTAAGGAGTAGACTGGACTAAAGGTTTAAGTTAAGCAGTAGACTGGACTAAAGGTTTAAGTTACAGAGTAGACTGGACTAAAGGTTTAAGTTAAGGAGTAGACTGGACTAAAGGTTTAAGTTAAGCAGTAGACTGGACTAAAGGTTTAAGTTAAGGAGTAGACTGGACTAAAGGTTTAAGTTAAGCAGTAGACTGGACTAAAGGTTTAAGTTAAGGAGTAGACTGGACTAAAGGTTTAAGTTAAGGAGTAGACTGGACTAAAGGTTTAAGTTAAGGAGTAGACTGGACTAAAGGTTTAAGTTAAGCAGTAGACTGGACTAAAGGTTTAAGTTAAGGAGTAGACTGGACTAAAGGTTTAAGTTAAGGAGTAGACTGGACTAAAGGTTTAAGTTAAGCAGTAGACTGGACTAAAGGTTTAAGTTAAGGAGTAGACTGGACTAAAGGTTTAAGTTAAGCAGTAGACTGGACTAAAGGTTTAAGTTAAGCAGTAGACTGGACTAAAGGTTTAAGTTAAGGAACAGCTGACAGGTGAGTTGAGGATGTGGGCTGAAGTGGAAGTCGTACTTAGGGAGAGGACTATGAGTTTAAGTCAAGATCTCTTTCCGACTGAACTTACGCTGCAGCTTCATTCCTCCCAAAAAGTATTTCTTCATGTTGTATTTCTCATGGACACAAACTGAACATCTGAAATGCATATTAACTGAAACCATTCATCCAAAGTTCTTTCGTTGCCTAAACACACTGAATATAATCAAGAAAGACCTTTCTTCTTACGTATTCTGTTATTCTCTCTCCCTCTCTCTCTCCCTCTCCCTCCCTCTCTCCCTCTCCCCCCCCCCCCCCCCCCCTCTCTCTCTCCCTCTCCCTCCCTCTCTCCCTCTCTCTCTCCCCCTCTCTCTCTCTCTCTCTCTCTTTCTCCCTCCCTCTCTCTCTCCCTCTCTCTCTCTCCCCCCCTCTCTCTCTCTCTCTCCCTCTCTCTCTCCCACTCTCTCTCTCCCCCCCTCTCTCTCTCTCCTTCTCCCTCTCTCTCTCTCTCTCTCCCTCCCTCTCTCTCTCTCCCTCTCTCTCTCATTAACAGCACAGCTGCTGGTCATAAGCTGACTCTTAATGTCACAGTGGTGATGCACACCGATGTTCCCAGAGCTACTAATATCCCATAATAACATTATCATCCAATGTCATAGGGTGACGTGATGCTCATGGCGTGTGTGTGTGTGTGTGTGTGTGTGTGTGTGTGTGTGTGTGTGTGTGTGTGTGTGTGTGTGTGTTTTCACACCCTCCCATGAATATTCATATTATTATTATATACGTTTAAATCATAATCTGGTGCAGGCGATCAAATGTAATTAACGGGGAAAAGATGTATTCAAGCTGGATGAGGAGGGAAACCATGAACCATCAGGACTTTCTCCATTCCCCTTTCTCCACTCCTTTCTCCATTCCCTTCTCTATTCCTCTTTCTCCATTCCTCTTTCTCTATTCCTCTTTCTCCATTCCCCTTCCATTCCTCTTTCTCTATTCCTCTTTCCCCTTTCTACATTCCTCTTTCTCTATTCCTCTTTCTCCATTCCTCTTTCTCCATTCCTCTTTCTCCATTCCTCTTTCTCCATTCCTTTCTCCATGCCTCTTTCTCCATTCCTCTTTCTCCATTCCTCTTTCTCTATTCCTCTTTCTACATTCCCCTTTCTACATTCCTCTTTCTCCATTCCTCTTTCTCCATTCCTCTTTCTCTATTCCTCTTTCTCCATTCCTTTCTCTATTCCTCTTTCTCCATTCCTCTTTCTCTATTCCTCTTTCTCCATTCCTCTTTCTCCATTCCTCTTTCTCCATGCCTCTTTCTCCATTCCTCTTTCTCCATGCCTCTTTCTCCATTCCCCTTTCTCCATTCCTCTTTCTCCATTCCTCTTTCTCTATTCCTCTTTCTCCATTCCTCTTTCTCCATGCCTCTTTCTCCATTCCCCTTTCCATTCCTCTTTCTCTATTCCTCTTTCTCCATTCCCCTTTCTACATTCCTCTTTCTCTATTCCTCTTTCTCCATTCCTCTTTCTCCATTCCTCTTTCTCTATTCCTCTTTCTCCATGCCTCTTTCTCCATTCCCCTTTCCATTCCTCTTTCTCTATTCCTCTTTCTCCATTCCCCTTTCTCCATTCCTCTTTCTCCATTCCTCTTTCTCCATTCCTCTTTCTCCATTCCTCTTTCTCCATTTGATTGGCTGCCTGGGCCAATCAAATCAAAATGATTGAACTAAGTGTGTCTAATAACCACACTGCATGAGGAGCCTCAGGGTATCCTGTTCAGACCAAAAGCTCAAGTGTAAAATAAATACACTCAAAGTTTGTGAACACATTGCTGTGTAAAGCAATATTTTCCAAATTGCTAAATGATTCAATTTAATTTATTTTGTAGTGCCCAAAATCACAAATTTGCCTCCGAGGGCTTTACAATCTGTTCACGTATGACGTCCTCTGACCTTTGACCCTCACGTCGGTTCAGGAAAAACGCCCCAAAAAATCCTTTAGCAGGGAGAAAAAGTAAGAACAGACCAGAGGAGGCTCCTCCATCAGGATGGACGACAGAGGCCATGAGTACACAATGACGCCTGAGTCAAGACACAGAAAGGACATGTTACTGACACGGTGAACTGATGAAGATGATGAAGATGATGAAGGGGACTAACAGAGCACCTGTTTTGTTTTGTTTCAGATCATTTTATTTCATTTTGTAGTGTTCCTCTAGACCAGGGGTCAGCAACCTTTCGTATCCAAAGAGCCATTTTGACCTTTTTACACCAAAAAAAAATTGTCTGCAGCCGCAAAAATTATTTGATATCACAGCTTCTGAAGTTTTATATATAGTCATATTATATATACAAAAAACTATAGTTTGTACTTATGAAAATATAGAACAAGAAAAAAGACATTTTTTTACATTGTATTGCTATTTTACCTGTTTATAACTATCAAACAAAAAATAGTCACGTGTCGGCTACATTAAGGTTAATTAAAAACACCACTATGCAGCCCTTCAGGTCTGTCTATACGTGTGGCTCATGTGGTAGAGTGTTTACCTGTAACTGCAGGTAGCAGGTTATACCTGTCCTCCTCACTGAGCTTTACATTTTAAACGCATATCTTTCGCTACGTTTCCACTGAGCGTCCTCCTCACTAGAGCACCGCAACCGGAGGACGGATCCGTGTTTACTAGCGGACGCCTCGGTGTCTCATGAGCCGACACAGAACCAGCAGCAGGAGTGGAGTCTGGAGACGTGATCCACTTCCTGAAAGTAGATCTACTTTACTCAGTTTGCTGCAGCAGTTGAGGAATCGCTCTTCTGCTCTCATCTGCGCGCGAGGGCTCTGAGTCACGAGGAGCAGCTGCAGGGCGGAGGCACATTTAGTGAAAGAAACGTGGAAACATTTATTTTATTTTCAGTGACACAATATCACCTACAACTCCAAGATAAGAGGACTTCCCTTTAAAAGTTTTCCACTGGGCAAAAAACAGAAAAAAAAAAGTTGTCTTTCTTTTTTTTGTTTTGTCAAAGCCTCAGGGAGCCGCAACAGACGAGCTAAAGAGACGCAACAGACGAGCTAAAGAGCCGCAACAGACGAGCTAAAGAGCCGCAACAGACGAGCTAAAGAGCCGCAACAGACGGGCTAAAGAGCCGCAACAGACGAGCTAAAGAGCCGCAACAGACGGGCTAAAGAGCCGCAACAGACGGGCTAAAGAGCCGCAACAGACGAGCTAAAGAGCCGCAACAGACGGACTAAAGAGCCGCAACAGACGAGCTAAAGAGCCGCAACAGACGGGCTAAAGAGCCGCAACAGACGAGCTAAAGAGCCGCAACAGACGAGCTAAAGAGCCGCAACAGACGAGCTAAAGAGCCGCAACAGACGGGCTAAAGAGCCGCAACAGACGGGCTACTAAAGAGCCGCAGGTTGCCGACCCCTGTCCTAACCAGATACATAAAAATCTGATCTACAGTTGAAGAATCAAAATGTTAACAGCAGCCCTTTAGGCCAAGAGAACAACCCGAAATACTCACAGGGCTAAAAGCTCCATGTCATTCAATACACATAATATAATTCACTCAACTCAGGGGTCTTGCATTTAAACCAGATATGCTAACCGCTAAGCTTGCGGTAGCAAGCCAAAGGTTAGACCAGTACTGAGCGCCCCAAAGCCTGCAGAGGATCTCAACGGGAACAAACCAGTAGCTAACGGTTTCCCTGCTGTCATGTAGACCTCTTGTTCACGGCCTTTTTAGAAGCACTCCACTGCCAACATGTTAAAACAGCGCCGTGACACTTCGTTGTGGCTGAAAACTGTACTGCATCTCATTTCTCGAATATAAACAAAACGATAGAAACATCTGACGGGCGTAAGAAAGCACCTCTACAGCGCTGCCGTGGCAGCTGTGGTTGGAATACATGTGATTTGTGGCCCATCGGGTGCTATCCGTGACACTCATGCCGTGAGGCCCATTGGAAGGCTCATACGGCTGAGTCCGGACATGTCAGGCATTCCTGGCGCGACTCGGGCAAGAGATAGATAGCGTCTGTACTTTTTTAAATGTAATTTAAAAAAAAAAAGAATATATATATATATTTAAATTATATAAAAAAAATATGTGTGTTTTATATATATGTATAATAATAAAAAATAAAAATAAAAAAATATATTTTTTTTTTTTATTTTTTTTTTTTTTATGAAAAATGTATTTTGTTTTAATATATATATATATACATACTTTTTTTATATAATTAAAATATATATATACTTTTTTTTAATATTTTTAAAAAACATATATATTCCTGGGTGGAGTATTCACAATAAACCACCTCTTGTCATGGTGTGGTGCATTCACGGACAGCGACAGGACAGCAGAGTTCCTTCTTAGAGCAGGTTTATTGCATGGATGAGAACAGGAAAAACCAACAAGGTCCGGGTGCAGACAGTAACACTAACAGACAGCAAGCAGGTGGAATGTCAACTAGAGGCGCGTACCCGCGCTCCTAGAAGCAGCCGACGCGAACAGCAGCAAACTGACTGTTGAACAGAAGCGCGCCCGCACTCCGCTCCGGGCCGGAAGGTGGCCGTTAAGCGTCCGCGTCCTCCTTACTGCCCTGAGCCGGAAGGTGGCTTCTAACTACGGCAGACTGGCAGCCAGGGTCTCCAAGCCTCACCGCTGATCTCCGTGGAACGAGATCAGCGTAACGAACTTGAGGCGAGGAAGTACAGAGGCTCCCGGAAAGAAGTAGAGTTAATAATGTGCATTGAAGTAGAGTTAATAATGTGCATTGAAGATACATGGAGGAGAGAGAGAAGAGGAGAGGAGAAGAGAGCAGCTCATTGTATCCTAATGCCGTGTTCACACCGGACGCGGCGTGAAAAAATTTGAAAATTCGCGGCGCGTCCACCGCGGAAGCTTACTCGCGCGAGTGAAACGAGGGTGTTAGCACTAAACGCGAAAAATCGCGGCGCGAAGGGGGCGTGGCTTAGCTCCGTTGCTTGCCTCTGTGAGAGACAAGCGACGAAGCTTTCATTTCCGCTATCGACCATGGAATAAATAACCACTAGTTCTGCTTTATACTTGTTGTGGAAGTCTCAAACATGTGGGAACATGAAACGCCCTCGTATTTGGGTTCATAACATCATCCGTAGCCGCACACAGCTCGGTGAATTTCACCGACTCCTCCAGGATCTGCGTCTCGCGTATCTCCGTAAAACAATACCAATTATGCCATCCACCATGGAAATAACCACCAGTTCTGCTTTATACTTGTTGTGTAAACTCTACATATGTGGGAACATCAAACTCCATGGTGTCTGGGTTCATAATATTATCCGTAGTCCCACAACAGCGTCTCAATGAAGCCGCTGTCAGCGCTGGTTCAGGCGGAGCAGCAGCAGTTTCATTCAGAAACGGGGAGACGGCGGTGGTGACGGGCGGAGCTTCTCAACGCTGATTCTCAACGCTGATTGGCTGCCGCAACTTTGCGTCATGCGTTTTCTCGAGTTGGGATAATTCAACTCACGCGAATTCGCGCCGCGTCCTTCGCTTTGTTCGCCCCAGGTCAAACGTTCTGTTCGCGCCGCCTCCAACGCGTCTATCTCGCCGCGGCGCGAATAAATCGCCAATTCGCGTCGCAGCGCGTCTGTGGATTGACTTTACATGTAATCTGGTCGCGCCGCGTCCGGTGTGAACACAGCATAAGATGTCCCCCAGCAGTCTGGGCCTGCAAACATTGTAAAACGCGGATCCGTGTTGCGAGTTCCGGAAGTGTTAATTACAGCCACTTTGAAAGACTGTGGTACATGACCCGTTAGCAAAGACCCATTGATAATATCTAGTAGAGAGGCACTATTTAAAGGTAAAACTTCTTTAACAACAACCCACATACTAATACGGCACATTTTTGGAAAGATTGGGACCTAAAGAATCGGAATCTGCAATTAGCAGCTGACTTAGAACTGGTGCGGACCAGGGGAATCCGACTGTTTAATTAAAACAAAGCATCGCGAAGGCCCACGGCGGGTGTTGACGCGATGTGATTTCTGCCCAGTGCTCTGAATGTCAAAGTGAAGAAATTCAATTCAATCACAATCCAACAAAGCATTGGCATGTTAGGAAGGATATTCAGTCAAAAAACTGTGTCGTTTGGTTCAAAAATGGAGAAATTACTTATTTTATGACAAAAGAGTGTCATATTTAGGCATGCTGGGTATTGATATTCAGCAGCTTCCGCATGTGCTGTATGATGCGGTTTAAGAAATGTGGGCGGACCAGGAAGGCTTCAAGAAACGTCCACCTAAAAAAAGAACTGTTTTGTGTCTTTACAGGTACTAATAGGGGGTTTATAAGGATTTGTATTGCTTTGTTACCCACAAGCTCGTACGGCTACGGGACGCGTCTGTTAGTGAAATCCGACGTTGTAAGAAACGTTACGGTCGCCGCGGCAAGTTTACGTAAGTACTTCAACATAACGGTTACTTACCATACGTCTCTTCTCACAAGGGTTAGGGTATTGTAGTGGAGATAATTAGTTTTTTTTTTTTAAAGAGGCGCTGGTAGGCTTGGGGCTGGACAGTAGATCGTCTGTGGTTAGTTCACATGTCTTTAATAAAAATGGGACAGCGGAGTGTCTGAGCTGCAGGTTTTTTGAGCAGTTTAATAATTTTTGTTATCAGCAGCTGGACGCCTGAGCTTCATGGTCCACGGTGCTCATATAGACATCACGTGTTTCTGTTCACTTGCTATTGTGACCTTTGACCTCCAAGTGCATCAGCAGCTCACCATGTAAATATGTACAATTACTTATTGTCATTCTCGTGTCACCATCTCTATCATAACCCCTCCCCCCTTCTTTCTCTGCCCTCTGCCCCCACAAACTCTGGACAATGCCCCCCCCACATGCACAAAACCAAATGGCACCAGTCACTTTTACAAACTCTTACATTTTTTTATATATTTATTTATTTTTATCTTGTATTTTGTGTTTCATGTTTAAATGCTGTTGCACCGGGGAAAAGAGGGAAACGTAATTTCAAATTTCTGTATGTCTTGCACATACGGTCTTTTCGATAAATAAAGTTGACTTGATACTGTGTAGAGCTTGTATTTAAAATCACATCATCAATAATAAAGCTTCAATCAAAGTGCAGATTGCAAGAATTATTTTTATTATAGCAAAAACACTAAATAACTGATTGGTATACAAATAAAACAGTGAAATGACAATAATAAAGCTCATTTGGGAGACCCCAGATGAGGGTCCTGGCTGCTCGGGGACCTCAAAGTGGCCCTTTGGCTGGAGGGAGAGGATGGACGGCAACAGCCCTTTCTTCAGCCTTCTGGCGCTAAGAGAACCTGCCAGACAAACAGAATGCTCTTAGACTCTTCACCAAACAATAAGTCACAGTACAGATTATAAAACATCAGACCAGCTTCATGTTGAACCCTTACCACTGGGTCAGGGTCCTCTGGTTCAGCTCATGACCAGCGCTGCCTCTCTGGTGGCCACGTCGTCCCCACGGACCCGCTGGGTGGAGCTGGCAGATCCGGCTGCCAACGGCCTCCACCAGGCGACTGGCTGCGGGCCAGTTTGAAAGGCCCGAGTTCAGTCCGAGAAGGCGGCTGAAAGAGCCGTGGAGAGAAAAGCCTGGGTTAATATAGGGCAGATACTTAAGAGAGGACACATTCATATTGGTAAAGAGTCTCACCGTTGGAGAGTCCCTTGCCGGGACAGGAGGTGTTCTTCCCCTTCGCTGCCTTGAACCGCCCCTTATGCCGTGTTCACACCAAAACAGTTGCGAAAATTCGCAACGCTTTTTCGCTTCTATCGCGCCGCTGGTGTTTTTTAGTTTTTCGCAACCATCGCTGGGGAAAGGGGGCGGGGCTTCAGTCCCTTTTCGCCGCGAAAATCTCCTTCTTCATTTCCGTTACTCGACCATGGAAGGAGTAAAAAGTTTGTGTTGTAAAGCACCGGGTGACCGCAGACGGCAACTATAAGTTGGTCCTCCATTTTGCTGATGCAACATAGACGACCGGACGGCGGTGACGAGCGGAGCTTCTCAACGCTGATTGGCTTTCGCAACTCCGCGTCATGCGAATTATTCGCTGGAGTTGAAATATTTGAACGCCAGCGAAACAGCGAAAAAGCGGCGTTGCGACGCCGTTTCGCTTCTATCGCGACGCTCGGCGAAAAATTCGCTTTAACGCAGCTGTGCATTGACTTAACATGTAATCTGGACGCGCGAATATTTCGCAACTGTTTTGGTGTGAACACGGCATTAGGTTGCTTCTCCCGGTATCTGGGAGGGTCGACCACTCGCTGCTCAGGGAGGTCTACCCTGCTGTCAGGAAGCCCCGGAAGGTTCCTTCCTTCCACCAGGGCCTGGGCTATGAATAATTTCATGTAATGTGCTGTAACTCTGTTACGTTATTCATTCTGGTCACATGACATCTATTGCTTCTGTCCATCCGGGGAGAGGGATCCTCCTCTGTTGCTCTCCCTCAGGTTTCTTACCTGTTTTCCCTGTGAAAGGGTTTTTACATCTTTATTGGGGGAGTTTTTCCTGATCCGATGTGAGGACAGGGATGTCATGTGTACAGATTGTAAAGCCCTCTGAGGCAAACTTGTATTTGTGATGTTGGGCTATATAAAATAAACTGCATTGAATTGAATTAATTTCATATGTTTTCATGTTCCATCTTTAATCCGTAACGTTGTAGTGTAAAGGTATGTTATCGGGCTAAACGCCCACGTGCCTCTTTGCTTACCTTCTTCTTTTTGTTTACGTCTCCATTCTTCCATTGGGAACTGCATGTTTAACGTCACATTGCCTGTGGATAATTCTCTTGAGCAAAGTCGTTATCTAATGCTGACTTACGGAAAGGGTTCATAAAGGACTCAACATGTCTGCCACAGAATTAAACCCTCACGGAGTTAGCGGGAGCGCGCCTCAAAGTCCGTAAGGGTGGAGATTGGGATTGGGCCTGAGACTGCTCACGGCAGCACCCGATGCTCGCTGAGGACAGTCACTGCAGAACAAAACCTGCTTTCACGTCAGTCTCCAAAAGTTTCCAATAACGTCAGAAAAAGTCGCTAGATTTGTTGCTAGTCACTTTAGAAAAAACAAGTCATCAAGAGGGCTTGGAAAGTCGCCATATTTAGCGACAAAGTGGCCAAGTTGGCAACACTGGTGAGAGGGATTTGGGAAGTTCACGTGAATTTTGTATGTCTCTGCAACTGCTGCTAAATTTAGAATCGGAAAAATCCACAAATTAGCCGCACCGATATATAAACTGCACGGGTCAAAGTTGAGGAAAGAAAAAGATCAAAGTATCGGCTTATAACCCACATTTTACAGCATAAAATGTATATATATATATATATATATATATATATATATATATATATATATATATACATATATATGAGTGAGTGCAAGATATATATATACATATATATATATATACACAAAATTCTACAATATTAGATAGATACATATATATAATAACAGTGTATTAAATGGACAGCGAGTAACATATATTATATAATGATATATATTATTATGTATACAACAGCTGACAGTAGCATGTCAGTGTGGGCGGGGTTAAGAAAACATGATGTCATTGAAGGGCGTAATGTGTTTCAAATATTCTGACTGAAGAAGTTTTTACAAGGTGACATAACAGGTGAGACTAGACAACAGAGTAACAGGTGAGACTAGACAGTACAGAGTAACAGGTGAGACTAGACAACAGAGTAACAGGTGAGACTAGACAACAGAGTAACAGGTGAGACTAGACAACAGAGTAACAGGTGAGACTAGACAACAGAGTAACAGGTGAGACTAGACAACAGAGTAACAGGTGAGACTAGACAACAGAGTAACAGGTGAGACTAGACAACACAGAGTAACAGGTAAGACTAGACAGTACAGAGTAACAGGTGAGACTAGACAACAGAGTAACAGGTGAGACTAGACAGTACAGAGTAACAGGTGAGACTAGACAACACAGAGTAACAGGTGAGACTAGACAACACAGAGTAACAGGTGAGACTAGACAACAGAGTAACAGGTGAGACTAGACAACAGAGTAACAGGTGAGACTAGACAGTACAGAGTAACAGGTGAGACTAGACAACACAGAGTAACAGGTGAGACTAGACAACAGAGTAACAGGTGAGACTAGACAACACAGAGTAACAGGTGAGACTAGACAACAGAGTAACAGGTGAGACTAGACAACACAGAGTAACAGGTGAGACTAGACAACAGAGTAACAGGTGAGACTAGACAACAGAGTAACAGGTGAGACTAGACAACAGAGTAACAGGTGAGACTAGACAACAGAGTAACAGGTGAGACTAGACAACACAGAGTAACAGGTGAGACTAGACAACAGAGTAACAGGTGAGACTAGACAACACAGAGTAACAGGTGAGACTAGACAACAGAGTAACAGGTGAGACTAGACAACACAGAGTAACAGGTGAGACTAGACAACAGAGTAACAGGTGAGACTAGACAACACAGAGTAACAGGTGAGACTAGACAGTACAGAGTAACAGGTGAGACTAGACAACACAGAGTAACAGGTGAGACTAGACAGTACAGAGTAACAGGTGAGACTAGACAGTACATAGTAACAGGTGAGACTAGACAGTACAGAGTAACAGGTGAGACTAGACAGTACATAGTAACAGGTGAGACTAGACAACAGAGTAACAGGTGAGACTAGACAACAGAGTAACAGGTGAGACTAGACAACAGAGTAACAGGTGAGACTAGACAACAGAGTAACAGGTGAGACTAGACAACAGAGTAACAGGTGAGACTAGACAACAGAGTAACAGGTGAGACTAGACAACACAGAGTAACAGGTAAGACTAGACAGTACAGAGTAACAGGTGAGACTAGACAACAGAGTAACAGGTGAGACTAGACAGTACAGAGTAACAGGTGAGACTAGACAACACAGAGTAACAGGTGAGACTAGACAACACAGAGTAACAGGTGAGACTAGACAACAGAGTAACAGGTGAGACTAGACAACAGAGTAACAGGTGAGACTAGACAGTACAGAGTAACAGGTGAGACTAGACAACACAGAGTAACAGGTGAGACTAGACAACAGAGTAACAGGTGAGACTAGACAACACAGAGTAACAGGTGAGACTAGACAACAGAGTAACAGGTGAGACTAGACAACACAGAGTAACAGGTGAGACTAGACAACACAGAGTAACAGGTGAGACTAGACAACACAGAGTAACAGGTGAGACTAGACAACAGAGTAACAGGTGAGACTAGACAACACAGAGTAACAGGTGAGACTAGACAACAGAGTAACAGGTGAGACTAGACAACAGAGTAACAGGTGAGACTAGACAACAGAGTAACAGGTGAGACTAGACAACAGAGTAACAGGTGAGACTAGACAACACAGAGTAACAGGTGAGACTAGACAACAGAGTAACAGGTGAGACTAGACAACACAGAGTAACAGGTGAGACTAGACAACAGAGTAACAGGTGAGACTAGACAACACAGAGTAACAGGTGAGACTAGACAACAGAGTAACAGGTGAGACTAGACAACACAGAGTAACAGGTGAGACTAGACAGTACAGAGTAACAGGTGAGACTAGACAACACAGAGTAACAGGTGAGACTAGACAGTACAGAGTAACAGGTGAGACTAGACAGTACATAGTAACAGGTGAGACTAGACAACAGAGTAACAGGTGAGACTAGACAGTACAGAGTAACAGGTGAGACTAGACAGTACATAGTAACAGGTGAGACTAGACAACAGAGCCTTACACAGCGGTGTCCTGACAGGATTTACCTGCCTTGTAAAACATGCACTGGTCTCTACAAAGCCCACGATGAGAGAAGTAAGGTCTCATGGTCAGACTGCCATAGAGGTCTATGGGGAGCAACAGGGGTGTGTAATAGTTTATTTTTTAAAGGACAAAAAAAAGTATTTCACCATTTTTATTAAACATAACTAAGTATTTCATAATCTTTATTAAGCATAACTAAGTATTTCATAATCTTTATTAAGCATAACTAAGTATTTCATAATCTTTATTAAGCATAACTAGCACAACAAGCAGCCTGTAGAGGTCAGTGCAGAGCTGTGACTGAGTGTGTGTGTGTGTGTGTGTGTGTGTGTGTGTGTGTGTGTGTGTGTGTGTGTGTGTGTGTGTGTGTGTGTGTGTGTGTGTGTGTGTGTGTGTTCTACTGGCATATATCCACAATGTGTTCTCTCTGATTGCTGCAATCAGCTCGTGAAGTTGTTTGAGGAACCTGGAGAGATAAGAAACCCACACACACACACACACACAGACACACACACACACAGACACACACACAGACACACACACACACACACACACACAGACACACACACACACACACACACACACACACACACACACACACACACACACACACACACAGTTTCCTCCTCATTATTTGAATCTCTTTGCTTTCTCTCTCAGTGTATTTGCTCAACACTACGATGTCGTTCACTTCTCTGAGCTGCAGATGGAATGTTGCTCTCTCTCTCCCTCTCTACCTCTCTCTACCTCTCTCTCTACCTCTCTCTCTCCCTCTCTCTCTCTCTCTCTCTCTTCATTATGAGACACTAGGTGAAGCGAGAGGAGATGAGGATGTCACAGCAGGACGACATGGAGGACGTGGATGAAATAACTCTCCTCTTCAGGTTCCTTTAATCCTTTTTAAATCTGCTGCCCCGCTGCTCCTCCTCAGACTGCGGATGCTGCTCGTCCCACCTGCAGCTCTAAGTCTCCTCCGATCCCGTTAGCCGCCTCCTGAGGAGATCAGCTAACGGAACATTCAGGAACCAGCGGGCACGGAGATGTTATCTGTCCAATCAGAACGCTGCCTTCAGACGACTTGGTATGGATAAGTAAAAGTCTGATTACTGAGGTTCAGTGAGAAAGAGCAAACACTACAGTTCCTCCTCTTCTTATCCTCTTCCTCTCCCTCTTCTTCAGCTTTGTTTCCCCTGTACACGCATGTATGCAAAAGCATTAAATAGGCTAGAGACTTCTTTTCCACTGCCAGTACACAAGTGTTCTGGGTCACCAACGCATTGGAAAGATTAATTAATTAATGCATTTTATTATTGTTGCTTATTCAGTCACTCTTTCAAACCAGAGGTGGTTTTCAGAACAGTGGAAAGACGGTGTTGATGAGTTGTATTGTGTTTGAATGAAGTGTTCCTAAGATCACTGAGGTAAAGTTACTGTCGTCTGACCTGTGACTTTGAGGAGATCATCTGTGTTTGAATCTTAATAAATTATAATAATTGTCCAAATCCCGAATTGAGTCACGAACCTCCCCCACTGAAGACCACAGCCAGAGGTCAGCGGGGTTTTGTCCGATTGGAATGTACTACTAAGTAAATGTACTTATACTTTAATTGAGTATTTGCATGTTACTTTATACTTCTCATCTACTACATTTCACAGGGAAATGTTGTATTTTTACTCAGACATCTTGGAAAATGTCTGAGAACTTGAAACATTGGTGTGATTAAACCATGTTGGCTGTGACCCCTTGAAGAAGCAGGACCTCGCTGGTTCAGGTTCTGTGAGTTATTAGCAGCTCACTGAGATATTTCCCTGCTAAACTTCCTGCTTAGTTAAACTTGAATAACAAATAATATAGATAAGTCTGATAATGGGAACAATATCTGCAGCAGAACATGTTCTACTTTCTGACCTCATCGGTCATCTCGTGACCCTCACATGGAGCCGCCGGCCGTTTGGATGAGTTTCCTTTAGTGGCGTCGCCGTGCTACAGATGCAACAGTTGGTGCAGTTGGCAACTGGCATAAACACGAGATAACAAGATGCAATAAAAAAGATGCAACAACAACAATCTGTTGAGCAAATGTATTTGAAGGTATTACTTTCTCTCTGCCAGTTAATTGTAGAGCTGCAGGCAACAGGCTGCAGAACAGCTGATGTGTTTGTTTAAGATAAGAGAACAGCTGATAATCAATACCAACCTCATCAATAAACTCTGCAGATAAGAGACGGCAGAGCTCCCACTGAAATACCTGCAGATAACTGAGAGAGAAAATTACATTTCACTCCCTTTGGTAAGATGGTTGAAAAATAAAAAAGACAAATAAACACTTACTTGAGAACATGATTTGATAATTAAACCAAAAAAATTCACACAGAAAGTAAAGTCACATTTCTTTTAATGACATTGTGTTTAACTATTTCATAAACGCATCAACACATGTTCATATTCACGGGGACATAGAGTCACATCGGCTCCGTTTGTGCAAACAGACAAAAGAAAAAAGTTAAAAACAAGAAAATATCTTCTTTTTCAAAGAAAAATAGAAAAATCACATTTTAGCTAAAGAGCCAGGAATTACAAAAAAGACGTACTTTTATAAAAATCTTATGTACAGCTTCCTTCATATACACTTTGTTCTTCGAGACACTAAAGACTCACACATGAGGCCTCATGGGACAGAAAGGTTTAAAGACTCTGCTCTATGCACTGGTAAATGTTCAGAGACAGTCATGACTTTATGTGATGTGACGAGTTATGAAGCTGAAGCCTAACGTCTTCTAATCTTTAAAGACACATTGCAAAGCATCTCATACAACAAGAAGACCTGCAATGTGAAAAGTGGAATTAGTTCAGATTCAACTGCAACGTTCCCTGATTAAATAAACATGTCACTGGATTCTTAAACACGTTAAAGTTGGTTCAAGTCAATTCAACCTTCAGTCCTCAAAAAGATCCTAAAACATTTCATGGGCTCATCTTTCAGATGTGTTCATAGAGTCTGAACAGGATGCAGCAATGAAGAGCTCAGTTTAGCGCACAAGGCCTCCTGAGGTACGTCCCCATAAACCACGACTAAGAAGGTCCCCATAAACCACGACTAAGAAGGTCCCCATAAACCACGACTAAGAAGGTCCCCATAAACCACGACTAAGAAGGTCCCCATAAACCACAACAGTCGAACTCCAGAGTTTAAAATCCAAGAAACAGCTTGAGAAATGCTGCTCTCAGTGTTTCAGGTGAATCCTAGTGGAGTTTCCAGAATCATGTTTAGTTTCTACGCATCAGAGGAGGAGGAGGGGAAGAAGCAGCGCCAGAAACCGGAGGCAGCCGGGCAGAACGGTCCTGACGGCGGACGAGCGATACCAAAGTACCTCCTCTGAACCATCTGGGAAGGAGAGAGGCAGAAAAGTCTTTAATATGATTGTAACATAGTCATTCAGTACAGTGTGGTTAGCATTGTGTGGCGATTAAAGTATTCAGGCTGCTATTGTATAACATGTTGTACATAGTAGACACACAATGTGTTAGAAGGCTATTGACTGTGATACACACCATGGGAAACACTGTTTAATGTGTAGGCATGGGCAAACACCAACACAAGGTCAGCAAGTATAGCAACTAAAACATTCTGATAGATATGGTGGAGCAGCTTCAGAGGGTAAAATGCGTTATTTGCTGTGTATTACTGATCCTTCTTATGAACACATTCATTAGCAGAACCCTGATCTTTACGGATACATGATATTGTATTTTTTGTATTTTCGCCTGTAAAGAACTTTGTAACACTGTTTTATTAAATCAAGTTCCAGCGTAGGAAATTCATATAATTAAACATCATTTAAATAACTATAATAAATATAACTATAATAAATATCATAATTTAAAAAACATGGCGAGGAGATACTGTTTGCATCCATCCCTGTTGGAACCTCCGGAGAGGAAAACCCTCATGGGGCGTTTGTGGGGGAGCCGGCGGCCGTCAGGGCGTTTTGCATTTTGGAACAACAGCCTTGAAGCTGCAGACGAGTGGGCGGGGCTCGAGCTCCTTCAGAGGTGCGTTCACACTCAGTGGGAGTTCACCGTGAACACCCGGGTTGCTTTCTTTTGTCTAGGGTGAAACGTGTGAACGTCGCGGTTTCTGAACGAGCCGCCGGGCGTCGTCTGCAGAAACATCACCGCCTCAGAACGGACCGCACGGAAAACTACCAACGCCACGAGAGCGTCTCTCCATGAACACACCACAGTGATGCCTTTCTGGTCAAGCAGAATCTGCCCTTCAGCACCAAATGCTGACAGCAACAACAAAAAACAGCCAAATAACAGATGGACCAATTGTAAACTGATCACGTGACGCAGGCACCAGCTGAACGTGTAGAAGCGCCCGGTGTGTGATTCCTACCACAGTCCTTATGGAAGACGTCGGGGAAGCAGTGCAGAACGCCGTAACCACAGCGACAGTAGGAGCATCCTTTCTGAACCCATTCACCGTGAGGAATGGCGCCACAGCTCCTGCAGGAGAAGCAGCACGTTAACCATGCAGGGCCAGTCTGACCAATGGGGACCATGGATCCATGACTTTACCAAATGTCATCACGAGCATTTAGTGAAGTCTGGGTGTAAACAGTAAAAAGTGAGTAAATGTAGTATTTAAACTAACAATGAGAACACAAAGCATACAGTAAACCTTAAATATATATATATATATTTATTTCAAGCACTTTTCCAGGCCTAAAAATAACCATTTTAAACTCCATGACTCTTCCAGGTTCTCCATGAGCGTAACAACCCTGGCTGAGGAGGCAGTAGCGCCTGGTGCTTTTGTGAGGTCAGGTTATGGTTATGGTTATGGTTAGTTACCTGATGCTCGTGAGGTGAGGTTATGGTTATGGTTTGTTACCTGATGCTCGTGAGGTGAGGTCAGGTTATGGTTATGGTTAGTTACCTGATGCTCGTGAGGTGAGGTTATGGTTATGGTTTGTTACCTGATGCTCGTGAGGTGAGGTTATGGTTATGGTTTGTTACCTGATGCTCGTGAGGTGAGGTCAGGTTATGGTTATGGTTTGTTACCTGATGCTCGTGAGGTGAGGTCAGGTTATGGTTATGGTTTGTTACCTGATGCTCGTGAGGTGAGGTTATGGTTATGGTTTGTTACCTGATGCGCTGGTCGTACTCGCAGCTCCGGCCCGTGAAGAACGGAGGGCAGGCGCAGAAGCTGCCCAGGATGCAGGTTCCTCCGTTCTTGCAGCAGCTGCGACTCTGTTCAGCGCCTGCAGGAAGGAAAGAAGACGTGAGCTCAACCCTCAGACCCTCAACACGACCGCTGCCTTCAAGAGAGCCACACTCTAATGGAAGCTTGCTCATGTCAGACAGGAACTCTAAATGAGCAGAATAGTCAACCAATAGTGTCGAGGTCAAAGGTCACACTCAACAATATGTTCGTATAAAAATGTTTTCTATTGTTCCGGTTTGTATTTTGTTGGCTTTCAACTCTCATTTACAGTAACTTCTCCCACTTTGTATTAATACTTTTGCATTTAACAATAAATATATGTCTGTTTGCAGTGTGTCCGCTCCAGAGAGCGGTGCGACCAGCTGGAGGCCCTCAGACCTCAGCTTGAGCCCCTCCTGTATCTGCCTTTGAGAGGAACCAGAGGCTCCATCTGGCAGCGCATTCCTGGCTGTGCTCCCGTCAGCAGACACACACCAGAGTCTGAACCCAGGTGTCACTGGAACAGGAGCACCAAACGCTCCTCGGCCACGACGGCTCGCTTCACGGCTTCAGCTCTGACAGGAAGTCTGAGCTTCACGCTTTAAAAGACGACCTCTCAATGTGCGTTTGAAAATCAATCTGACGGTTTATACTTTTGTCAAAACGAGCCGCCGCCTGTGTGAGGATATTAACGAATCTCCCCATGGGGATTAATAAAGTATATATCTATTACTTTCATTGTTTTATCTGAATCTTGTTGCAGTTTTCCAATATAGCAGAAGTTTAAACTTGTTTTAATACTTTGGTACTTAATGCATTTAATGTGTTACATAATAAATGTTATTGTTACATCAGCCATCAGAAACTCAACCTGTGAGCTCTTGCAATAAAGAATAAAAAGGTTTTATTCTGCCTTTGATATAGACCCTTACATCTTCTCTTCTCAAAACAAGGTGTAGAAGAGGGGAAGCTGATTATTTTTGGAGATATTATCTATTACAATCTCTTAGCGTCTGCTTTGGGTCAAGAGGCTCTCTTCTTCGTTGGTTTTGGGCCATCTGTGCACACGGAGAGGAGGAGGGTGGACTTACTGCCCGTGAGGCCGATGAAGGGCAGGACGGCGCTGGCGTCGCGGTGTTTACGGTCCCCGCTGTTTGGCGAGCTCACCTGGGTCAACTGGCCCAGGAAGTCCTGGGAGGGCGGCTGAGATTTCACCACCACAGAAGAAGAGAGAGAGGGGGAGGAGGAGGAGGATGGGGACGAAGAGGAGGTCTGGCTGCAGGCGTCTCCTTCACAGCCTGAGAGAGAAAACGGGAACAAATTGAGTTTCAGAGCAGAAAGTCCTCAACGTGTGACGACACACTGTGAAGAAGAAAGGGGGCGGAGCCATCCTATTATAACGGCTCAGTGTTTCCTAGGTAACAAAGCACACAGACTCTAATCACAGACAACTGAAGACACATTGTGACCAATGATCCATGACTTTAACCAAATGTCATCACGAGCATTTAGTGAAGTCTGGGTGTAAACAGTAGAAAGTGAGTAAATGTAGTATTTAAACTAACAATGAGAACACAAAGCATACAGTAAACCTTAAATGACTCAAATGAATGAGACAATAGTTTGATTAAAAGAATAAACATTTATATAGATGCCTGTATGTATGCCTGCTTATATTTTGAGTATTTCTTTTAAAAGCATATTAATTATTTCAAACTCAGCGTAAATGAACGTCATGAACACATGAATATAACACATTTACATGAACACATGAATATAACACATTTACATGAACACATGAATATAACACATTTACATGACTTTTACTAAACTTTGGGGATTTTATTTGTTTCAATGACTTTTCCAGACCTGGAAATAACATTTTAAACCCCATGACCGTCAGAGCAGAAGAAAACGTTACTGATCATCCACATTCCTGCACAGCGACTCAATGGATGAGCAGGAATGTGAAATCCAGAGAAGATTAAGTTGGGATGAGAGGAAGAATGTGTCCAAAAAACCTCAAAGTGCAGAAAACATGTAAACGCTGTAATGATCTGGAGGAAGCGTTTGGTCTTTGAACTCAGTGTAACTCTAAACATAAAGCATAAAGCATAAACCCAGCTGATGGTGAGGTTTATGAGTTTAAATCAACTTCATTTGACCCACATCCCAAATGATGGAGGACGTCATGTTTTCACCTTTTATTCATTATTGGTTGACTCATTTCATTCAGCTCTGCTAGAGACTGTTTATGTATTTGTCACATTAGTGTTATTATTATTATTATTATTATTATTATTATTATATTGTTTTTTGTGTAGCAAATACATGAAAAAACTCAAAATAGTTTCTCCCACAGAAGAAATAAAGCAGTGTGTGTGTGTGAGTGAGAGTGTGCGTGTGTGTGTGTGTGTGTGTGTGTGTGTGTGTGTGTGTGTGTGTGTGTGTGTGTTCACAGACCTGCAGCGGGCAGAGCAGCAGACTGGAGACAGGTCGCCGCACAGAGAAACATCCTGAAAACAATTAAAATTAATTAATGAATAAATAAATAAAAAACTAAAATTCAGAAAACTAACCGGTCCTGGACTCTGAGGTCACGTGACTCACCGGATCAGCTGCGTCCTCATCGTGAGGTTCCTCCTGAAACACTGGAATCAAGAACTAGATCCAGACCAGGTTCTGGTGCGCAGATGAAGACCCGGTCCCGGTGACGTCACTGCTCCGCTACAGACTGACGGGACTCTGGTGGACCGGTATCAGGTCTCGGGTCTCGGGTCTGAAGTCTCGGGTCTCGGGTCTCGGGTCTCCGGTCTCGGGTCTCGGGTCTCCGGTCTCGGGTCTCCGGTCTGAAGTCTCCGGTCTCGGGTCTCGGGTCTGAAGTCTCCGGTCTCGGGTCTCAGGTCTCGGGTCTGAAGTCTCCGGTCTCAGGTCCGCTTCTGTCGCGCTGTGAGTCTCTGCAGCCTCGCGACCCTCCAGGTGACTCTCATGAGGGGGAGGGGCTCCGAGGCCCCGCCCTCTGTGGTCACGTGTGCAGCTGGAATCAACAGGAAGGGAAACTCTACTAAACATATGTGGTCATATTAATGATGATATAAAAGCTGCTGGCGTGTTCATATTTGAGCTCTTATGCCAAACTAAAAAGATTAATCTTTGAATCATTTTCTGTTGTCACTAAAAAAGCTACGTTGACTTTATTGATCTTATTATTTGTTTGTTTTTGCGGTTATATCTTCTTCTTTGACATTTAATTAAATTGATTTACTTTTCATATTTTATTGGATTGTGATCTATTTTCCACCTCTATTGTGTAATAATGCCTGTTTGAACAACATGTTTAAATAACTGACACAAAAAGAAACCCCTGGTTGTGTCATGCAATGACACAACCTAAAATCATAACAAATATAATGGCACCATCCCATAAACCACATGGCCACGCCAAGACAAACAGAAACAATGCATTTGTTTCCTGATCATGTTTTATTTTATTAAGAAATAAGATGTTTTATTCAGCCCGTATCAACAGAGGGTTTTGGTTCTAGACTCAGGACGAGACGTCAACGTGTCGCCTGAAGGTCTGAGTTCTTTTCCTCAGAGGAGAGACGTCACGCTTCATGTTCAGACATCAGAATGACATTTATTATCTGAGCTTATGCTTTACATGTTGTACTTTCTCTCTCTCTCACACACTCCCTCCCCCATCCCTCCTCCCTCTCCCTCTGCCCTCAGTCTCTCACCCCTCTCTCTCTCTCTCTCTCTCTCTCTCTCAGTCTCTCACCCCTCTCTCTCTTCATACACATGTATAGTAGCCTCCCTCGCCCATCCCGTCCGGCCTTCACATGTAAATGACCCGGTCCTCCAGCGAGTCCCTTCTCCTACTGCAGACGACAACACCGTCATGTGTTGTATGATACATGTTAAACATGTTAAACATGTGAACATGTGTTGCATGATACATGTTAACATATGTTGTATTGTACATCTTAAACATGTGAACATGGCAGTTTAATATGTATAACATGTATCATACAACACCGTCATCCTTCATGTGTTGTATGATACATGTTATACATATTAAACATATTAAACATGTGAACATGTGAACATGTGTTGTATTGCACATATTAAACATGTGAACATGGCAGTTTAATATTCAGAGTTATGAAACGTACACATCTCTCATTACTAACAGCTGATCAAAAGGTTTCACTCATTTCTGCATTTTAGTTTCATTGAAATTGAATTTAACAGAATAAATACTTCAATAAATCAATAAAGGATCAGTACTTCTTTGGAGCATGAAAAGGGAATAAAACAAACTAGTAATGTTGTATCTTATTGATATTTCCTGAAGAAGAAGGTTTCCCTGGATGAACCCTCATTCTAAAGGAAACAGAGAGCAGCTTCATAAGAGACTGGTTTTCTTATTCCATGACAGAACGGCTCCAATCAAATATTACTCTTATATTATTATATATATATATATCAAATATTACTCTTATATTATTATATATATATATATATATATATATATATATATATATATATATATATATATATACATATATATCAAATATTACTCTTATATTATTATATATATATATATATCAAATATTACTCTTATATTATTATATATATATATATCAAATATTACTCTATAACGTCTAACTATTCAAACACAACGTATGTTCTATAAGCAGCTCCTGGAGGTTTAGTTAAACATGTTGTCCTCATGTGAAGGTCTCCTTGTGTTCTGACCCTCATGACCTCTGACCCAGAACGAGAGCGGCAGCTTCGTTTAACGCTGGAAAACTCAACTGTAGTGTCAACACGTCTCTCAACATGAAAACACCATGAGAGGAATTTCAATAAATCATATTGAACCAATACTCTGTCTTTGCTTCATTCATTGAAGGATCAATGTATCTCCTTTCTTCAGTGTATTTTCCCTTTTATTAGAAATGAAGTCATTCTCTTCTTAGTCACAGAAGGAGTCATGACGTGAGTCCACACACACATGTCTCAGATAGTTGTTGAATTGTAGAGTTTCTTGATTTTGGGGGGTGTTTTTTCTTCAAGTAAAACCACAAGAAGCCCCTCCCCCTCCTCTCAGTCGGCTAATCTGTCCCTGCTTTCACCACAGAGGCTCAATCAGAGGTGGAAATGGGTGTTCTGTAGAGTGCAGCATCACAATGCAGTCTGAGCTCATGCTAATGCAGCAGGGGGGAAGACATCTGCATGAGAAAGCTCAGGAAGAGGAGGATGTAGGAGAGGAAGAGGAGGATATCTGAGAGGAAGAGGAGGATGTAGGAGAGGAAGAGGAGGATGTAGGAGAGAAAGAGGAGGATATCTGAGAGAAAGAGGAGGATGTAGGAGAGGAAGAGGAGGATATAGGAGAGGAAGAGGAGGATATCTGAGAGGAAGAGGAGGATGTAGGAGAGGAAGAGGAGGATATAGGAGAGGAAGAGGAGGATGTAGGAGAGGAAGAGGAGGATATCTGAGAGGAAGAGGAGGATATAGGAGAGGAAGAGGAGGATATAGGAGAGGAAGAGGAGGATATCTGAGAGGAAGAGGAGGATATAGGAGAGGAAGAGGAGGATATCTGAGAGGAAGAGGAGGATATAGGAGAGGAAGAGGAGGATGTAGGAGAGGAAGAGGAGGATATAGGAGAGGAAGAGGAGGATATAGGAGAGGAAGAGGAGGATATCTGAGAGGAAGAGGAGGATATAGGAGAGGAAGAGGAGGAAATCTGAGAGGAAGGTATCTGAGAGGAAGAGGAGGATATGTGAGAGGAAGAGGAGGATATCTGAGAAGAAGATGCAGTTGGTCACGTCTAACAGCTGGAATCAACAATGGAAACTCAGCTGAACTTATCAAGTTGAGCAAAACTTGCAGTTAAAATGAAATTAATTTAACATAATGCGTATAAAACACCATGGAGGCAACATGTCTGAATGAAATGAATCTTGTTTACTGACAATGTAAACAAGATTTATTGTATGCTAAAGGGAAAAGTTATGCTCTTTAAAAAATGTTATGATCACCAATCCTGTTATTATATTCAAACTGCCTATATCAATAATAATTGTACTATTCAGAAATCACACCTTTTTTGGAACTACTCTTTGAGTCGAACCCGTCGCTGGTCGATTGTCCCAGAATGCTTTGCCTGTCAGTCAGGTAGACGCGTATAGAATGCTATTCTCTTGCTAACAAGCTAAACAACACAAACACTTTATTTGTGGACAACAATGAATGAATGAGACTTTGCAATAAAGTGACTTTACTTTCATTTATTTATTACATTCATTTAGACTTTTTTAGTTTTTGTTAATGTGAAAGTTTTAAATCAAACTTGTTCTTATTGGATCGGATGTACTGAATAAAACAGATGAATCAGTGAGTGACTGCAGCTCCACTTCAACACTCTGGGGTCTGGGTTCATTTTCTTGATTTTACATCATTTTTAAATTTCTCTTTTTAAAGTCACTTGCATATGATACATACATACAAAAATTACAGAAGAATCTCAGCTATCTACTATCTATATAATGAGGCACCATTGTCCCAAGGCACAAGTGTAAAGAGAAAATATGACTAAAGCTGAAAAATGTAATCTTGATTTTGGAAATTGTTCATATTTGTTGTGAAAACATAACTTTACTCATGTGGTATATCGGTTTTGGTGATGGAAATTGGTTTACCAAAGGTCTTAGGTTCACAAAAGCAGTGGAATATATGAATAAAATGGTAGACACATGTAGATAAATTTTAAAAAACCAAATGTATTATTACATGGTGGGGATGATGAGCTGTGGCTGGCTTTGAGGCCTGCTATGGTGATGTGTTGGCAGGCAGACGGACTGGAGGCTGCTGCAGCTGCATGTTGTCCTCTGGACCCTCACAGCTCTGAATCCACTCTGTAAAATACATTAATACAAGTCAGTATGAGTTCACTGAAATAAAGTTAAAGTTAAGTGATAGAGACAACAGTTGATTACCCACCGTTCATAGCTGTAGTCAACTATCTCCGTTAGCTCTCGTTAGCTCGCGCCGTGTTAGCAGCACCTAACGTGACATAAACACTACTGTAGTAACGATTAACAGAGATCCAATGAGACTAGGCGTACTAAGTTCACTGTAGGAAAGCTAACGGTGGAAGAGACAATAGTTGAGTATGCACCGTTCAGTCGTAGACACGGAAGAGACATCCAAACGGAAACAAAATCTAGTGACGCGCTAAGCTATCGTCAACAAACACACGTTAGTTACGGTCTTACAAACACATAATGGAGGTCCAACACTACTGGTCGTACTAAGTTCACTGTAAGAGAGTTGACGGTGACAGGGGCAACAGTTGATTACTCACCGTTCAGTCTCACAGAAACGCTGTAGCCAGCTATCTGGCCCGTTAGCTCCGGCTAGCTCCTTGTTAGCGAATCCTTCAGGCACTGGAGCTGCGCCGTCTGTCCCCTCCAATATAACTTTGCTCAGGACTCTTTGCTTGGCATCTTCTGACTCACACTGAAGCTTTGCACACGTCGTAAGACACGTCCATGTACAGATGCTCAGACGCGGAAGTGGAAACCATATCCGCCAGATTTTAAACCATATCTCTGTGACGTATTATTGTGATGATAGAAGTTGTATTAAAAACTTAAACACCTGCCCGGCCGCGTCGACGCGGGCCCCGCCCCCAAAGGGCTAAAACCCACCAAGACTTCCTCAGCTGTTAGCCAAAGCCTGGTGGAGCTTCTGTTTCTGTAGTCAGACCAGTCAACAAACCAGAGGGAGACACAGGCAGAGCTCTGTGTCTCCCTCTGGTGGCTGTTTTATGAAACACATTCCTCTGTGTCTCCCTCTGGTGGCTGTTTTATGAAACACATTCCTCTGTGTCTCCCTCTGGTGGCTGGTTTATGAAACACATTCCTCTGTGTCTCCCTCTGGTGGCTGGTTTATGAAACACATTCCTCTGTGTCTCCCTCTGGTGGCTGTTTTATGAAACACATTCCTCTGTGTCTCCCTCTGGTGGCTGGTTTATGAAACACATTCCTCTGTGTCTCCCTCTGGTGGCTGGTTTATGAAACACATTCCTCTGTGTCTCCCTCTGGTGGCTGGTTTATGAAACACATTCCACACACAACTGTGCTGTGCGGTCTCTAACCACCGGGCAGCGGCCCGGTACCGGTCCGTGGGTCCCTTGGTACCAAGCCGCACAGAAAGAATGAATGAACAATTAAAAAATCATCAAGGCTGGAAAATGACCAGATACATCCGTCTGTGCGTGCCCTCCGACAGAAGCTCTTGACACATATCAAGAGCTTCTGTCGGAGGGCACGTTACCCCAAAAATGAAACTCAAAAGTCCGTTTCAACTATGCCGGTGTTCTGGATTAAAATCAAGGCAGAGCATCCTGAGATCGCCAAAAAACATTGAAAACCTGCCTCCATCTTCAACATCCTATCTTGTGAAGCGGGTTTACGTTACGCAGTAGATAACATAAAGGTTTAAGTTACGATAGACGAGTCCTCGCTGTAGGATATAGGGCCGCGCACTAATACTGTTTAGGTTCATAACAGAGGCGCGGTGTTACACGGTGCAGTGTGTGATGAGCCAGGGAACGTACGTTAGCGGCTTGCATGTTCAACTCGAGCACGTAATAAACATGGACTACTGGAAGTAATCTCAGTCGCATTATTCCAATCGCCAACGGTCATAACAAACTATTACACTCGAGTCTAACACAGCCAGGACCCTGCAGGGTCCCTTCCAGTGGGGAGCCCGTTTCATCGTCCTCTGTTGGGTTATGCAGACGAGACCCCCTTCTCGATGACGTCCCGTTCCATCATAGTGCGGTTTGTTCCTCATGGGCGTCAGCACCACCTCTCTGGCAACAGCCGTTCAGCCAGAGAGGTCACAAGGTCAGCAGGAGAAAGAGAAGTCCGAGTGCACCGTCTGCGACGGCAGCAACACGTCCACGGGAACACGAGCCTCCCGTTAAGAAGTAAGGAGTGTTGTTCATGGAGGCATGAACAGGTGTGTCATAGGCAAAAACACCTGTTTCAGATTATCATTCACTATTCTTCTTTTTTGTTGTTCCTAGGACGACAGGTGAGGCCGAGGGGCTGCAGCTCTCTTCAGCCAACCGGGCCGCCTCTTGCCCGTCTCTTTCTCCTTTACAGTCGGTCGGCACAGCCTCGGCAGGCGGTCCCACAGGAGAAAAGCATCTTGGTCAGTTCATTATCATGGTCACCTCCCAGCCCGCCTGGCAGCAGGGAAGCTTGGTTCTTCCTCCTTCGGCGAACTGCCTTCTACACTTATCTAGATTTTTTAGGTGCAAGATAATCCCACCGCTAACACCAGTGCAGCCGAGGGTTTACTTGCGCCTTCATTGTACAATAATAATAAAACAACAACACAATGCTCAGTAGTTTACACAAGACGGCTACCACTTTAATTCTTGTCACATCCTTCACTAGAACATGTCCTCTCCTCTATCTCCCTCCGTTTCTCCCTTCACAATAAGAGAGCTGTTTAAGTACTCAATATAATAGTTTACAGTCACATACAGGTACATTCATGCAGTTTGACTTCTGCATTTAACTCATTCTCAGCATTTAGCAGCAGTGGGCTGTGGATTAGAGGACGACCCGCTCTCCCCCCTGAGCCACAGCTACCTCACCCTGACATGTCTGACAACATGCTGCATCTTGATGGTTTACTCCACAGACAGACAGGAACAACAGTGTTAAGGGGAGCTTAGCTCTCGATGAACAATGGTGTATCCATCCTCCCTCTGCACTCATTGTTGTTGTTTCCCCCTGCTTACGGTCTTTATGCTAAGCTAGGCTAACTGCAGCCTGACTCTAGCTCACAGATATGACGTTGATGTCCATCTAGTCATATCACTGTCAGAAAGAAAGTGAAAAAGTGCATCATGCAAAATGTGTGCTGGTTCTTTAAACCCATTTAATTAATCGTTAAACATTTATCTACCTAGACTTTAATATACGATTCGTAACTTTATTAAATGCAATGACATATTTACACATTATCTTCTTAAAGCGGTAAAGATACACAGCGTTTTACACACCGGTAACTCTGATCTCACATTGTTCTTTAACGCCCGTCTTCTCCCTTAAAGTGCTTTATATTCACAACTTCATGTTTGCGTTTGCTGTATTTATGATGCAACGTTGTGTAATTCTATGGGAAAGTCTGGCGTTTCAACATGGAGGTCTATGGGGATGCCTCACACAGAGCCAACCTCAAGTGGCCATTCGAAGAACTGCAGTTATTGCCCTAGTACGCTGGCTTCGTTTCTCAGCACCGATGGCTGGCCGCTTGGTCATTCCCCACCTTTGATCGTGTGGATTGACCCTGTGAATATCTTCATTCAAGCTGAACTTTGGTGCAAACATTCAGCTTTCTAACAATGGAGGAAAATTCCAAAAGTGCGAGACAACAAGACTCATCAATGCTAGACCCACAAGTCAGTCTCTGAACTCTTTGCCCAACAATAAAACTGAAGACAATCTCCCTGGTTTTGTTGCTAAAACATAGCAGACAACATTGGCGCTGCCCTTCATATTGAGGCGGTGACATGCAGAAGTTTGTAACACTATTGAAGTAGAAAACACATTCGTCAAGACTCAGTCAGAGCCGCGTCCTCCATGACGCTGATCAATAACGGCACATTATCCTCACGTGGAACACCCGGAGTGAGGACTCTGATATAGGAAGTTTTGTTCTGCTCTCTCTCGTCTTTTCTAACGGCCTCTTTCAGGATTGAACGGCATCAACTAACATAGCATCCAGCAATCATCATTGCATATCCGTATATGACAAAAACACTAGTACATTTGAAAAAAAAAAATCCCCACAAGCCCCAGTGTAACCTTACTTAAACTGTCCATATTCACGGCCACACGTACGCCTCGGACACGTAGATAGCCCGCTGTGATTGGCCCGTCCTACGGACATGTAGACTTGTCAGCATAGGCTGAAAATGAGAAGTGCTGTGATGTCGCCCATTAGTTGGTGGACTACGCTTTTAAGCCTTGAGTGCACTGAAGTGACCATATTTGGACTGAGGAAGAGTGATGTAGTACCGACATGTCCATCAGAAGAAACCCTGCTTTATGGTCTGTTTGACTCTAAATGACCATAATTTACTAAATGAACATCATGCTGTATTGAAGAAGACTTGAAACTAGAGATTGAGACATAAACTCATGTTTACAATGTTTACTGAGGGAATACATCAAGAGAAGTAGAGTCATTTATATAGACTTCTATACAACCAGACTTCTCTTTGCAACTGGAGGAGTTGCGCCCCCCATTTGGTAGACGGAGGTCTCTGTCTGGTATCACGAGACTGCATCAATGTCAGTGTACCATTCTACGGACACAATCCAACACATTCATACCCCAAAATATTAAAGTTGTGTACCCATAACTCCAACTTCCATGGGCTCCAACCTTTTAGAAAAATCTCAATGTACTTCTCATTTAGAGCTATCAGAAATGTCAGCTTTCTTCTTCTTCTTCCTCCTCCTCCTCCTCCTCCTCCTCCTCCTCTTCCTCTTCCTCTTCTTCTTCCTCTCCTTCTTCCTCTTCTTCCTTCTTTGCTGCTTCCTGGTTCATCTTCCAGCTGAGAGTCCATTCCCTCTCCGGCATGCCGTCTTCCTGGTGGGTGAGTCCCATGCGTCTCTGAGTCCGGTGCTCGGTGGAGAAACACACCACCTCGTCCTCGTCCGGCTTCTTCCAGCGACAAATCCTCCAGGACTCTCTCCAAGCCTTCCACTCTTCCTCCTCCTCCTCCTCCTCCTGCTCCTCTTCCTCGTCATACTCTTCTCCTCCTTTGTGGGCGACCGCCACCATCCACGACTGCTTCCAGGAGGAGAAGGAGGCGTTCAGGTGATGGAACTGCAGATGGAGTGGGACCCCTGGTGTCTTCACTTTGTCTCTGAGGTCTTCCTCCCCTTGCTTGTGGTCTTCCTCCCCTTGCTTGTGGTCTTCCTCCCCTTGCTTGTGGTCTTCCTCCCCTTGCTTGTGGTCTTCCTCCCCTTGCTTGTGGTCTTCCTCCCCTTGTTTGTCCTCGCGGACGTCTTCCTCTTGTTTCAACGACATGTCCTCTGCTTCAGTGTCCTCTTTGTCCGTCACATGCTCCTCGTCTACTTCTTCTTCATCATCATCTTCCTCCTTGTCTACTTCTTCATCATCTTCCTCCTTGTCTACTTCTTCATCCTCCTCATCGTCTACTTCTTCATCCTCCTCATCGTCTACTTCTTCATCCTCCTCATCGTCGTCTTCTTCTTCATCCTCATCCACTTCTTTAATGTGTACTTCTTTCTCCTGGTCTTTGTCTGCATCATCCTTTTTCTCTTCTTCCTCTTCCTTCTCCTCTGTATCTACACTATCCTCTTTATCCTCATCCTCCTCATCCTCCTCCTCCTCCTCCTCCGTATCTTTACTATCCTCTTTCTCTCCTGAAATGTTCACCTCCATGGATATTTTTTCCTCCTTATTGTCTAGTTCTTCGTCCTCCTCATCCACTTCTTTATTGTCCAAGTCTTTCTCCTGTTTTTTGTCTGCTTCTTCCTCCTTGTCGTCCTCATCTTCCTCCTCCTCCTCCTCTGTATCTACACTATTCTCCTCTTCATCCTCTTCATCTTTCACCGCCCTGACAACTTTGTCCTCCTTCTCGTCAACCTCTACTTCCTCCTTTTTGTCTCCCTCTTTCACTTCAACTTGGTCTAACTCTTCCTCTTCATTCATCTTGTCTTCTTTGTCCTCGTCCTTCTCTATTTCTTTGACCTTGCCACCCTTGTCTTCATCTTTTTCCTCCCCCTCCTCATCTACTTCGTCCATTTTGTCGTTTTCTATTGCGTCTGTGTACTCCTCCTCTTCTTCTTCTTCCTCGTCCTCCTCGTCTTTGTCCTCATTTGATTTTTCGTCCTCCTCCTCTTCATCCTCCCCATCATTTTGGTTTATGTGTTTGTCCTCCTTGTGTGCTGGTCTGTCCCTTGCCTCCTTATATTCTCCCTCCTCATCGTGGTCTGCTTCCTTCTTAAGCATTTCATTGTTGTTATTCCTCTCCTTTACTTCTTTCTCATCCTCCTCATCCTCCTCCTCCTCCTTCATATGATTGTCTTCTTCTTTGTCCTCCTCCTCTTCGTCTTCCTCCTCACTGTCCTCGTCCGCATCTTTGTCCTCCTCCTTCTTACGTACTTTATCCTCTTTGTTCTTCTTGTTTACTGCTTCGTTCTCCTGGTTGTTGACTTCATCATCCTCTTCCTCCTCCTCCTCTTCCTCCTCCTCTTTATCTTCTTCATCCTCCCTCTTGTTGATTTCTTTATCCTCCTTCACCTGTACTTCTACATCCCTCTCTTCCTTGTCTTCTTCTTCGCCCTCCTCATTTTTGCTAACATCTTCTTCCTCCTCCTCCTCCTCCTCCTCCTCCTCCTCCTCCTCCTCCACTCCTTCTTCCTTGTCCTCCTCCTCCTCATCTACTTCCTCCTCCTCCTCATTTTTGCTAACATCTTCCTCCTCCTCCTCCTCTACTCCTTCCTTGTCCTCCTCCTCCTCATCTACTTCCTCCTCCTCCTCATTGTCCACTCCTTCCTCCTCCTCCGTGTCCCTCCTCTGGTCCAGTGGGTCCTCCTCTGGTTGGACCCATCCTCTAGGAGTCCTCCAGGCCTCCGTCCACTCGGTGCGATCGGTGATGTCATGGTCCAGCTGTGAGGTGAGCAGGAGGTTTGTGTCGTTGCGTCTCTTCGTCAGCATGGCGCTGTGCCGATGATGAGCCTGCAGCGAAGCGTGGCACCACCTGTGGACACAGAGTTTGGGTTTTAATCTGAGCAAATCAAAATGTGTGCTATAAGAACTGCAGGAGCGAGAAGGAGCTTTTGGGTTCTTTATATATAGTCTTATATATACACAGGTGCGTTTTAGTACAATCTTGGACTATATTTGAGGATTTCCATTTCATGCTAATTTGTTATTTTACTGCAATGCACTCTTTCTTGGTTGGCTGGATCTACGCTCTGAATTATGTGATTTCACAAAACCCAATGCAGAAATCAACAACATAATAATATAAGTGACATACTTCCCTTTAACCAACGGGCAGTAACACAATGCACCTGGACTAAAGTAATATTAGGAATGCAGGACTTATACTTGTATTCTTTTTACTTAAGTAAACTAATAAGCTCCAATAACCCCTCTGGCGTCAGTTTAGACTCAGGGAATGTGTGTCAGTGTCTTTTCAAAATAGGTGTCAGTGTCTTTTCAAAATAAAAGTCTGTGCACACAGGTACATACATACTACAGTCTCTTTTCTGGAAAACATCAAAGATGGTTTACTTCATTTTTAGGTTTACTTTCCCTACAAAACTACTTAGTTAAGTTTAGGAAAATATTGTGGTTTGGGTTCAAATAAGTTTGTATAACTACCCTTGTTATGTAACTGGCTTTAGTAAAGGGAAGTTATGTAGCACAACTCCAGTAAAACAACTAAACGTCGTCTTGGTTTCACACAGGACACCAATAGTGTTTATCGTCTCAGGTTGAGAAAAGTTCCACTGTGACAACCTGCAGACAACCAAACTCTCTTGTTTAGATTCTCTTGTGACATAGAGGCAAAGCTGAGCCATTACTGCCAACTAAAAATATAAAAGCACTTCAAATAAATGTCGGAACGGTCTATGGTTCCAGTTAACGGCTTCCCTATTCAATATGATTTAACTTCAACGAGCTACAATGTGTGGAAATGACCAACTTTGATTTAGTGGCCTGCTAGTTTGAGTCAGTGGGAGTAAAGAACACGTAACGCTCCACGGTGCATTTCTGGAATTCACTCGAGCAACAGGCTTCATCAGAGAAAGTGAAGGATTATCTTTAGGTACATCTGGACATTCACCTGGTCTGCTGCCTGAATCCCCAGCAGGAGCTCCAGCTCTTGTGACGTTCTTCTTCTTCCTCCAGAGGAGCAGCGCAGAGCAGCCAGGCGTCGCTCCACCCGGGAACGAATACGCCGTTCATCCTCGTCATCGTCATCGCTGTGGCTTCACAGCTGGTTGCTGTTTCGTCCTCTGTGGCGTCTTCTGGTTCAGCGGCGGACATTTTCCATGAATCCTCCCAGTCTGAGAGCTCCTCCTATTGGACGATCACAGCACACATATGTAATATGTGGTTGCTCAGTGACCATGTAGCATATCACCTGACATGTATATCAGTGTTCATGTCTCAATATGGCCAACACAGTGAAACGAGCAAAAGATAAGATAACAATGATTTTGAGCCCCACCTGCTCCTCTAGTTGTTCTACTTTGTCAGACTTGTTGCTGAGGTTTGGTTGGTATTCAGGCCAGATGTGATCCCAGTCCTTCTTCACCTGTCTGTAGGCAAAGTTCATGAACTTCCAAGTCCCGGCCCACACGGGAAGAGTAAACACGTCTATACAAGCTTTGCAAAGCAGTTGTCTTTCAAACAAAATCTCCCGCTGGAATAGTTTCTCCTCAGAGCGCTCCAGCTGTGCAGGACTCTTCACCTAGACGATGGAACAAGAAGACACAAGATGGTTGACAAGGTGTTCATTGGTCATGCTGCACCTATTCAACAGTTGTCTCTATTCTTATGAGGAAAGGTCATGGACGAATCAGCGGGACAGATGTGGAATGCTTGATTGACAGCTGGGCGGGACAAATGAATCACCTGCTCAGCTGCCACAGGTTTTTGTTTCACGATTCTAACCTGGAAAAATGCGTTGAATGCATTGTCATGTATCGTTCATACATGCAAAGTCAATGCACAGACGCGAATGACGCGAATTTCCGCCGGGCGGTGCGAAGAATTCGCCTCAGTCGCGGACAGCATGGAACAATGGCCAATATTAGCTGACGTGAAAGAACAAACACACCTTGCCCAATTAAAACAAATTCCTCTCTCCCTTTTTCTCTCGTTGATCGGCCGAGGCCACTCGTTTTGTTTCTGATTGCAACCTCTACTTTTTCTTCTTCTTTGTTTACTGGCGGATGACAGCGATACATGAAGAACAGCCAACGTCTGACGGAACCACGCACTAGTTGCTCCAACCTGGTGACTCCTTACCCGCCCATCTGGTCAGCTTGGCTCACCTCGACTCCTTGTTCAGGTCCCGTTTCCTCTGCAGAATAACCACCAATGTAGGCGGATTCTTAGCTAATTGTCATAGAGACGTCACATGAAACTGCTGTGACATAATCTATATTGTGACTCAAACGGGGCAGCGACCAAACAGAGGAACGTCTGACCATGGCTTGGACATTTAAAAAAATCTGGGTCAAGTGAAAAATAAATTGGGGCCGCTATTTATTTTTTACAAGAAAAGCACAGTTTTTTTCAATGAAGATAACATTAAATGAATCAGAAACACACTATACATTGTTAATGTGGTAAATGACTATTCTAGGTGGAAACGTCTGGTTTTTAATGAAATATCTACATAGGTGTATAGAGGCCCATTTCCAGCAGCTATCACTCAGTGTTCTAATGGTACATTGTGTTTGTCATCGCATAGAAGACTAATGGATGTTTAGAAAACCCTTGTGCAATTATGTTAGCACAGCTTAAAACAGTTATGCTGGTGAGAGAAGCTATACAACTGGCCTTCCTATGAGCTAGTTGAGTATCTGGAGCATCACATTGTGGGTTCATTATACTCTCAGAATGGCCAGAAAAAGAGAACATTCATGTGAAACTCGCCAGTCTGTTCTTGTTTTTAGAAATGAAGGCTATTCCATGCAGGAAATTAAGAAGAAACTGAAAATGTATCTGGGTGACCCCAAACTTTTGAACGGTAGTGTAAAATATTGGGTTTGTGCAGGATAATCAAAACGTAGTCAATACCTAGAAAAATAACACTCAAACTTCGCAGCACGAGCCATGACTTTGCCCATAATATGATGGTCTGGATTTTAGTATCTGTAAATAGGAAGTAATTCATTTGGGTCAGCCCTGGTACCTGTTTCCAGGAGGCACTCCATTCATCAGCAGGAGGCGCCCATCCGGCCTCTAATCCGTTCTCCTTTGGCTTGTACTCCCAGTTGATAGTCAGCTCTATGGTTGTGAACCCCGGGATTTTGGTTTTTGTCTCTTTGGCCTTCAGGTAAAGATACTTTGGAGGCTTCAGGCTCATCCAGGAGTCTTTCCAGCACAGCCCAAACACATCCACTTCAACTTTACGTTTCGGCAGGCGAAGTTTGGGCGAAGCTGCTTTCTTGGGAGGAGGCGCAGGAGGAGCGGGCACATGTTTAGGTTTGGGAGGAGGGGGGACGACTTTGAATTTGATTTTGGGCTTGTTTTCTGCTTCATCTTCACCGCTGGTGAGCTTCTTGAAGTCTCCACCGGAAACGAGTGACCAGTGATAATTCCACTTTGTTAAAGATCTGCGCATTCAAAAAACAAACACAAAAACATATGAAATCAACTCATATCTTGTCATAATGAGATAACAGGTAAAGTACAGACACGAGTTGCACTCTC
>NC_136607.1:1015000-1092500 GCF_910589615.1 Taurulus bubalis | reverse complement strand
ATTAGGTCTTCTGGTTGTCCTCAAACAGGCCTCAATATGGCGTGATGACCTGCATCTCTAATTTACTGAAATCCAACACACATCGGAGCGTCACATCACACCCTGTAGCGCACACAGCATGAGTCATACAGACAGAAATAGCTGGGAGGTATCAATCTGTGAAGCTTATGTGAAAATTGATGTTTCTGGAACATAGATGCATGATGGAAAATAGGATAGTGGATTATCCTGACGTGCATCAACCTAAGATGGTGTGTTTAGATGCTGCCAGTGTGCAGCTTCGCATACAAAGCAATGGGTTTGGATGTTTGATGCGCATCACACAAGGTGTCTAGTTTGCCGGACATTAAATGAAGAAGAAGAAACAATACAGACCCAAGATGTTTAATGCTCTCATAATACATCTCTATTTTCAGACGTTGTGATTATGCGAACTGAGAACCAATAGGATGCCGTTACCCCACAAATGTACTTCCGTCAGTAGTAGAAGACGTCAGTTGAGGATGCGGTCTCGCATTGTGGCATGGGACACGTTTGCATAACCAGCAACCACCTCTGAATGTGATCTGAGCAAACGGACCTCAATGTGTCTCGGGTGCATTCCCACCTGTCCAGATCTGTCCATTTGTGATCAGATCACCCAAGACGCATTGTTGTGAATACCCTCATGTGGTTTAAATGTCAGCCTCTGGTTGGCCAAGTGAATACTACCTCCGAACCCACTGAACTCTAATCCTTCGCCTGTTGATGGGACAATTGCAGACAGGTGTGCTCCAAGCAGGTGTACTTTCACGTGGTCAAGCGCAGTCCGATTGCGATCCCATCAACCCGTACATACTTTTCCTATCCGTATACAAGCAAGTACAACTAAAACTACGTTAACCCACGTTTGTAACGAGCAGAAACTTTACGCTTTCTGTGAACACATGCGTCCAAAACGGATGGCAAGGACACAAAGAGCGTCAACGCCTGAAGCGTAGCAGTTCTACCGAGCGTCCGGAGGTATTTGAGGAGCTGCAGTGAGAACATGTTGGACGAGACACCTGTCTAGCTGCTCATCATTATTTTTAACACATGAAGTCCAGCTGAAGTTGAGTAATACTTGCAAACAACTATGTCTTCACAGAAAGGATAAATAAAGCCACAAGGCTCAGTGAAGTGCAGCATGACTCAGCCTAATGATGTCATGTATGTCTTTGTTCTGGACCAAGTGGGCCAAATAAAAGCTAATGTGACTGAACGTTCTTGGTATATAGAAAGGACCCCATGGCGGTTCCAGTGCTAAAGCAGGTCACTCAGCTGCAGGAGACCCTTCACCTGTAACAGGATCCTCAGGTCATCCTGCTGCTGATGACAGGAAACTGCAGGCCAGGAGGCTCTCAACCAGGCTTCACTACTATTTTTACAACAGCTCTGAGTTAACCAGCGAGGACCCACTGTGGGACCATTTTCATATAATGCGGTATTTATACATCTAAAAAGATTAAAATATTCAGATCACATACATTTTTTGTTTGGGTTGCTTGCTACCAGTAGCCATCGTTGCCAGACATAAAATCCTAATATAGTTTCAAATCGGGAGGAACTGCTGATTCTTTAAGTATTTAGTACATATTAAAATACGATTAGCATGGTGATTATCATACACCTATCATCACAATCACCCTTTTCAAATGTTATCGGCTGAAAAATACTCTATATCGCAAAATGAATCAAATGAGCTGCTCAGTCAGGATGGTGACCTCACAGCCCTGTGAACAAGGGGATGGCTATATTTAGGCTAGTTGTGTAAATAAGTTATTGGGGTTGTTTACAAATCGACTAACCTGTGTCATAAAATGTTATCAGCTTGATTACATGTATTACATAATTGGGCTTAACACAGGAATACTGTGTAATATATTTGTAACTCTAATCTAATCGCAGACTCTCTTCCACTTCTTCTGTGTCCATCATGAAGGGAGTCGAGAACAGCAGGATATATTTCTCTTGGAAGCGCCGTCTGAATCCTGTCATGAGATGTGATGACAGACACACATTTCCCCATTTTAGCAGAACGGTTGACCTCTGCTCTGATTCCAGACAGCGTGGGGAAGAGCGCGTGGTTTCACACGGGACATGAACAGGAAAAAGGTAAAGGTCCTGTGTTTGCTTGACCCAACCTTCCACCCCAACATCGTCCCGATGAAGACTGGGTTGCTCCATGTTCCTCCTTGCGTTCGCGTCAGTGATCAACCATCGCTGTAGACCCCTTCTAACATTCCTATGAGGCCGATAACCACTAGCGTTGTCATTGTGTGTATTGAAATCAAAGCACTGCTGTGCTAGAGTCCATCCGACTCAGCGTTGACGTGCGCCAACTGTCCGTCACATAACATCCTCTATGAGACAATGAGTCAGATTAGTGGTTCAGAAAATCTGCAGTCAGATTTACATTAAAGAAGGTCAATGATTTGTGTTGGTAGAGAGAAGTTTCCTCTTCAAGTTTTCAATTAATTCAGTGTTGAGGTAGAGCAGCATCTAGTGGACATAAGAGGAACTGAACCCTCAGCTGGGGAGGAACCTGGTTTATTAGACCTGGCCAGTAGGAAAGAAAGAATCACATTCACTGTGGAATGTATGCAGTTGTGTTTACTTCTGAAGTCCTTCCTCCCCGTATCATTGACCTACTGTATAACTCTGTCATTGGTATTTATACCAACTCTCTGGGCCCTTCTCTATCTCCATCGTCTTTATAATCCTCCTCTGTGACCACCTTATATCCTTCTCCTCTCTCCTAATCCCCTCACGCCACTGTGTCTCCCTCTAACCTTTTTTCTTTCTCTGTCTCATATGTATTCACTCACAGGCAGGATCAGACTTAGTCTCCATTCTCAGAGTGAAACCTGAAACCCTGCTGTCATCTGTAAATCTGTCAACACTGAACCAGCTGGTTCACCAAACGTAATCCTTTATCTGTAACTTAATATTTCGCATCACAAATTGCCTTAATGTTTATGTGCTTGTGTTCTCAGCTGCTCTGTGACGGCATGGTGAAATTTAACGCCAGACTAAATAAACCACAGCCTGTTTTTGACCGAATATGCCTGAGAAAAACTTATAAAGCTGCCTGGAAATGATCCGAACAGAGCTGATTGAAGCTGATGAATGTGTTTATATGAAACTGACAGGAAGTAGGGTTAATTACTTGTGGCGGACATAAAAGGTTAACAGTGATGATGATGATGATGGTTACTTGTCAGTGTTGTGTTCTCCCCTCTTGTTTCCCCCATAGGTTCCAACCTGCTAATTGGTTGCCACCTGTGAAGGGCAATCAGCGTGTCGGTCGGCCATTTTAAAAGGAGGGAGTCAGAAGAGTTCGGGGCGGTTTTCTTTCTGTCTATGCACACTGATGCCCAATCCCAATCTCCACCCTTACGGACTTTGAGGCGCGCTCCCGTGAGGGTTAAGTTCTGTCCCATCGTAGAGCGCTTGAGTCTCTGGCAGACATTGTGAGCCCTTTCTGTAAGTCAGCATTAGATGCTGACTTTGCCTAAGGGAATTACCCACAATTCATAGCAATGTGACGTTAAACACGCAGTTCCCAATCGAAGCATGGAGACGTACAAAAAAAAAAGTAAACAAAGAGACATGTGGGCGTTCAGCCTGATAAAATACATTTAAACAAAAACATTACGGATTAAAGATGGAACATAAAAACACATGAAATCAGAGGAATGCAAGCAGAACATATATAATATTTTTTTACATTCAAACATTTCGTTTTGACAAAAACGAGTAAATAGATCATTAAAAATGACTTATCTCGTGAGGAAGACGTTCAAATCAGTGAATAAATAACACAATTGTACACTTTGTTTATGTAGTCACGTGATATGTTGCAGCAAAGTGCTGTCCCCTTCATATTCACACCAGTTCAAGCCCTCACAGACTCTCACACTCAGCCACTTAGCAGCTGACGTCAGTGAGTCCCTGAGTGTTCAGGGCTTGAGGCTTTAGGGGGAGATTGAGATTGGACCTGACACTGTTAGGTTGAAGGTTTAATTCAATTCAGTTTATTTTGTACAACCCAACATCACAAATACAAGTTTGCCTCGGAGGGCTTTACAATCTGTACACATGACATCCCTGTTTAAGGGGAGGTTGAGGGCAGTAGGTGAGTTTGGGGTACCCTGTACATGTGTGCAAACACGTAGGTACTTTGGTGTCTAGAAACATTAGGTTATTTGGTCAGTGCTCCCTCTGTATCGGTTTTGGTCATTCACTTTTAGAGAAGTTGGAGAAGCCATTTTGTTTATTTTATTTCCGTGGTAGATAGCTAGGCCTAGTTTAGTTTTCTTGATTTCTATTTGTTTGGCACGACCACGAACTGTCCCAATCTCTCCCACTTCATAGAGAGCCTTTTGTCGTTTTGTTAAACAGCCAGCAGTGTTAATAAATCTCGTTTAAAAACGATACTCCTACTTTAGATTTTCTTTCACTTATTCTTTGGCTGACCTGTGTTCGTCCCCCCTTATCCCCTAGACCAGGGGTTGGCAACCGTTCCTATCCATTTTTGCCCTTTTTTCCACCAAAAACAAATTGTCTGGAGCCGCAAAAGCTATTTTATATCACTGCTTATATAGTTTGTTGTATTTATGAAATTACAGAACAAGAATAAAGACTATAAAAAAGTCAATTTTTGACATTGCATTGCTATTTTACCTGTTTATAACTATCAAACAAAACGGTCATGTATCGGCTACATTGAGATCCATTAAAACCACGACTATGCAGACTTTGAATATTTTCTATATTTGTGGCTCATGTGGTTGTCAAGACCCGGGTGTGGTGCGCAGAGACTCAGGTGCAGAGGAAAGAGACCGGAGGCAGGTTTGAGGGGGAAAAATCCAAAACGTACTTTACTCAGTTAAACTTCGGACAAAACAGAACTAGAAAAAAGGTGGCACATGACATGGAACACACCAACATGGACACACAGGAACAAAGACAGTCTGACAGGGGACAAGGGAGGGAGGGAGGGAGTGAGTGAGTGAGTGAATATATAAAAAAGAGGGGAAACACAGGTGTAGGTAATCACAATCAGGGGACACACATGGGGGTGGCTGAGGGCAGGAGAAGGGAATGACATAATCAAGAGACACACATACACACAACCAATTAACTGGCAGGGCATTACAGTGGTAGAGTGTCCGTCTTGTAATCACAGGGTAGCAGGTTTGATACCTGTCCTCTACACGTGAGTTTTACATTTTAAACGCATATCTTTTGCTACGTTTACACTGAGCGTCCTCACTACGTAGACTTTTAGATCACCGCAAACAGAGGAGGGATCCTTCTTCACTAGCGGACGCCTCCGTGTCTCATGAGCTGACAGAACCAGCAGCAGGAGTGGCGTTGGAGACGTGATCCACTTCCTGAAAGTATATTTACTTTGTTCAGTTCGCTGCAGCCGTTGAGGAATCGCTCTTCTGCAGCAGAGTGTTTGTTCTGGAGAATCTTTCAACATTAAATGCTTTGTTGTTTGATAATTTCTCGCCACATATCCGCATACAGGTCAGACGGCATCGATGGCAGTGAAAGCAAATGAATACGTCCACGCAGAATTAAACGCTCTCCGTGACTTTTCTTTGTATTTATTTACCCATCCGTTGATAGTTTAGCGAGGGCGGGGCTTTGAATCACGAGTAGCCACCTGCAGGGAAAGAGGCTTGACCGCGACGTAACAGGATGTGATGCACATTTTAGTGAGTTTGCAGGCCTGCAAATTCCTTGTTTGTGTAAACTTACTTAGCAATAAAGGGTTCTGATTCTGCAACAAGAAAATCACAATAAAACACAGCATTGGCATGTTAGGAAGGATATTCAGTCAAAAAACTGTCCTTCGGTTCAGAAATGGAAAAGTTATAACCTTTATGCCAGTAGTAGGAGAAAAAAAAAAAAACAGTCCGGCCGCATTGGGATTTTTCAGGTACTAATATACTACACACAAAGATCTACATTGCTTTAATAGACTCCTACAAGCTTGTAGGGATATAAATAAGTGTCTTTTATTGAGATCTGATTTTGTAAAGTGTACTTATTAACGATCTAGCGAAACGTTACGGCCTCTGTGCAAAAGTTACGGGGCTTATGTAATAACACAAACTTAAAAAAGGTAAGTTAAATTTTTTCTGAGCCGATCGAACTTTTCCCACAAGGCTGTATTTCAGCAATTTAAATGAAGTTAATCAACATTGTGGTTCTGTAGATCCTTTAGGTAACTTATTCTTCTCTTTCCTTTTTTAAATATACTTTATTAGAGAACGTGCACAATATAGCGACAGGGATCAGCAAACAAGTATTTTTTTGTGTGTGTTGTTTGCAGTAGTACTGCATAAAGTGACAGGAAGGTAGAGCAAACGGACAACGTAAAGTGAAAAATAAGAAGAAATACAACTAATAAATAAAAAAATCAAACGATTGAAAATATGAATTAATCATAACACGTCCACCCACAAAACCCACCCACACCCATGGCCTTTACATGTGTTCACAGATTCTTGTCGTACATGGATTTGGTTGCAATAAATCAGACAGATGGACAAAACCCAACGCGCCTCAGTCATTGGGCAACACTGACAGGTCTTGGAAATAGGAAATGAAAGGCTGCCACTTCCTCGTGAAATGGTCATTACAGCCTCTAAGTGTATATTTGATTTTTTCAAGACTCAGGAAAAACATTACATCCTTAAGCCAGGCAGACTGAGATGGTGGACCTGGAGACTTCCAAGCAAGCAGTATTCTGCGATGAGCCAGAAGAGTAGTAAAAGGAATGATATAATTTTCTTTGGTACTATATAGGATGGGTTTGGCAGGGATTCCAAAGATTGCCAGAAGAGGGCACGGTTGTAGTTTGATCCCTAAAACTATAGATAAGATATTAAAAACATAGCACCAGAACTGTCCACGTTTAGGACATGCCCACAACGTGTGGTAAGTCTGCTTGAGGATAGTCACAACGGTTACGTTCTGCATCACGGTCTGGGAACATTTTAGCGAGTCTGCTGTTACTAAAATGCATCCTATGGACCACCTTGAACTGAATAAGACCAAGTCTGGCACAGGACGTAGATGTGGGGCTACAAGCTGTTCGTGCTGGCGGACTCATCCAATGGCTACACTTGGAATTTCTTTGTATACAGAGGGAAACGTGAGTCCCCCGTCCCAGGTAAAGGTCTGAGTTACACATCAGTAATCGACCTTTTACCTTTTCCTCTCCTCGGTAGCGGCTACTTCCTCTACACAGACAATTTTTACACCAGCCCTGTTCTCGTTACGGACCTACTGAAAAAGAAGATTGGCTGCTGTGGGACCATCCGCAACCATCGCATTGGCTACCCTAAGACCCAGACCAACATCCTGCCCAAAACGGCTCAGAGGGGGGGACATGCGGCTGATCCGGAGTGGCAACCTCGTGTTCGTAAAATGGATGGACACCAGAGAGGTCAACATGTGCTCTACCATTCACCAAGCCTACAGTGGAAAGACGGTGGAGAGAAAGCTGAAGGTGGTTGGTGTGTGGCAGAGCAAGTCCATACCGGTTCCGGACTCAATAGTGGACTACAACTGTAATATGGGGGGGTGTGAATTTGTCCGATGCTCTGATCGGATATTACAGTGTCCTACACAAAACCATGAAGTGATATAAGACCTTCTTTTACCACTTCTTGGACATTGCGGTGGTGAACAGCTATTTATTATACAAAGAGATGTTCAAGCTAACGCTAAGCTGATGTTCACTCTAACCTAGGGTATTAACAACCGGTAAACCTACGTGTTTGCAATATGTAAACCCCAGGGTATCTTACCTGTCCTCATTGACCCTGTGCGCATAATTAAAGGAATAAGCAAGCAAGCAAGCGCTCACTGGGACTGGTTGATTGCAGATCTGGAACAGGTGGGGTGATTGGAGATCTGGAACCAGGTGTGTACATCTGTGAAGTATGAGAAAGACAACAGGAGGGGGAGACAAAGCAACAACACAAAACACAATACATGTATGCATACTTGAGATACAGGACACCGTCCGTAACAGGCACCCATGGCGCCAAATGTCCATTTTGGAGGCCTCGCCTAAACTGCCTTTACTAAAAATGCTCTAATTTAAGTAAAACTTTGCAGAGAGACTGGTCACATGTTGTGCTACCACTGGAAGAGGCCTAGGAAGGCTGATGCATCATTCCAAGTAGATAATCATCCTGAAAGTGCTTTCTTTTTTAGGCGAACCTGAAATCTCTAATTTGGGCTGTGTGCCATCTTCATTTACTCTTAAACAGTAACATATATAGTGGTATTAACACATCTGAACAATGTCTCACAAGTGTTACTGTTTATTATAACACAAATTATTAAAATAGACCTTGTGGTTGCAGAGATATACTCTTTTTAGTTTAGGTATGCAATTAAGTACCCATAATCAGCAATTCCCAATACATTCCGAGAAGAATTGGAGAACGCTTGTCTTTAAATTTAAAACTCTGCCGTAAAGCCATCAGGCCCCGGAGTCTTACCACTCTGCATAGTTGTAATTGCTGCCTGGATTTCTTCAAATTCTATTGTCTGATCTATTTCCGTAATTTTTATCTGATTCAAGACATGGGAAGTCGAGGCCGTCTAAAAATGTTGTCATTGGTCCTTTTACTTGAGGTAGATTCAGAGGTATACAATTTTGTGTAGTAAGTCTGAAAAACTTTGTTAATTTCTTGCGGGCTAGTTTTCAAGTTTCCATGATTATCTTTAATTTCAGGAATCAGTCGTGAGGCTGCTTCCCGTTTTAGTTGATGAGCCAGCAACCGGCTGTTCTTGTCCCCATACTCGTATGACCACGAGAATACAACAGCAGTTGCTCTGCTTTTTTGGTCGATAGTAGATTAAATTGTAATTGTAGGTTTTCCCTTTTTTTGAGAAGTTCAGGTGATGGATTAGACACATACTGCTTATCAAGGTTGTGAATGGATTCAGTTAAGTTTTGTAGTTGTTGTCTCCCCATTTTGTTTGAGTATGATGTAAAGGAAATGATTTCCCCTCGTAGAACTGCTTTAAGTGTTTCCTATAGAAGAGAGAAGGAGACTGTACTGGACGTGTTAATTTTGATGAAGGAATCTATGGATTTTGTGATTTTTTTTTTTTTTTTTTTTTTTTTTTTTATTGCAAAAATCTTTCAGAGAGCAATAGGGGGTTTAGCCTCCATAGTGGACGGCCTTTCTGATTCAGAGTGAAGGTGTCTAATTACATACAATACATTAAATACAATTATGTCTAATTGTAGAGGAGCATGGTCCAAAATAATAATAGGTATTATTCCACAGACTTAACAAGGAATGAGAGCTCTGTCCAAAAAAAAGTAATCAATTCGTGAGAAGGAGGAGTTAAACCTGTTTCCTCCAGATCTCCTCAGACGTTTGAAGACACGGTTTGCAGCTTTAATGCTGCGCGCCGCGTTCATCGCTGCAGTTTACTCGCTCTACAATAAGTGTTCACACCGAAGGCGGGGCGAATATCTCGCCGTGTCAAAAGGGGCGTGGTTTATCTCCATTGCTTCTCCATGAAAATAGCTTTAATTTCTGCTCTCGACCATGGAATAAATAACCACTAGTTCTGCTTTATACTTGTTGTGGAAGTCCCGTGCATGTCGGAACAGAACTGAACTGCCCTCGTATTTGGGTTCATAACATCATCTGTAGCCGCACACAGCTCTGTGAATTTCACCGACTCCTCCAGGAACCGCGGCCTCCCTGGTTTATCTCCGTAAAACGGATACCGTTTCCGCCATGGAAATAACCACTAGTTCTGCTTTATACTTGTTGTATAAATTCCACATACGTCGGAACATCAAACTCCATGGTTTCTGGGTTCATAATATTATCCGTAGTCCCACAGCAGCGTCTGAATGACATGGTGGAAGAGTTGTTGGATGAGCGGCATCTAGTGTGTATTCATGATGGCAGAAACACAAGAATAGATGTGAATACAGGCGAAGAAAAGAGACTCCACGACATTAACAACATGAAAACAAAGAAGTGCTGCCACATTTAAAATAATGTTGACGAACAGAGCAATATAATGTCAATTTACCTCCGTGTCCTCCTCACTGTAACCTCCCGTTAGTGTGTGTGTGTGTGTGTGTGTGTGTGTGTGTGTGTGTGTGTTCCAAGAGCCCAGTCGAGCCCACCAATAGAAACTCCTGCCTCATTCAGCAGCGTATGCCCACTACGTCTAAAACTCCACTCGTAACTTTTGGGATTGAGAGCACAGGTTTTTCAATTGTAGCCAGATATTCTAGTTACAAACCAGAAATTTGCTCTCAAAACTTTTTTGTTTGCGTAATAAAGACACAAATCTACCTTCATAGTTCAGCACGTTAGCTAGAAAACGTGTCCTGAGGACCCGAATAATGCTGTTAGCTGACTAGTCTGTAATGAAGGAACACTTTTGTATTTACAAGCCATGATGTTTGAGCACAGACATGTGTAACAACGCCTCCACTGCATCTAGAACTGTTTTAACCAGCCAGCTGGTTTACAAAGGCAAGCAGGGTTGGAGTAACTTTAAAGTTAATGTAATGGACATGTGGCGAAATTGTATTGCAATGTTTTATCTCCTGAAATCAAAATGTATAGTTACAAGCTAGCAGACGTGGACTGTCAGATATTATTACATTATATACAGACACGATATTCAATAAATAAGGAGTGAGAACGGTTTGCAATACTATTGATAGAATTACCATTTATGTTTTGTAAATTGTGAGATCTCACAACAGTTTTATTTTTGGACGTGAGGTGACGGTGGTCTTTTTCGACCGACCCGAGTAGACGTGTTTCTTCTAGTGTGCCGCCGTCGGGCCGATGCTGGCCCCGGTTAGTTTTGATTACGGCCCAGTGACGGCAGTGTCGGCCGCCGGAATCTGGCCAGTGTATTCTGGGGCGTCATTAATGCCGCGTCTTGGCAGCCGGACCCGGGCCGATGTGTTTCTTCCGGCGTGCCGAGCTTAGCCGGATCTGGGCCAGGTCATTTTGGCTACCTGAGTTTGCTCTTGTTTTTCTCTATTAGTGATGAGTAGTATTATATTATTCTTATATGTTCTCAGACTATCCCGTCAAACTAACGGGACTCCTCCAGACTGTTGGAACGCCACATGCCCTCAAGCTTCCTGATGCTTGCTTCAACATGCGGGTCTGAGGGTTGTACCATGGAGCGAGCCTCCTTTGCTTAATGATCCTCTTTTTAGAGGGGCTATCGAGTCCAGTGTCACTCTCAATGAGCCAGTAGCACCATCGACGAGCTGATCAATCTGGAGGGAGTAAAGTTAGCACAGGAGTCCTCTGTTTTATTGAGACATGGTGAGGAATAAAATACAGAAGGAATCGCTTCCTTAAATCTAGCAACAGCACCGTCAGTTAGACATCTGGTGTAAAAACTCTTGCCTAACGCTGTACAATCCGGTAGTATAAACTCAAAAGTTATAAGGCAATGGTCTGATAAAAGAGGGTTCTGAGGAAACACTACTTAATGCTCCACGTCAATGCCATATGTAAGAACAAGGTGAGGGTGTGGTTAAAGCAGTGAGTCGGTTCCTGTACTCTCTGACAGAAGCCAATCGAATCCAACAATGAGCTAAATGCAACACTAAGGCTATCATTGCTGACATCCACATGAATATTAAAATCCCCCTACAATAATAACCTTATCAGTCTTAACGACCAAACTTGATAAAAATTCAGATTTAAATTCTGAATACAGACCTGGTGCCCAGTACACCACAACAAACAGAATCGGCTGTACTGTTTTCCAGGTTGGATGTGAAAGACTAAGAACAAGGCTTTCAAATGAGTTACAGTTCAATCCAGGTTTAGGACCCATTAACAGGCCCGAGTCAAAAATGGCAGATACTTCACCTCCTCGGCCGGTGCCTCGAGGAATGTTCATATTAATGACTGAGTAGTAGATTCATTTAGGCTGACATATTCCTCATGTTTCAGTAAGACGGAACACATCAATATGATTGTCTTATATTAATTAATTTACTAATACAGCTTTAGAAGACAAAGATCTAATATTTAGGAGTCTACATTTAATTCTCACTTTTGCAATAGTGGTGTTAACCTTTTATGAGGTTATTTTCTATAACACCTCTTCTGGTTACTTTTGATATAATTAATTTAAGTGGCTGTGGAACAGACACGGTCTCTATAGAGTTTAAGGTGGGTAACTGCTCTAAAGGAAGTGCAGAGAAGGGTGTAAGCAGACCTGCAAACTTGTCACCTTTCAGCAAAATTCGTCGTTTTGAAATGAAAATGTCATCCACGTGAATCGTGTAGTTCCAAAAGTTTTTGTTTTGGGAGGGAGGGGTCAACTGGCCGTCCAGCGATTCTGAGACACAGAAAAAAGCTTAGGTTGTGATCTTTGCAATAGAACATCTTTGTGACGTATTGAGTCTATAAGATGTCTACAGTGGCTTAATTTCCCTCCCACCAGTTTTTTTTTTTTTTTTTTTTTTTTAAATGGCAAGCTTTCTATCACGTTAGCTAACGTTGTTGGGCGAGACAGCGAGAGCGACTACTGACAGCGGCGAGTCCGTGGCAGCGTGAGGCGTCAGCCAGGAGAGCGGCGAGTCAGTGGCACTGGCAGTTCTACCTACCGACACCTGACTACATATAAGTTCTACCTACCGACACCTGACTACATATAAGTTCTACCTACCGACACCTGACTACATATAAGTTCTACCTACCGACACCTGACTACATATAAGGAGAGGACAATGGAGATTTTATCCAACTTGTATTTTAATTAAAAAAAAGTGGCCGAAATGAGTTTCCTCCATAGGGTGGCCGGGCTACTGTTTATATTTAAGGGTTTAAGATCTACTTGTAGAAAAAAGTGTGTCCTCCAGTTAATTATTATAATATGTATGTGTGTGTGTGTGTGTGTGTGTGTGTGTGTGTGTGTGTGTGTGTGTATGTATGTATATGTGTGCGGTTATAATCGCTGTCTCACTGAGAGGTGTTCAGGTTTACCTGGTGGAAACATTATTCAGTGTTCTACACTAACAGTGATGTCTCAAAGTAAAGTGGTATAACAGTGACATAATATGGTCAAATAAAAAGGCTTGTCCATTATACGTATTATGGCATAGCAATGTAATATTATAAAATGAAATAAATGTAGTAGCAAAACAATATTCAGTATAGTACAGCAGTATTGCATATTGTAACTATTAAGTCTAGGTACGTTATTGGCTAACACACGTGAAACCAGAAGTGATGAATACGCCTACATCGCGTGAGTAGAGCTGGCATTCACCTGGGTTAAAAAGTTACACGGAATAAGATATACTAAAACGGCAAGATATAAAAATATATATTTAAAAAAAATGTGCTTTCGGTGCATTTTCACAGTAACACATTCCAAAAGAATAATACAATTAATATGGAAATAATAGCTAGAATATGTTTACTTACTAGTTGCACTGAAATATTATTTAAAATGTGGTATATTTATTGAAAGTAAACTACAGTACAATTATTTTAAAAAATGTGTTAAAAGTTGAATTTTTAAAATAGGTGACTTTTGTACTTTTTTTATATATTTTCAGAAAGTACACTTCTCAAATATTACTGCATGTTATTATGAGGGCTTTTGACCTGGCCTGTAAAAAGCAGGCCTGGGCATCCTCTTTGCTCCTGGAGTGACATTGCAAGGCGTTGTATTAGCTACTGCTGGCACCTGCTAGATGACTATGCTACCACATTAACACTATCAAAGTAATGTTTTCATTGTACGTAGTAACTGTGCATAGCAATACAAATAGCTTGACTTTCAACTCTCTAGCATTCTGCTAGAAGAAGCTCCCCAGAGGGTTTAGAGACGGGGCTCTGGGCGCAAGTTCAGGACCTCAGGCTGGATGTTGGCTAACCATCGGTGTGAATAAGCAGGAGAACAGTGATTTGCCAAACGATAAGGATTTATTTAACAATGTATTTACACTCAAATAATATAAAAACGGAATAATCATATGAAAACATAAAGAACAACATAGAAATACCCTAAACTACAGCTATACTGTACATATACAAAAAAGTGCCTCCTTCTTCACCACCACACCTGCCTCCTCCTTCTTCACCACACCTGCCTCAACCTCTGCTGGCCAAGCTATGTCAGAAAAAGATGAGACGGGACTCGTCCTCGTCCGCCTCTTTTTATTCTTCTCCCCGGCTGCCCCCAACTTCAACTTGCTTCATCTGAGAAAGAAAAAAACGAGGGTATAATTATTTTTGACAACCAGTATGATGCTTTTCACCTTCCAGCCAGCCACACTCACCACTTTTGGGACACGTTTATAACGCAAGAGCTTTTTGGCCAGCCTTGCCAGTTGCACTTTCAGTTTCTTTATCTCTAGAACCTTTTCTGCGCAACTACTCTTCTGGCAACCCCCCCTCCAGCATCTTCTCCTCCTGCAGCTACAAGTTGAGTCATCTGAGAAAGGGGGGGAAAAATGAGGGTATATTTAACAAAACTACATTTATTTACACTTAAATAATCATAATATAAAAACAGAATAAACATGAAGAACAAAGGTGAACATAGAAATACCTTAAACTACAACTAAACTGTACATATACAAAAAGTTCCTTCTTCACCACCACACCTGCCTCCTCCTTCTTCACCACACCTGCTTCAACCTCTGCTGGCCAAGCTATGTCAGAAAAAGATGAGACGGGACTCGTCCTCGTCTGGCTCTTCTTCTTCTTCTCCCCGGCTGCCCCCAACTTCAACTTGCTTCATCTGAGAAAGGAAAAAAACAAGGGTATATTTAACAAAACTACATCTATTTACAGTCAAATAATCATAATATAAAAACAGAATAATCATATGAAAACAAACAAGTGAACATAGAAATACCTTAAACTACTTTCGAACAGATTTGTGTCAAAGCTCTGAAGATGTTATAGAATTGAGATGGGGGACTTGTCTCTGTACTGGTCTTGTTAGACCTTAGTGCAGCGTTTGACACTGAAAAGGAATCCTCCTCGCCAGGATATTCTTCGAGTGTTCAAGAATTGACAGAACAGGTTATATTACAGTTAAGGTTATTTATTTAGCAATTACACACATACATGAAATGCATACCAACAAGGCCTTGGACTCAGCTCCCCTGATGGTCTGCTCTGCACACAGTCTGCACACAGCCAGCACACCCCCAGAATGAGAGTGGGCCCCGTTCTCTAAGAACAATGGATATTTATCCCATTTCTGTGAGACTCCCCCTTATCTGACTTTCATATTTGTCTCAGTCTTAGTAGCGAAAAAGGGAGCTGAGTCCGTCTGTAATTCAGACATCTAGCTGACATCAGCAGCAAAGACAGTCTGTCTGTGTCTAATCTGTTCAGCCAAGGTCAAGAGCGACTGAGAACTTAACCAGTTGTGGCTTCTCAGCTTCGCTCAGCTTTCGAGACACCTTCTTTAGTATAAGTGGGACATGAAGCTTTAGTCAAAGTAAGGCAGTACAACATATAAATCATTAAATTCTCTTCAGTCCCCCTTTTGACCTCGGTTTTTACTGAGGTCAACTATACAGCTCAACACAATGATTTCTACAGCACAACAATGTCTTGGAACAGTGAGTCATAGTGCTCATCTAATTGAGCCATCGGAGCATACACGATTCATGGAGGGGATCAAATTGACTCATTTGATAAGCGGGAGGGGCTATTGGCATCTTTCCTTCAATGGCTGTCACGATGATACGGTTGCACTATGAGCGGAGAATGGATTTATTTAGACAGTTTATCTACTATTACCTCATACGGTTCCCACCAGATGGCATGCAAGTTATCTTTAACGTTTCTTACCACTTCAGTTTCTGGATTTAACAGCCAACCGTGACATTCATAAATTTCTGACAATTGCTTGGGGTACACAAAATCTAGTGGGCGTTTACCGAGTACGAACATGAATCAAACCTTCATTAAAAACCTGGGTCTTACACCCTAACAGTTTCTTGCTGTTGATGAGATGCGGATTGGCACTCCGTTGTTGGAGGGGAGAATCGTTCCTCTCCCACCCCCTTTGGTCCTCTTCTTTCTTCTGTGACTCAGGGTAGACTGCCTGAGTCACGATGGACACTGGTGCGAGGATTATTCTGCCTCTTTTGCACTCCGTGTCTGAAGCGCAGGGCCTCTTCTGGTGGCCGGCGCTGGAGCACACTGGGAGAGGTGGTACCACACTTCTCCTTTTCCTTTGAGCCGCACGGCGTGCGAGGTCCTCTCGGTGACCTCGAACGGTCCCGTCCACCGTGGCTCCGTCCACTTCCGCTTGAGCACCTTGAGGAGGACGTGAGTGGTCGGGCGGTCTCTGGTATCAGTTCTGTCTCCTCCGGCGGGCTCTTGGGTTGTCTGTCAAATCTGGAACGCATACAGTTGACCAATGCATAATATTCTTTGTGTGGGAGGTGTTTCATACTCACTTCCTCCAAGCATGGCTGCCCTGGTCCTGGAAATGGAGTACCTGTGTGTAACTCAAACGGGGTGTAACCAGTGGATGAGTTAACCGACATGCACACTGACATGAGGGCTATCGGCAGTGCCACCACCCAGGTCAGCTTTCTATCCCTGCATATCTTTCCCAGCTTTGATTTCAAAGTTCTGTTCATTCTCTCTACCTTTCCCTGCGACTGAGGATGGTACACGGACCCAAATCGGTGTTTCAAGCCCAACAATTGCTCCACCAGTTGGAGATCTTTGTTCTTAAAATGGGTCCCATTATCGGATCGTATCTTCCTAGGAAACCCGTGTGTTGGAATGTAGTGGTTCACCAGTGCTTTAATAACAGAGGACGCATCCTCCCGGCAACAGGGGTACACTTCAGGCCAGCCGGTGTATGCATCCACCAGCACCAGCAAGTAACGTTGCCCCCCCACACTTTCCAACATGTCAGTATAATCCATTACTACTTCCTGTCCAGGAAGTTTTGGTATTCTTTGTTTGCCGCTGCCCACTCGCACTGTGGGTCTTATATTTGAGTCTTGTATAGTCTCTGTCATGAATGGATGCCACCACGATGAAAGAAGTCGCTTAACTTCTTTTTGAGCAACATGTCCTGGTCCATGTGCTTCTGAAATCAAGTCTCTCAGTAACTTGGCTGGGGGATGGGCAGACCCTCAGTGGACTGCCACAGACCTTCTTCAGGGTGTTTGTAGCAACAGCCATCTGTGAATAATGTCAGTTCGGGATCTTTTAAAACTTCTGACGCTAATTTTTCTGACGCTTTTATTTCTGTAGCTACTCTTTTCTCACAGCAATGTGGAGAGCCCTCCCCAATTCCTTCGGCAGCATTCACTCCCTCATGAGTGTATGTGATGTTGGCTTGTGTGATTATCTGTTCAATTCAGTTCTGTCGTACGGATGTCAGCGTGAAAGACTTCCCAGTAACATATGCCACTGTGCTGTGTGATGTTAGAATGGTCAGTGGATGTCTCAGCACTATGATGTTTTTAAAATGATCTTTGCAAGTCCTGCGGCGTACTGAGTGCATGATGGGTGCCTTTTCTCAATGGGTTCCAACAAAATGGAAGTGTACAACAAAATGTGTCTCTCTCCCCCCTTTTTCTGAAAAAGCACATCGGAAACAGAATCTGCTTTCTCAGAAACATCCAGATAGAAGGGAATGGTATAGTCTGGGCATTTGAGCTGCACATTCGTGATCCTCTCGTTCGCAACCGTGTGTTCGGGAAATTATACAATGTTGTAACGTAGAAACAGCAATAGATGCGAACGCAATCCGAAAAATGCATGTCAAAGGAGATCACTCCACACCAGGAAACGGCGATGGTTGTCAATCTGTGGCCTCTGAGGCCGTCTTAGTCATTGGGCCTAAATCTTTGGCTTGATATGAGGCAGCGATGGCAAGAGTGACATGCGGAAAGGAACTCTCAGAGCAATACTGTTCCTTCTGGAACGGGTCTAAATTTACAGAGAAAACCACACCCTCTGGCCCTGCGTACAAATGAGACAGGGGGAGGGACCACTGCTGGCCCTCCAGATGTTCAGCAAACCAGTCCTGGTAAAGCAAGTCACCTGTCCTATCATAATTGAGAGTACAGTGGAAAGGGTCAATTGGTGGGCTGTAGGGTCTTTAACCAGGGCAACCACCGCTGGAACAGGTGCATCCCTGAGGTAAAACCCGGGTCATCATCGAGTATTTTAGCCCAATAAATGTCTGTTACCGCATCCAACGGCCGACTGATCGGTTGTGCTCCCACTGCGAGCTGCGCCATTATCAGGTCCATCATAGGAAATTGTGAGTCTTCATCCGAAGAACAGTGGTACGTCTGCCCATCAAGAAATGTCAATATCAACCCGTCAGGGGAACAGTGAATGAGAGACGACGACTGAATGAGTAAGTCTCGGCCCAAAAGATTTATAGGGCAGCACGGTGCATAAATGAGTCTGTGTTCATGAATCTGGCTTGATAGCTGAATGAGAACAGGCTTGGTAAATGACAGGCTAGTAGAAGTCCCAGAGAACCCGGAAAGGTCAACACTGTCATCAGACAGTTCGACCCCTGGTGGCAGATGAGTGATAGATGTGTATCGTGCTCCAGTATCAACCGTAAAGTCAACTCCGGTGTCATTCACCAGCACACTGAGGCACGGTGCAGCCAACCCCGGTGCCTCCCGTTTTCCCGGGCCTCCTCATTGTTTTGGCTGCCACGGCACCCAAGCTGGATACTGGGCGGTCGGAGCAGTCTGGGGAGCAGTGGGGACCGGCATGGGGACAGGTGCTACAGCGGCGGGAGGTGGAGCCATCATCACGTATTGCACCTGAGGCTGCACCTGTTGCGGGGCAGACTGCTGTGGATTGGTGCAGTCTCGCTTGAAGTGACCAGGCTGACCACAGGAATAACACCTGTATCCACGGCCCGGCCCTCTGTTTTGCTGGCCTCGACCTCTACCCCCCCCCCCAAGCTTATTTTTCTTATCGTGCTGTTGCTCGGCTGCTTGCTCAGCCGGGGGAGTGGGAGCGGGTGCCGCAGTCACTGGTGCCATGACAGGTAAATTTCGTTTATCTTTTTTTATTATCTGAGGCCTTCTGCTGCGCTTCCGCGAGTTGTAATTTTACCAAGCGTAATGTGAGATTAGCTGAGTCGTCTTTAGCTTTTTCCTCCCTCTCATCCTCAGCATGCTGACGCATGTGAGCGCAGACATGAGAGGTCCAGCGGAGGTGGTCAGCCCCATGCATGTCCGGGTTACGTTCCATAGCTTTGCGCACAGAGTCAGGACAACCACGAAGAACTCCACTGCGGAAAGTGTGGCCATGAAGAGGAGAAGAGGACGGATCTTCACCTACTGCGCGAACAAATTCCGCTCGGCACCTAGAGATGAATGCCATTGGGGTCTCGTCGGCTTTAAACGCATACGTTAGTTGGTGTAAATGGGACGTGGGAGTTGGGAACGTGCTACGTACAATGTGGCCTATAGCGGTGGCTAACGTTGTGTCAATTGGCGTGTCTACTGGGATTGTGCTTAGATGCAGCTGAGAGTTTACAGTGTTCCAGTCCGCTGTGGACATTGAATGACTTAAAATGCTGACAATGTCACCAGCTGTGACGATGGTACCAGACGTTAAGCGCAACAGCTCCATCATGAAACCATTTCCTCCTTCTGTTATTGAGGGGAGAGACTTGGTGATGCAAGACAGATCAGACATGGAGTATGGTTTGTATTGCAAAGCCCCGGTGGGTGTTGGGAGCAAAGGCGCCATTACTGGGAGTTGTTTTTTATTTAGCGCTTGACGAGGAGTGGTATTAATAGTTTGCATGTCACTCCAATCAACCTCGTCAGCCTCAGACGGTGTCTCTGTTTGAGGTGCAATGTGTATTCTTCGTTGTGTCATCACTTGATTAAGCTCATCTGCAAAGGAGGGGGCCTTGTGTTCTGACTTCTGTTTAGGGGCGTGGGGAGCGGCTCTAGCTGTCATAGCAGGAGGAGTTTCATAGCGCGTGCTTGTTACAGGCAGTTCGCATGGGGAGGTGGCTGGAATACTAGAGTCCCATTCTTGAGACCGAGGTCTATTCTTAGAGTTCCCTCCCCCTCGTCCCTCCCCTTCATGCCTGTACTCACTTTCTTCCTTTTCCCATTCTCTCTCTGCCTTCTCCATTTTTTTTCTAGCGCTCTCAGCCGTTTATCACGGCACCTGGCTTCCCACCCAGCTGCAAGACCCGGTGCTTCTGTCTCTAGGGCTTTCATGGGCCGCGTATAGGGATTGGGGTTCAAATAGGGGGCCGGCTGTATGTAGGGATTAGCAAGGTTCTCAAAGGTGACAGATGGTCCCTGTGGCCCCATCTCCTCATCCTCCCAAAAACAATCTAGAGTGCCTCCTTCAATCTGCAAGACGGGCATCTGTAAATCAGACTGTTTGTCGTGTCTGTCTGGAACCTCTGGGGGAGGGGCTGAGGCTAGAGAAGGATACAACCCCCCACTGGGTTTAATGTCAATTAAATCCAGTACTGTGTTTTTTATGTACTGGTCTCTCAAGGCCCGGCTCTGTAGGCGCAGAGACGCACCCAGAGCGAGACTTCGAATTGCAGATCTCACTTCTTTACAGCTTGCTGCTCTCCCTAATTGTCTGCGTCTCGCCGGACTGAGGGGCAATGTTTTTTCCTCCGCGATCCGAGCGAGTTTCGTCACTATCATGCGCTCCGCATGACCACATGTGTCAAACAAACACTTCATCTCTGCATTCTCGGGAACAATCCCTGAGCTTGCAATTTCAACACAACTCCCAACAACTTTTCTCTCAGCTTTCCTTTTTTCTTTTCATCGCTCTCCGCCTCCACGTGAGCGTTCAAGGAAGCTGACACTTGTGTGCCAAAATCCTGGTCAGAGTCTCTAATGATGTCAAAGTCAAACCCTTCTTCTTCTCTACTGAACTCGCCTTCCATTGTACCACAGACTTTTCAAAACTATGTCAACTTAAAGTCTGTTTTTTCGGAAAATTCTCAAATAGTACGGGGCAGGTTTTTAACTGATCCGGGCGTGAACACTCAGCAGGTATGGAATTCACCCGAGTTGCTGAGCCGAACACCCTCTCAGTTCACACTACCAGCCGTATTTATTCAACAATTTCTCCTTTTTCAAACTTTTATTACCAGCAAAATTACAACAGGGAAATGTTTTAGTAATTTACAACCTAATAGACTGACAATTGATCTACTTCAACAGGCGACAACCTTGTGTTAACACCGTTAGGTTTCCAGTTGTCCGCTGATTCAATCAATTCCAATCTCAAGCACACGCATTCAGACACATCGCAATCAAGCACATAAAAATCACACTGCAATTAAGCACATAAAAATCACACTGCAATTGTTAAGATGAGGACACGTGCGCCTACGTTCCTTCACCAATACTGCTCGTACGACCGCTTGTCAATCTTTTAGCAAGATCACAAACCGATCACAAACAGGGAAGTTTCAACGACAACCGCTGTCGTGGGGTTTCACCTGACCCACCGCAAAGCAAAAGGAGGATTTCACCGACAACCGCTGTCGTGAGGCTTCCCAAACCTACCGCAGGAGTTTTTCACCGATAACCGCTGTCGTGAGGCTTCCCAAACCTACCGCAGGAGTTTTTCACCGATAACCGCTATCGTGAGGCTTCCCAAACCTACAGCAAAGCAAAGCAATTTATATATAAATTTACAACTCGTATGCACTTCATGTATTTATCAATATTATAAATTTAGAAAACGGCGAATTCCAAAATCTCTCCGACAAATAAACTGAAGCTCAATTGACTTCTTACCCTTTTTAGAAGGGCTGGGTACCCGTTTGGTTTCCCGGAGAGTTGAAGAAATCCACCTCGGTAACCTGTTCGTCAATCACGTCGGAAGGTCACCAACTGAAAAGGAATCCTCCTCGCCAGGATATTCCTCGAGTGTTCAAGAATTGACAGAACAGGTTATATTACAGTTAAGGTTATTTATTTAGCAATTACACACATACATGAAATGCATACCTATGAGGCCTTGGACTCAGCTCCCCTGATGGTCTGCTCTGCATACAGTCTGCCCACTCTCATTCTAGGGGTGTGCTGACTGTGTGGGGCACTTTGTACTTGAAAAGTTGGGCCAGAGGTCAAAAAGGTTAAGAACCCCTTGTCTATCTGACTCTAAATGGACCATAATTTACTAAATGAACTTTATGCTGTATTTAAGACTTGCAACTAGAGATTGAGACCATACACTTATGTTTACAATGTGTACTGAGGAAATAAATAAAGAGTCATTTTCTCATAGACTTCTATACACCCAGAGGAGTGGCACTTTTCACAATCAGAAAGTGAAAGAGCATCACTTGCTCATTACCCCACTGTTAGAAGAAAAACTTATTTACGCTTGATTAGTAATGTTTTTCTGGTACCTTCAGATCAATAGCAAGGTACATTAGTCAGTCGTATTAGTAATAAAGCCATTTCTTCTGATTGAACTCTCACACAGTTTTTAATGCTTACGCATCTCTGGTATTGTCATCTGATAGGGACAAGAGACTGAGGTATCAGTAAGTCTCTTGTTGAAGAACAGTATGGTTTTCAGCTTTGTGACTTCGGCCCTGACCAGCCACTCTATCGAGACAAGAAGACCGTCATGATGGAGCCATGACGGCGTCATGGGGCCCTCTGTCTATTGATAACATATGTATTTAAGAAGGTAGTCTTCTCACCAGGGGCGGTTTTGGGCACGGGCGACCCGGGCAGACGCCCGGGGCGGCACTTTTTCATGACACGTGGGGGCGGCACGACCACTTAAAAAAATAAAAAATCATCTGGGCCGTGAAGCGGTTTTCCAATATCTATCATGTCACTGTGTGGGGGGTTGGCGGATTGGCGCCCCCTGCGGCTGCTTGCTGGGGAGCCGTGCTCTAATGCAGTGGTACCCAACCTTTTTTGAGCCGGACCGGTTTTGTGTCAGACTATATTTTCACGAACCGGCCTTCACGGTGTAGACGAAAAATATGACGTAATAAATATAACGTAATACGACCGGCATAAATACAATTATAAAGTGCATAAAGATACACATCACCATGACGCTGCATTAGTGGAGCCCTGAGCTTGTTTCTCTGCTACGAGCCGGTCCGTCTCGGGGTGACGGGAGAAAAAGACCGAGCCCCGACGTCTGTTGTTTATGTCCAGTCTACTGACTCTACTCCGTACCTTAAACCTTTATGTCACTCTGTCACTTCATTAAAACCTGCTTCACAAAGACAGGATGTTGAAATGGAGGCAGGGTTTAGAGCTTTTTTGGCGATCTCAGTAACTCTGCCTTGATTTCAATCCAGAACACAGAGTTGTAACGGACTTTAAAGTTTCACTTTTGGGGAAACGTAAGGAACCTCTTGACATGTGTCAAGATGTTACGTTTGAGGCTACGCACAGACGGATATATCCGGTCTTTTTTCAAAATAAAATATTTTTCCGACTTTTTTTTAAAAAAAATTTTACCCGGCCGGAGGGGGGCGCTCGGAGGGGGTCTCGCCCGGGGCGTAATTACATGTAGAACCGCCACTGCTTCTCACTGTCGGCGAGCAGTCCAGGATACGCAATTGACATATCATGTTGTGATTCTGACTCTGTTCCTTCTTCAAAGAATAAATGTCCTGATCTATGATTTTACCTCAAGGTGTCGAGTAAATTTTTCTAACACCCACTTAAGGTGTCCTAAGGCAAGTCCTGAACTGCTCATTGGTCAACAGATCAGACTATGGTTGTTCTTGACAAAAAATGTTTTTTTAAATGTCTTAATGAAGTTGTAGCTTTAAGCTTCTAGTCTGTGCTTGACTAAGATGGCAAGGAACTGTAGAGCGATCTTCTCAAGTGTACATGACCTTGTGATGGCAGGGTTGTGGTGAGGCTCAGCTGCAGAGCGGGTGTGGATGAGGCTCAGGGGACAGGTGCCAGTGATGAGGCCTAATTGGCCTTAGCTGATGCTGATTGTTTTTCCCCAACATAGAGCAGTAGGAAAGACAGTGGAGGAGACCGGAGTGACCGCTGCAAATAAAGGCCATTACCAACTTTAAATACCTGGAGTGCTGTGTCTTTGTGCAAGGGGGGGAAACTCACAAGGGTAACGGAATGCGTTACAGACCTCTTTCACGCAGCCTGTGCACACATCGCACTTAAGGTGTGGTCGCATGATGTTATAATTAGCCATATTGGTGCGCACTGACAAAAATATCTCAAGTGTCTTGAGCTGTCTTAAACACAGACACGCAAGCATCCCTCAAAGGTATCCCTGCAGTCAATGGCGAGAGAGGCAACGGGGCCTGACCCCACCCACCTTGAGCCACCAAAAGAAAAAATTATAATATTATTAAATTATACAAATTGTCAATATGTCTTTGAGTTATGGAATATACCCAGTAATATTTGTGAAGTAGGATATATGGATAGAATATATGCGCAAAATATATGCTTTTACTGCTTGTCCTCTCTGCTAGTGCACCTCTCAGCTGCCCCGTGCACGTGGTGGGGCTCATAGTACCATGTTACCCCACTAGAGAGCTCATAGTACCATATTACCCCACTAGAGAGCTCATAGTACCATATTACCCCACTAGAGAGCTCATAGTACCATGTTACCCCACTAGAGAGCTCATAGTACCATGTTTCCTCACAAGAGGGCTCATAGTACCATGTTACCCCAACTAGAGAGCTCATAGTACCATATTACCCCACTAGAGGGCTCATAGTACCATGTTACCTCACTAGAGAGCTCATAGTACCATATTACCCCACTAGAGGGCTCATAGTACCATGTTACCTCACTAGAGAGCTCATAGTACCATATTACCCCACTAGAGGGCTCATAGTACCATATTACCCCACTAGAGGGCTCATAGTACCATATTACCCCACTAGAGAGCTCATAGTACCATATTACCCCACTAGAGGGCTCATAGTACCATATTACCCCACTAGAGGGCTCATAGTACCATGTTACCTCACTAGAGAGCTCATAGTACCATATTACCCCACTAGAGGGCTCATAGTACCATATTACCCCACTAGAGGGCTCATAGTACCATATTACCCCACTAGAGGGCTCATAGTACCATATTACCCCACTAGAGAGCTCATAGTACCATATTACCCCACTAGAGGGCTCATAGTACCATATTACCCCACTAGAGAGCTCATAGTACCATATTACCCCACTAGAGAGCTCATAGTACCATATTACCCCACTAGAGAGCTCATAGTACCATGTTACCCCACTAGAGAGCTCATAGTACCGTATTACCCCACTAGAGAGCTCATAGTACCATGTTACCCCACTAGAGAGCTCATAGTACCGTATTACCCCACTAGTGAGCTCATAGTACCATGTTACCTAGGGTGACCAGATTTGAGTTTGTGAAAAAGAGGACACTTCGTCGCGGGCGGTAGTGTATAGCATGCCGTATATGAATATATGTGAATGCATACAAATGAAATGACACAAATGACTATATGAACATCTGTTTATTGAACTTTAACAAAAGTTCAAATGTAAAACAAATCTTTTTTGTGGCATTTAGTCCAGTGCTTCTTTAATGTGTCTTGTCCATATATTGAAGCAATAATGATAACCAATAAAAAATTCTAAATAATAAATACTTTATACAGCCACATTAAAATAAGAAAATTAAGACACTTTTCAGTCCTCGTATATTAAAGCAATAATGATAACAAATACAATATTCTAAATAATAAATTCTTAATATGGCCACTGTAACGATCCCTGTTACCCCACGAGTCTCGGGCAGCACACTGTAGTTGGCAGGTCTGTAATGAGCTTTATTTCGGACAGTTAACGTGCAGGTATGGCTGGTCGTCGTTCCCTCGACTGTCCACCGTCTCTGCGACCTGTCTCCACTCCTCCTCAGCCACTGCTTATATGGGAGACACAGCCCCCCCTACACACACACACAAACAAACAAACAAACAAACAAACAATTCCACACAGCTGAGGCTGATCACACTGATCACACCTCATCCCGGCACCTGTTCCCTGAGTCGCTTCTCCCCTCCCCCTCTGCAGCTGCGCTAACCACGCCCCTGCCACCATAGCCACATATTAAAATAAGAAAATTAACACTTTTCAGTCCTCATGTGGTTGGGCATATTTCTCTGAAGACTGAATCTTTCCCAAGAGTTGGCGATTACCTATCAAATAGGTCTAACCCTACCTCTCCCTCTACCTCTCCCTCTCCCTCTGCTCGACCCAGACCGGGTCCACTATGTCCGGGTACGGGTCTTGGTCCTACGGGGGGGGGGGGGGGGGGTCCAGTTCCAGTTCATCTGAGCGACCCAATTGAGACTCACTATAGCTGGGGAGAGCTGCTCTTCGAGGGAGGAAGGGGTCCCACTGCCCACTGAGATCGGTCGACCAATGACAGTTCTCTCTACAGTCGGAGCTCGCGCAAGAAGGTGGAACGTAAGGGAGATACCATTTCCAAAACTTGTAAGAGCGTAATAACTAGTTTGTGTGAGACCCAGAGAAACACAAATATCCAACGAGGCAAAATCCCGGACGTTTTTGGAATCCCTGCCGGACGCATTTTTTAGGTCTCGAAAAGAGGACGTGTCCGGGAAAAAGAGGACGTCTGGTCACCCTATAGTACCCCACTAGAGAGCTCATAGTACCATATTACCCCACTAGAGAGCTCATAGTACCATATTACCCCACTAGAGAGCTCATAGTACCATATTACCCCACTAGAGAGCTCATAGTACCATATTACCCCACTAGAGAGCTCATAGTACCCTACTAGAGAGGTTATAGTCATACCTGCAAACTTGTCACCTTTCAGCAAAATTCGCCATTTTGAAATGAAAATATGTCATCCACGTGAATCTTGCAGATCCGAAGAGTTTATTTTTGGGGGTGGGGTCAACTGGCCGGCGTTTCTGAGATGGGAGTGAGACACGGAAAATAAACTGAATTCAATTGAATTAAATAGAAGGGCAACACTATTCAATGATGCTAGTTAGCATGCTCATTTCAGAAAATATCTCGGCAGCACAATACATAAATGAATTTGGCATACCAACATTACTGTAACCTCTTCACATTCTGTTAATAATGTTCTGGCCAGATCTTACACATTGTAAGTTTAACCACTCAAAAACCAATAAACACACTCTGAAGTACAATGTAAATCATTCAAATTATACATGCAGTCAAATAATGTTTTATGTAACTACATAACATTTTAAAAGTTGTATTTTATTACAGCGCAGAAATACAAACATGCCGATGTTTTATATCCTTTAATCAAAGTACAGTTGGTGGTATTGTATCCACTTTCATCAACACAAGAATGCACTTCCATGTCCTCCATCTTCACTAAACAGTTGAAACCTTTCAATATCACAAAAAAATAAAAAATGCAACTTTCTTTGCCCTCATTTTGTATCGTCTTATATTGTTCTTGTTGTTGTTGCATCAGCTAAGCGGCAGTTTCGACACCTCAATCAGTCAGTGTGTGTTGTGAGAGTGCTCTCGAACAAAACTATAAACTTTTAAGTTGAGAGGAATATAATATTTCATGTTCAAATGATGTTGATCTGCTGGGTGTGCTAAAATGCACATTAGCACTAAAGATATAACAGATATTGACAATGTGTAAAGGCTAAACAAAATGTTCTCACTTTTATGATTATTAGATTTGAATCCCTTGTCCTGGGGAACTGAGGAATATAATATTGCACATTGTGTTTGTGAATAGAAAGTGATTATTGTGTAATATGATAAATACAAGACAACATTTTGATTGTGTTGTAACTCATTTGTCAAAACCATTGTCAACAGTGATACCTGACTATTACAAATACATTCTCAAAACCAAATGGTAAAGCATTCAATATTTTTATTATTAACATGATTTATATGTGGCCAGTTTTGACTGTGCTGAAAGATGACTGAAATGTGCCTTCTATTTGGCTTTGTGACCATTCATCTACGGGTATGGAGGCAGGAGGAACTTCCATGACTCATCCCAACCATAGAGCGACTTGACGGGCATCTGCTTTTTCAGACCACCAGGCCGGACCGAGATCATCCAAGATTCTGCCCACTCCTCAAAGAACTTGTCTGGGGTTTGGTTCTCCATCTTACGGTTCTTTACGGAAGCAACACCTCTCTTGGGACGTGGTTGGGTTTTACCCAATAGGTGGCATCCTGCCCATTTCCTCTCTGATTGTTTCTCCTTCTCAATGTTACAGAATAAATGCATCCTTGTTTTGGTCTTGTTTGTTATAATCACCTGAGGGTCAACAGGTTCCTTGGTTTTGTTTTTGATCTGTGCACTGACGCACGGCAGGAACCGATGGGAGTTTCCCCAAAGCCTGAAAGTTGCAGGGTTGTTGCTTAAGTTAGTGTTGATGTTGAATTGTTTGTTCTTTGCGCTTGACCACATTACTGCATAGTGACACGGGTTAGGAGAAGACTCCACCCAGGATTGCTCCATGTGGGGCATGGGGTTGGCGATTCGGAACGACCTTCCCCACTTAGTGCCATGTCCATTTTCAGTGGTGTCTTGCTGCTGAGTAGTGCTGCTCATCCTTTTCTCAGGTATCCCTGAATATCTATCCATCTTACTGTTCAGAAGTGACCCAGCTCTCCATGAAGCGTTCCACTGTTTCTCAGGATATCTTTCCCTGAATACCTGGTTGTTAAAAGACTGGCTCATTTTAGTGTTGGCTCTCTGCAAGGATATCTTCTCCCTCTGGGGTTGGATCTCCATTAACAAATCCACTTCGTTCTCTCTAGGTACTTGCTCAGTGCAATGAGCTGAGCACCTCCAGGCTTCCCTCCACTGCGTTAAAGATGGTCTGTCATGATGGAATGGAGTTTCTGAGACCATCCAGGATTCTTGCCAATCAGAAACTGATCGAGAATACCTCCTCTGCGCACCTGAATTACCGGGATGGTGTGAAGCCACACTTGACCTTACTTGGCTGGTTTGTGCCCTACCCTGCCCAGACTCTGTTCTGCATTGGTGCATCGAGAACCTCCATGATTCTGTCCAACTGCGCTCCCCAGTTGGTCCATTCTTGGGGAGTTCCACAGGTGCAAAGTGAACCCGGTCCCTTGCACGATCTACCCGGACTTGTGGTGTGGTGGACCAACCCTGCTGCCAAGCTTCAGTCTCCTGACGCAGGGACTGACAGGTGAATTTCCATGAGTCATTCCATTCTGAGGCAGTGGGGTTCATGTCTTCTCCCCTCTCAGATGTCCTGAAAGGCCTCGAAGGGTCAGGCCTCATTCTTCTTCTCTCCATTCTCATTCTGTGTTTCAGTGTCTTCCAGGAGTCCTTCCATTTTGAGACAGACGAGACATTTTCCAGGTGTCTCAGATGATTCAGCTGAGATTGGGTTAATTTTCTCTTTGGGCTATAGATCACATAATGTTTCAGTTGCTCATAGCAAAAATCTACTTTCTCTGACGTTGAATAATGCGCCTTTTGGTTGCTCTCCACCTTCTGAGCATCTGAAGCAGTCTCCCTCTTTGGTGGCAAAACCTTTAGGACTTTCTCTAATTCATCACATGGTTTTGAGTTGTTTTTGGTCACCTGCCAAGACTTGCTCCACTCAGTTAGAGCATTAAATTCATTGCAGAGCTGCAAGTATAGATCTCTGTGTTTCTTCACCTGAGACACAAGCATGACTTTCTGGAGATGTGACTCTCTCTGCTGGCTACAATCATCAAAGGTATCACTGTGATCTTGAGAGGGATCAGAACTCTTGTGGCTATTGAATGCCAACATGGTGGTTCTCCATGAGTTGGCCCACTCTGAATTGTGAGATGTTTTAACTTGAGGCAAATTGCAGCCATAGTGGTTGACTAGCTTCCAACTTTCTTCCCAGTTGGAGCTCATCTCTCTATCCTTATCCTGCTTTACAGCAATAGACTCATTCATCAGACCATCATTTGGAACAGTAAAATGACCCTGCTGACTTTCTGGCTTGCTGGATCTCCATGAGTCGCTCCACTCTGATGAGCACAAGGCTTCATTGTGGTGCTGAGTCTCCACCAGCAAAGTGAAGAATCCATGTTTTGCAACACTTTCTTCATTTACAGAAGATGTATCATCCTTCTTATTGTTGTGGTCAGATTTTCTCCAGGACATCTGCCACTCTTCAACGGCAAGACTCAAGTCTAGGGCTTTTGATTCTACCACCCTGTAGTCAGGTTTCTTACATAGATGAAGGTTGTGCGGGTCAATTAAGTTAGGTCCATTTAGCCAAGGCTTGCCTGGTTCAGAGTAAGGCTGCTGGGTAGCAAACATCCAGCACTGGCCCCAGTTAGATTCAGCTTTAGTGCCTTCTACTGGTAATGACAAGGATTTGTTGTACTTCCAAGACTTCCCCCACATCATAGCAGAAGGTTGAGTCTGGGTGATAAACATGAGTAATTGTAGCCTTTTTAAATTCTTGTCCTGCCCCGTTTTCTCCTTGTATTTGGGAGCTGGAGTGGTTTGTTTTCCTGGTCTGCCATGTGGACCTAAACCTGCATCACGAGGAAGAGCAGGAGGAACCTTTGGCAGCTTGCTCTTCCAGACATTGTTGTTGTCCGTCTCATTCTCAGCAGGTTGAACTTTTCTTTCCACCCTTTTGAAGCCTCCCTGTCTGGCAGCCAAACGATTTGCCCAGTCTTGGTTAATACTATGGGAAAAAAAATATAGAATAAACAAAGGTAAAAATGCCTCCATGTAACACGGTTCATGTAGGTATTACATCACTATTACATTTGGTAAAAAAATGAGAGGCCTATATGGCAATCTTAAGGCCAAGCCATTTGCAGTGAAAATATATTGTGGTCGGTCATGTTTTTCAGATGCTAATATTGGTCACACCCTCGTATGTTGTGATGCTCTTTTGTGTAACAGCTGTGGCGCAATAAAGGTGGAGTTTGTTGGCTACAGTATGTGTGATGGATTAATATTCAAAGAGGAAGTCTGTGAGGACGGCAGTATGTATGACTAGAATGTTTATATTTAGGCATAAGGCAGCACTCTGAGTAGGGCGAGGCAATGTTAACCTTTTAAAAAACATTCTATTTTTAGGCCCTTTCCTCGAAAATGTCATACCCAAACTAAAAAGGCTGTATCTGAAGGCTATTTGAATAATGTTGGTGTTATAATAAAAGGTACACATGTGAGATTTTGCTCAGATGTGTAAATATCAGTCTGTATGTTACTGGTTAAGAGTAAATGAAGATGACACACAGAAAAAAATGAGAAGGTTTCAGGTCCGCCTATAAAGAAATCACTTTCAGGATGATTATTTCTTTGAAATTATGCAGCTGTATGTATATATGCGCAAATTTGCGCATATCTGTGACATTTGAATTTGTTCATGTGCCAATCCATATATTTCACTTATGGTGTTCAATACATCGAAATACAGCAGTTTTTTTTTCATAAAGCAAGCTATGATTTACAGTTGTATATAACAATCGCTCACTCTTCACCCCCTAGTTGGTTTTTAAAAGGGCAGAACTTCAATAAAACCAAACTATTTATTTGTACAAGAAATGAGGACTGTTTTGCTGCCATGTCAACAGACCATGTTGGGGAGTTATACAGATGCAATGTTACTTTACTGTTTTATTTAAACAAGACTATGTGAGTTCGGATATAATTGGCTTTAAATGTTGTTGGAATTGTATTTGCTGTCAGATGTACAGTAGCTTCACCCCGACCTTCCCTCCTTCAAGGTTTAGTGTCAACTGTAAAAACCCTATTTGTGTCATCACTCCTCCCAGTGAATCTGTCCAAAGGGTCATGACACATAATCCGTTCTAGTTTATGTAGCTCATGTCTGAGCTCTGGTGTCAAAGTCAACTGCTACCCTTTAAAGGTGATGGATCCAATTTCCCTCACCTTTTTTTTTTTTTTATCTCTTCAAATGTAAGAATGTTATTTGGTAGCAGAATAAAGCTATGTTTGAGATACTTCCATGCATGTATGTCGAACCCAAACATCATAGTTTTTATATAACAACTGTATTAAACTACAACCGTTTGGTAAAGCTAACCAAATTACATTGTTTAATACCTTGTTTAATCTTTTTAATATTAAATAAGGACATTTAAGATTGAACCAAAATCTTGCAGAACGGTGTGAGTCGACGGGTGACTGAAGTAGTAGGGATTCTGTGATTTAGGTATAAATATTGTTTTTATGAGGGGTTGAAGAGACTAGAACTTGTTAAAAAGGACCAGCATATAGTATATTTGTTTGTGTTTATCGGTACAGTAACAGCGTGAGGTCATCAGTACAGAGGCCTGGGTTCATCTAGATCTGTACACCTGAGGCTCTGTGGAGGCCCTCCAAGGGGTACGTGAGATTTTTTTTTCAAATCTATTTAAAATTAGCATCCATTCAAAAATCCTTTAAACATTTTTGTTTCAGAAATATTCAATAAAATATGTGTATGTTCAAAAACTTAATTTGATATGTTCTTTATTAAATTAGACACTGATGGCACAGCGCGTGTATTGCATATTTTTTTCAACCAAAAATGATTTTGCGCTGGTTAGAACAGAACATCACTGAAAAAAGAACCACTGATCTAGAACACATCACCAAAGCTACAAACTAAATAACAGCACTCTCTTGCCACCTTTCCTATCACTCTACTACATCTAGGAAGGCAAAATGGCAAAAAAAATCTTGCAAAAATGTAACATTTTAAAAATTGCGATTTCATAAAGACTATGTATTTGAGAGTCTCTTTAAAGGTGTGTGTGTGTGTGTGTGTGTGTGCACAGAGAGCATTAGTGTGTCCTCACGAGGTCAGAGCGCTGCTCTCTATCCGGTCCTGCTCCAGCTGCAGCTTCTGTCCGTAGTCCCTCTCTCGGATCTGCCAGACGTTCTTCATGATGGAGGCGTCGCAGCCGGCCACCTCTTGGTGCTTGTCACTAGACATCTTTAAAGCTGCTTCAAACTCCCTGCATACACACACACACACACACACACACACACACACACACACACACACACACACACACACACACACACACACAAAATGATGACGAAACCTCTGAGAAATTATAAATTTGAACACATTTTGTCTTTTTTTCAGGTGGCAATAATATCTATGATATTGATGATGTACCTCAGCGTTGGTGATGCTCTCTGTCTGTGTGGCCGTCTGCTGGCAGCTCTGCTATATACTGCCACTTCAAGTCATTAACCCTGTGGATGACTGAGGGGCTGTGCTAACTAAAAATACAACACACACACCATAGAGGGAGGCGAGGATGAGCCTTCTGCAAACGCATAACTGTTAGTGATCGCTCCAATGAGTGATGCAGGTTTGATCCCTACAATCTCAAAAATAACCTAAATATAAGACATGTCATGTATTGCGTAATGTGTGACCTCACTCAAAGTTTAGATTTTCAAAATAATTGCAAAATACAGAACAAGAGAAAAATATTATTTGTTCTTATTAACACTGACCGCTTTGTGATTCATGATTGTCCGTATCCCAGTTCCATCAATTATATATTTTAATTGGAAAACATGTACATACCCCTCACTCCACGTCAGATCCATGTTAATACAAAATTAAATATATACAACTTTCTTAATGAAATCCTTCTTCATACTTTTTTAAAATTATTATTAAAGAAATGCATGCAATGTAAAAGTAAAAAAAATACGTATATACAATCAAAAGAAAAAGTTTGAACGTTTCAATGACACTCACACTTCCTGCTGTAAATGTATAGCTGGCCATGTAGAACGGCATGCTGGGAATGTCCTCCGGCCCTCCTGAAACGCTGACATGCTCACATCACCCAGCAACGCCCTCATTTCTCCTCTGCCTGAACACTGCAATCAGCCTTTTGATTCAACCACAAGTCTTGTTTTATTACCATTAAACCCAGTGTGGATGTGTTTAACTGCACGTGCACGCTGTTGTTTGGATGCGTGCACGTGACAGAGTCTCCTGCTTTGATGGAGAATTGACTCGGCATCTCTGGTGGCCTCTGACCCTTAAGGTTTGTGAGTGAGCAGTAAGGAGAGGTTGAGGTGTGCCCCTCTGTTCCTCACCAGCAGAATGCAGACCAGTCACGAGGAACGTGGTAATCTACTACTGTAACGGTGTGTTCACAGGTCATCTATCTTCAGGAGACTTGACTACTGTAACGGTGTGTTCACAGGTCATCTATCTTCAGGAGACTGGACTACTGTAACGGTGTGTTCACAGGTCATTTATCTTCAGTAGACTAGACTACTGTAACGGTGTGTTCACAGGTCATTTATCTTCAGTAGACTTGACTACTGTAACGGTGTGTTCACAGGTCATTTATCTTCAGTAGACTTGACTACTGTAACGGTGTGTTCACAGGTCATTTATCTTCAGGAGACTGGACTACTGTAACGGTGTGTTCACAGGTCATTTATCTTCAGTAGACTTGACTACTGTAACGGTGTGTTCACAGGTCATTTATCTTCAGGAGACTTGACTACTGTAACGGTGTGTTCACAGGTCATTTATCTTCAGTAGACTTGACTACTGTAACGGTGTGTTCACAGGTCATTTATCTTCAGGAAACTAGACTACTGTAACGGTGTGTTCACAGGTCATTTATCTTCAGGAAACTAGACTACTGTAACGGTGTGTTCACAGGTCATTTATCTCCAGTAGACTTGACTACTGTAACGGTGTGTTCACAGGCCTCTGTAAAAAGTCAATCAGAAAGCTGCAGCTGATTCAGAACGCTGCAGCTCGAGTCCTCACTAAGACCAGGAAAGTGGATCACATCAGTCCAGTTCTGAGGTCTTTGCACTGGCTCCCTGTCCAACAAAGAATTGACTTTAAAATCCTGCTGCTGGTTTATAAAGCACTGAATGGTTTAGGGCCTAAGTATGTTTGTGATCTGCTGCTACCTTATGAACCATCCTGACCCTCAGGTCGTCTGGGACGGGTCTACTTTCTGTTCCAAGAGTCAGAACTAAACATGGAGAAGCAGCGTTCAGCTTTTCTGCTCCACACATCTGGAACAAGGTCCTGAGAGCTGCAGGTCTGCTGAGACCCTCAGAGACCATCTTCTGCATTTCACTACTGTATTTTATTTCTTAAACGGCACTGCAACTTTTATTCTATTTACTGAATGTTTTCAATGTTTAAATGAATGTTCTTAATTGTTTTTAAATCCTCTTTTCTTTTGCATTGTGTTTTGATGCTTTTACCAAATAAGTCAAAATGATGGGACCCAAAAAAATTAAACTACAAGATAGTAAGTCAATCACAATTATTAAATATTCATAATTTAAAGATTACAGAACTGTAAGTGAATTAAAATTATGAGTAAGTAAATTAAAAGGCGATATTTAAATACAATAAAAAAACAAGCTGATTCAAACCAGTTAATTGAAAATTGGGGGTTTCAAAGTCAAAATGATGGGACAAAAGAAATCTGAGTTACAAGATAGTAAGTCAATCACAATTATGAGATACAATCGAAAAGTATCATCATACTTTTATTATTATCACAAACTTTTCAGAATTGCTGTTTTTTGTCCTTTACCATAAAATGTTGAGGAACAACATCATGGTTAGGCCTAAAATATGTTCATAAACTCAGTGAAATGTAAACGATGTCATGTGGAAGGAAAACCTCACAAACATCACTCACGTAGTTTAAAAATGACTCGACAACACACATGAGCGTCCTGTGTTTATTCTGGGCCACTTGTTTTGACCAAGACCACATGACTTGGTCTCAAGTTGTTTTTACTGATGCACAATAGTTACACATCAATACTCATAAAGAAAAACATGACATATATGTGTATAGACTACATGTCGTGAAATTACATTGTTAATGCACAAAACGACGGGACAATAAATAAAAATTACAAGATAGTAGGAAACTCAAAATTATGATTATTATCTAAAAGCATGATCAGACTTCTGATTTACCAGTAATATTATATTTATGTGCACTAACCTTTAGGCACTAATGTGCTTTTTTCAGAAATGGGCTTCTATCTAAACTGATAAAGCCTTTTTTATGGGTTAAGGTCAAATATTACTTTTACAAATTGAAGCTGAAGATTTGAGTGTACGGTTTGAAATTCAGATTTCACATCTACTTAACTCTTGTCCCCACAGGGAGGGGAGAGGGAAGTGAAACAGAAACTCAATAGAAGCCTGAACAGTATGTACTGATGTATATTCTCATACACACATGAGATATCCTTTGCCTAGACCGACTTACAGCGCAGACATTTATGCGCCTGACAGATGTACTGGGAGCATGTACTGGTGCTGCTGGTGGTAAAAATAGAGATGTACACCGTGTGCCCAGCACTTACAGCATAAAAGGTCAGAAGATGTCAAACTAATATGGAATGCAGGAGCATGAGGTGTGAGGCGTGAAACCTGATTCCTGGAAGTAGTTGTGAGCAGGATGTTGGCTTTAAGACGAGGAGGTTATTATCTCTTACTGTAAAAGCAGCAGAACCAAAGCTGCCCAGCAGGACGGTCCACATTTCACATCTCAGATGAAACATCACATGAACATCCGCACACACCCAAAGAAAAAGTCCCAACTGCCGGTCCAATTACTTTTCATTCCACAGTTCAAGAGGTGTTTGCAGACAGAACAGGACTTCACTCAATCAACATGAGAATATTTAGATTCATTTTATTTTTGTTTGCATTCCTTTCTACCTCCTTTTGAGGGTCGGCTGTAGCTCAGGGGGATGAGTGGTGGTCTGGATCGTATCACATGCGTATACTACTCATTAAATGAATAATTTCTGTCATTCATTGTAATGGAAATTCAACTTGTCAATTTCCTTCAGTGGAAAACAAATGCGATGTGAAACACTTAAATGTCTTTAAGTATTTATTAAACAGAAACTTGGAAATAATTCAATTGAATGGGCAGAGCTCTTCCCCACAAATGGTTCGGAGGTCTGACCCGGAAAAAATAGTTTTATACATCAACAGTTATTCTTTGAAACGGTTGCCCTCTCCCCTCTCCCCTCCCCCACACTGCCCTCCGTGTGCAGACAGGGCACAGGCCTCGTCACCCAGCTGGCGCCTGCCGCTTGGTCGCGGCCCTGAGAAAGGAAAGTGATAGAAGAAGAAAGAAAACAAGAAAACAGAGGAATCCAAACAATAGAAAGTTACCCCTGCTATCATTCCAAGATGGCCCGGTTCAGTCTGGGCGAACTGACCTCACTAAATGATGAATCACACGTTTAAGAATAATGCTAAATAAAATTTCCACCACATTCATGTAATGTGCTGTAACTCTGCTATGTTATTCATTCTTCACATGACATCTATTGCTTCTGTCCATCAGGAGAGGGATCCTCCTCTGTTGCTCTCCTGAAGGTTCTTCCTGTTTTCCCTGTGAAAGGGTTTTTCTATCTTTATTGGGGGAGTTGTTCCTGATCCGATGTGAGGTCCCGGGACAGGATGTTATGTTACAGACTGTAAAGCTCTGAGGATAATTTGTATTTGTGATGTTGGGCTATACAAAATAAAATAAACTGAATTGAATTATTATTCTATCAATAATAGGCTAAAATACAAATGAATATGCTACATGTAAATACATAACTATTTGGTCCGTTTTGCAGAACCTTTATAGTCAAACATTAGCAATGACCTAAGTTAACACTATCAATTAAATGCTCTCAACAAACCCACAAAACAATAATATGAAGCACTTATTTATGTAGTATTAGATATTCCTTCATTAGTCCTGCAGTTCGGACATTTACATATGTATATTTACACAATACAGATATATACAAGGCTAAAGTGAAATTCTCTTTCTAGATCTTTTGTCATCAGCAGATAAATTATCGCCCGAACGTCATACAGTGTTTCCACTGAAACTGCCACCTCCCTTATGAGCAATTCTTTGGCCCATGCTTATGTTTTTCCAGTTGTAGAAGCTGCGCCAAACCCTTTCAGAGACAGCTGGGAGAGGTCTCACCTGCAGAGATAATTGGCTGTTTCTCACTTCCTTAAAGCTGGTGCAAGTCTGGGGATTTTCTATTACGTGTCTTGGCCTCATTGTCCAAGTATCTGATTGTGCGTATTAGTCAAGCCAGTGAATTCAGTCTTTTGCTCTGCCAGGATTCACATGCGAGGATGTTTAAGAGAGTCTTGTCTCTGTTTGGACTGATGTCAACAGAACCGGTGTCCATAGCACACACAGTAAGACTCTACGGGCCACACTTTAGGACTCTAATGTTGGGTTTGGCACCTGAAGTGCTTCAAATGAAGCAGGTTCCACATCCCACTGCAGCCCCCAGCATCGTCCCCTTTTGGAGCACACCTGATTGTCTACACACGGTTGATGAAGCCAGTCGCTAAATGTGTATAATTTAACAACTTAATGCTTGGTTCACACAGTATCGTCACAGTGGAAGAAAGCACATTGCAGAGTGACAACTTGGTTTGGCTCATTTCTTTTTAGCCATTGTAGCATAAAAACAGGGCGGACTTAGCAAGCTAGCTATGTAGCTAGCTGCTAAATGAGTCAAATTTGACAACTTATTTTTAACACTCTGGACCATATTTATATACAGTCTACGCTCGTGTCACAGCGTAGGAAGCTACAGACAGTTAATCTACCAATCACAGCACAGAAGGCCGGGACTAGGCCTACCACTCTTGTAAAAGTAAATAGAACTTTATATCAATGTTTAATTCAACGCCACTTGTACTGGTCGCTGCATCGTCACGTGGCTATGTTTCATTCATGTGTCCACCATGACACAGGACCCCTAATTGACTTTCATTTGCCATGTGTTTTTGTCCAGAGCGACACCAAAAGAGACATCCATGTACATAATAACCAATAGATTGCATGTTGTGAGTATTTTAGGACCTGCCATGAAACTGCTTCAGCAGACGATAGCTGTACACCTTGAGTAAAGCCACTCTGTCCTCTAATTCAGTCATGACGAAAGACAACCAGAAACCTCATACGGCCAATAAATAATCATTGCAATCAAATAATTACATGATTGGTAAATTATTTTCATTTGGAGAGATATTTTTCCAGATAAATCTATAACTGATCTCTAGATACAGCATTGATTATGATTCCAGTTATGCATTCATTAACACCTTTATGCATTTGAATAATTACTCGGAAACAAAATTGCTGTTGTACACTTAAAATACAAACTTTATTAATATGTATAAATCAAGGATAGTTATTAATAGGAATATTGTACGTGGTCAAATAGTTGGTCATTTACATACAGAATATCTCCATTTTGTGAAATTGTGGAAAAACATTACACTGGATAAAAATACTTGGTCAAAGGCAAAAAGAGAGACTGACATTAATTTGACATTCATGTCGACAAACCGTAAGTTATGCACTGTTCTGACATACAGCTGAAAGAGGGTTATATTTGAAAATGCAAAGCATTCAGAAAGTCTAAACTAAGAGACAATAGAGAGACTATTCACACCTTTGCATCCCTACAAATGTTTTCATCATCATTTCAACAAATGAATCAAGCATTTCTTTTATAAAAGTAAATATCAATAATAATGAGAGAATCATCTTCAGTTTGACTTAATCTTTCAAAAAGAGATTACATTTAAAAACATAAGAAACCAAGAAAAAAAGCTGGAAAACCTGGAAGTAATCCAAACATGACTAATTATTTGAGCTGTTTACAACTTCTGCAAATTATTTGTCATAAACCTGTCAGATAAAAACTGCCAGCCACTGTGGTGGGTTTTACAAAATGTAGTTTTCACAATCTGACGCTACAGTCGTTTAGTTCGGTGGCGTTGGGGCACGAGGAGTGACGGAGGTGTCGGTGTTGTTCTGCGAGGCAGCAGCCAGTATGGCCTGGAACAGAAGAACCTTCTGGAACAGATCCGCCATGAAGGAGAAGTTGCAAACCTGTGGGTCCGTTGGGTCGATGTCCTTCTGCTCCTTCAAAGTCCGCTCCGCTTCCTGATACATTTCTTCATTGAAGAACTGTCCTCCATTTGCCGCCACCATCTTGTCGACCTTCTTGATCAGCCGAACCACTTGAGTCCCTTTGAACCTTTTCTTGTTGTTGAAGACGAGGTACCGGTTACCACACCTGTTGATCACCTCTCGGAGTTTGGGGTGGCCGTTGTGCACGTACTCTCTAATGGGATTTCCCTTCAGCTCATCGCCACGCGTGAACAGAACGATCATGTACTTGGACGACTCGGGGCCGAAGAGCTTCTCCAGGGCTTCCACGCAGTTCTCTTCTTCTCTGGTGAACCTGCCGACCTGGAGGACCAGCAGGAAGGCGTGAGGGCCGGGACTGGACACCTGGATGCATTTTGCAATCTCTTTCTTTATGCTCTCTGGACTTTTAGACGCATCCAAGATCCCAGGCGTATCGACCACGTGGATCTCTCTGCCATGGAATGCCTGTCCTGACTCGCAGGTCTCCGTCACTGACCGCGCACTCGATGAAGAGTGGAAAACATTTCTACCCAGAATGGTGTTACCGACTGCACTCTTTCCGACTCCCGTCTTCCCGATCATCACAATCCTCAGTGGAGGCCCTGCAAACAGAAATACAACAAATATAAACAAATACAACCCAACACATAATAATTGCTGACTGCAATATGAAAGGAGCTCAGGAAGATGGTGAAACTTCACCTTCAGGGATCGAATATTTGACACCCATCTCTCTCTGTCCTGGGCTTTTTGTAAAATGAGAGAAAAACGATCTCACTATTATTTTAGTGTGAAGTTGCTTTCAGCACTCCGCCCACAGGGTGGATCAACCCACTGTATATCAGTGAGTTTCAGTCTGACACTCCAAAGATGATCCAGAGCCTCCAGTGAAACCTGCTGATCTCCTGCGCCGCTGAAATGAGTTCTATGAAGAATCCACCACGTAAGTGATGCTTGTGTCTTTTTTTCATTACATCATCTTAAACCACTGGGCCACCAGATTTGCTAAAAATATGTAACAATCACTTCATTCCTTGATCGTGGTTCTGATTTATTAAACCATTATTTGAAAATGTATTTTTGTTTTGCGTCTGGAATTGCTCATGTATATTTAAATCCATGTGGATTGCAGTGAACAGGTGATTTTGACCTGCACACCGCATGCTATACATTTTAAACTTCAATGTTCAATCTTTGAGAGCCAAATGTAGCGGCTGGATGCATCACATACTTTGTGCTTTTGTTTTAGCAGCAGTGGAATGTAACAAAATGCATTTACTCGAGTAGTGTACGAGTACTGCTGTACTACTAGTTCATTACATCTCAGAGCGAGAATCTGTACTTTTAACTTCACAAATAAATTTCACAATATTTGTTACGGGTGAGGTTGCAGATTCAGATTCTTATTACAAAATTAACTGATGTGGTAATACGTATTTATCATTATTAAAGTAGTTAAGATGAGCTCCACCTTTACCAGCTGCAACATTAAATTGATGAACGCAGTAATGCATCAATAATTATAATCCAATGATAAATGTATTATTTGAAGTGAGCTAGTCTGCATGATAAGTGAACTTTTCCCTTAAGTATATTCTGATGTGCATACTTTTGTACTATTACAACCAATTATGCAGACTATTTTTACACTGGACTCATCTTACACGCCTTCTTCCAAAAAAAAAAAGTGCACTGCGAACATCAGTGTGCCGACAGCTAATTAGAAAGTAGTTTGTCATTTTGAATAAACACCGTTTCACAATCTGCTTGCTGCCCACAAACATGTGGGCAGAGCATTATTTCCAGCTTGTGAATTAAAACATGGATTGTTTTGTTTGTCTCTAGCATATCCTGAAAAGTCAGTCATCGCTCTGTTTGGAAAGAGGGTCCAGTTCAAGAACGCCATTGGAAAAATGATGCTCGAAAGTGACAGTGCTTTTGACGAGGAGTCCAACAGCGTTGCCGTGGAAACCAACCAAATATTCAAAATCGTCAATATCCCTGACTTCTTTGAAGAAGATTGTCCGCAACTGGACCAGATGATTATTGACTGCATGGCACATTCTTATCCGGGCCCGAATCTCTTCATACTGGCCATAGATTCAGAAAACTCACAAGAGGAAAAAGTCAAGGCTCAAATTAGTAAACTTCAGGAAACCTTTGGAGAAAAGATCACAGGTCACTTGCTCATCATGTTACAAGACATCGAAAGCTTCTATTCACTGAAGAAAACCATCACCACGGGGTTGGTAATCGCTGATCGAAGCCTGGCCAGAACCTGCAAGAACAACTGTTCACCATCATTCCAGTATGACTACAAGAACTACAGTAAAGATGTAGTGATGAGGAGAAAGACCGCCCTAGAGAAGAGAAGGTAGTGTGTGTGTGTGTGTGTGTGTGTGTGTGTGTGTGTGTGTAAAACCAAAGGCTAGTGTGTGTGTGTGTGTGTTTGTTTGTTTGTTTGTAAAACCAAAGGTGTGTGTGTGTGTGTGTGTGTGTGTGTGTGTGTGTGTGTGTGTGTGTGTGTGTTTGTTTGTTTGTAAAACCAAAGGCTAGTGTGTGTGTTTGTGTGTGTGTTTGTAAAACCAAAGGCTTGTGTGTGTGTGTGTGTGTGTGTGTGTGTGTGTGTGTGTGTGTGTGTGTGTGTGTGTGTGTGTGCAGGGCTCTCAAGTTTTTAAGACGGGTAAGAGTGATATATTTATTTATTTTTGGCTGTTTGCCTGTAGAAACTGTTTCCACTTGAAATTACTCTGGAAAAACTGCATATAGAGCCATAAGCAATTAATGAAACAGATTTCATTACTTTTATTTGTTTATATATTATGTATAATTTTTATTTCATAATTAATGTTGTTTTATAGGCAATACTCTGTAGGCCTTGTTAGTTCCAGGTTCAATATGTGAACTGAGGTTCTTTCAATAGGGTTTCAATAAACGTTAAACCCATCTGGCCCTTGACTTGTACCAATTTCGGCCCACTGTGTATTTGAGTTTGACACCCCTGCTCTAAATGGTCGCGGTACTTCTCTTCTGTGTCGCGCACGCCGGAGTTCCGCACCGATGCAACCAGGTGAGACACAGCGGACAGACAGAGAGAGAGCGGCAAAAAATATGTTGCGTGCTTTTCACAATGTGATTTGCTCTTTTAAGATATCACTATTTTAAGCTATCAGCTCTGATGAGAGCCGTATCAAATCTACAATCTCGTTTATTAAAGATGTGTAGAGGAAAGCAGCTCGCTGCAGCCACTAATACTGATACAACATGATGGCTCACATATCTGCACTCATTGTGTTTTCCACAATAAGCTATTTAGTAGTAACTAAATATTAGTTCTTCTTTGCATAACTTTATTTTCAAGTGATAACACTTTATTTTTGTCTAATGGAGCAATCTGGTTTACTTGACACTGAATACTCTTCCATGCCAGTAGGTAGCGCAATAATGACCTACCATATGCTGTATTATGTTACAAAGTGACATTTTGTCACTTTTTGGGTTGTTGGTGTGCCGCAGGATTTTTGTATTGTAGAAAATGTGCCGTGGCTCAAAAAAGGTTGAAAAACACTGGCTTATTGGACAAAGAAAAAGCTTTGTACACATGTTCATCTTTTCATTTGTGAGTATGTGTGTACACTTGTGTAACTTTTGGCTCAAGCTAAATGTTGCATCATATTGTGAGATATGTTCCTTGCAGAGGTTCTTGGCTCAACTACATGTTACTGGTGTGATGAGTTTCTGGGAGGAGAGCACTGATCCTCAAGGCGTCCTGTTCGAAACAGATCATTTCATAGATTCTTGTAGTTATATATTAATACCTTAAATACCTAGTCAGTGTAACATTTTTGTTTAAATCATTCACAATTTATTGTCCACTAAAGTGGGAAAAATGTATTAAACGTAAAATACAGTAGTATCATGCTCCAGATTTAAAAAAAAGAGCAAATTTCAGAAACCCGCTCCGAGAAACATGGACGTACATAAAGTAGCCCCAAAGCAGGTTGGGACGTTTCTCTATTGCTATCATCTTGTATCTTGTCTATTTCAGAGACGATCCGCTGCTTCACCATTGGAGAGTTGGTCAATCTGATCTGAACTATCCCAGAACCATGGAGGGTCGTTGTAGCACCACAGACGATCGGTTGACCAGCTCTCCCCATTACTCTCTGTCCTCGGCAGCTCTCATTGGTAAATATCTGGTTTCAATTACTTTCAATTGTACTTAGTTGTAAAGTGGTTATGACCCATTGTACCAAAAGCTAATGAAAGCCTTGTGTCGCAACAGCTGGTGTGATCTAGTGTAAACAATCTGTTGAATGAAATGAGGAGACGCTGCATGAGCTCCTCTTCATATTAAGGTTGAACCTTGACCGTTAAACATTGTACTAAAGGTACACTCCCTGGTTCTGGAACAGAGACCCCACATCCTAAAAGTAAAGCAGGTTACAGAGCAACAGCTAGCTAGCTTTTCTTTTTAAAGAATTGTCTGTCTTTATAAACAGCAGTATGTATTTTGCATCCTCACAGATGCCAACTCCGTGACTCCATCCAACGCACAAGAGTCTTTTGCTGCACCAGCACCTGAAGATCACATTGGTATGCTTCGACAGATGCAATACGACACATATATCAGAATATAATAAGATAGAAACTGTGACAATTTTAACGTCCATCTGTGTTTTGCAGCGTCCCTTTGCTAATAAATTGTAATTCCAACCAAACAATGCTGAGATATTCAAACATGTAAGGGTATCAGCACCTCCACTGTGCGAGCATTGAGGTTTGGGATCTTTTGATGAAATGATTTTGTAAAAAACATTGGACATTTTGCTCTTAACACTATCTTCCAGGTAAAGGTGCCTGTGGTGTGTCAGACGGCATACTTAACATTATTCTGATGGGACCAAGTGGGACTGGAAAGAGTGCATCAGCAAACACCATCCTGACTGAAGGGAACGCCAAGATAGATTCAAGATACCTCTTCAGATCTGAGGCGAGCTCCATGCCGACCACAATGCAGTGTGAGGTCAGAATAGTGGAAAAGTTTGGGACGGAGGTGAGACTGGTCGACACTCCAGACTTCTTTCACGACCATCTCGGAGCCTCCCAGGTACAGGTGGATGAGTGTAAGAAGTTCTGTCAGCCGGGGCGATGTGTGGTGTTACTCGTGTTTCAGCTCGGCCGGTTCACGGACGGTGAGGGAGAAATATTACAAAAGCTGGAGGACAGGTTTGGCTGGAAGATCAGAGGTAGCACAATCATCCTGCTGACCCACGGGGAGGACCTGAGAGGAACTCTGCCGGAGTTCATAGAAGCAAACGCTGCCCTCAGTAGGCTTGTTCAACTTTGCGGCCATCGTTGTCAACTCTTCAAAAACAACTCCAAGAAGTCTGGGCAAGTCAAACAGCTCATCAAGAAAATTCCAAATCAACCAGGCATTTTCCCAAGGATTTACCAAAAGAAAAAGTCTGATTGCCTTGTACTTTAGCCTTGGTATCTGTGCTGATCAGTGCACTCCAAATGTGCAAATGATGACAGACACACAACGATTAGCGTAGCATTGTGTGACTCACAACGACAGTAAAGAATATAGATATCTATAAGATATCAGCTTTTTTTATACCACGCATTCTTCCTCTTGGTCAAAACCTGGTGCCCACATAACCCACAATGCAACTCGGTCAGGTGTGTTATGCTAGTTGCAGCTAATGTAGCCCCATAACAGTACCCTCAAGCAAAGATGAGAAGCATTTGTATTATATAATAGAACTCCCTGTGACCTGTGAACAGACGTTGATGTAGAAGTGTGTTATACTATCTCCCTTCCTTAAAGTTCAATTGTTTTTTCTTTGTATGATTTTACAGTTTAGTTTTTTGCATGACATGTATAATGATCGGGGATGGTGGCGGCGGCTTCACTGCTACTACTACTGCTGTGTAACGTGCATCTGTACATTTGTAATTGCCTGTCTGTTGTGAATCTAGAAAAACCATTAAAGTTTATTTTTGCAATGCGTTTTGACCAAAGCATTTGTATTATTTGTGTCACTCGCACTAGAGGAGCTGTGGCTCGTCTAGTACAGTGATTGTCAACCAGTGTGCCGTGAGAGATCGTCAGGTGTGCCGTGAGAAAATTTTCAATTTCACTTAATTGGTCAAAAAAATATGATTTAGCTGCCGCAAATAATTTTCCATTGTTGAGCGTCTGAGCTGCAATATAGTGGCTGGTCTAGTCATTAGAACAGGTCTGCACCTTGTTCTGCTATTAAACAAACTAAACAGCCGTATGTTATTGATCGTATCTACAGACAGCTTGTCATTTCTGGGTCGCGTTACAACTCTTCTCTTCTCTGTGTCGCGCACGGAGGAGTTCAACCCCGATGCAACCAGGTGAGACACAGTGGACAGAGAGAGAGAGAGGCAAAAAATATGTTGCCTGCTTTTCACAATGGGATTTGTTGCTGAAGCTATCACTATTTTAAGCTATGAGCTCTCACTTTTAAAGCCTAGCAGTTCATGTATTTGCAGGTCAAGACAAACAGCCTGGTGCTCCATCAATGCCGTATCAAATCTACAACCTCGTTTATAAAAGAGTTGTAGAGGAAAGCAGCTCACTGCAGCCACTAATACTGATACAACGTTAAGCTCACACATCTGAACTCATTGTGTTTTGCAGAAAAATAGCTTGTTGTTTTCCACAATAAGCTATTTAGTTGTAACTAAATACTAGTTATTTTTTGCACGGATTTAACTTTATTTTCATTTTTCTAACAAAGTGATAACACTTTTGTTTTTGTCTGATGGAGCAATCTGGTTTAATTGAAAGGGATTGCAATGCTCTCTATTCTATTATTTATAAAAGCACAGATGGAGTCACTAGTACTGTGAAGTATTACTTTGTAGTACTGTGAAGTATTACTTTGTAGTACTGTGAGCAGTGTTGGGGTAGTTACTTAGAAAAAGTAACTAGTTACAAGTTACTAGTTACTTCTAAAAATTGCAACTAGATTACTTTACTAGTTACTGCATTTGAAAAGTAACTTCACTACTAGTTACTTTACTTTCCTTTTTTTTAAGCAAATGTCCAAATTAACCGCAAAGATACCTGGACAAACATCATGGCCCTTTCATCACTTTATGTTCAATAAAGGGCATCTCTTAGCCTTTCCACAGAGTGTATTGTAAACATGTAAAACAAATGGCACATAAAACTCAGCCATTAACTTGAATGAACATTAACCCTGTTCACACTGTCTGACCAAAGAAATATGCCTCACTTTAGAATCCACAAACAACAGGATCCAAGAGGCTGTGTATGGTGGGGACATTCAGGTCAAACAGCAGAACACATTGAAAACAGGCTTTTGGAAACATGAGACCCCACTAAACCAAATGGGGGCCGACTCCTAAGAACAAAACCAGCTTGTTATAGGAATCATTATAGTGGTTTAAGAAAAATAGAAAAATAAATGGCACTTTTTCCCATAAAATAGAAACAGAAAATGCAATTAAATAAACAGAAAATCCACTTCATCTTTGCCTAAATAAACAGAAAGTGCACTATATCCTATGAAGTTTATCATTTTTCTCTATTCTTCAAAATAGCGATTGTATCGCATGAGTAAAAGTCTCTTGAATCTTTTATCCGACAGCCTGTTCCTCCTTGGGGTCAGAACAATACTGCCCAGGCTGAAAGCCTTTCCACAGTGTTGTAACTTGTTTTATTACATGATTTACTCTTATTGTGAAGAGCATGTAAACAGGAAGTGCTTTTACTTCGAAGGCAGACAGAACAATGATACGTGCTTGTTGACGCTAACTAATGTTGATGTTTCGTGTGGAAAATATATACATGTCTGGTGCAAGAGCGCGTTCTCAATGCTGTAACAGTTGTAATACTGCAGTTCACCAGTAGAGGGAGTCCGTTCATACAGACGTGTCTTGTCCTCATTAGAAGCTCCACGTCATTACAGACAGGTGCACTTGATGGTATTGAGTGTTGTATTGCTTTGCAATATCCTTAATCCTAGGGAACCTGGAGAGAACCTCCCAGTTGGATCGGGCATGTTTAAGTACTCCATGACTTCTGTTTCTGCCGTGTAGGAAAACTCCTCTTCAAATTAAAAAAGTTCAGTGTGACTGGACAGTTGAAAGACACCTCTCGCCTGGACATAGAGTGTATTTTACACTAATTTCGAGCAACAAAGTTAAAATATTGAGAATATCGCCACTGGCTGAACCCTCCCGTCTCCGTCTCCTCCATTCCCCGCTTCCCTCCTACGCACCAGCAGCTGCGTCACTCAGATCACTCATGATAGGTTGATAGGTGATAGGTGATTGGCTGTTCATCAGGAAGTGTCGTGTGACTCGCGCGCCGCTAAGAGAGAACTTTTCGGACTGTACAAATGTCTTGAGTAACGCAGGAAAGCGCATTACTGAGGTCTAGTAAAGTAGTGTTACATTTTTTATTGTAGAAAATGTGCCGTGGATCAATTAGCGGTCAAGTGTCTTGCTCAAAGACACAACGGCCTGGACTAGCAGAGCCGGGGCTCGAACCATTGATCATCTGAATGTAAGACAGGCATGCTAACCACTGAGCCACAGTCGCCATAATAAAGTGAACAGTAAAACATACTTGTTGCTCCACTCTTCCATGTTGTGTCTAGTTATTCAAAGTGTGTGTGTGTTGAGCCCTGAGAGCCGAGTTAGACCAGAAGGCAGCTCAATAAAATGCATTTGTAGTGACAGTACTTGCTAGTGTTGAGCTAACCTCAGAATATTGTTACGGTGCGAACTCTGTGGCACAGAGACTTGGTCCAGCAGGCCGGACTAATGTGGATTCAGAACCAGGAGAGAACACATCACACATTGTAAAGTTGCCTGTCAGTTAATAAATGATTTTACTTGTTTTTAAAGCACATCATGGTCGATGCAGGCCCTCCGTACTCTTAGTGGTTCCAAAGTGCAGGTCTAAAGTCTTTGGTGAATCAACTTTTAACTATTGCACGGAACAGTCTGGAAGGATCTGACAGCTATCTTTAAACATAGACTTTAAATCTATCTTTTCTGACAGGCCTTTGATTAAGAATGGTTCATAGACCTTTATTAACATTATTTTATTCACCTATTATATTAAAGTTGGAAAAATTATATTCTATTTTCTATTAGTCAAATCAACGTCTTCATACTTTCTTTCGTACTTTTAAAAGGGACAGCTGGCATGGAGAGACATTATATTATTCGCTTATTTTATTGTATTAAATAGAAAATGTGTATTCTCTTATGTTGATCATTAATTAATCCCTTTTTTTATCGCATATAAATTGTATAATTGAATCATTTAATTAGAGGCCTTAGCTTCCCCTAAGCCTCTCTCCCTAGCAGCGCTTTGCAGCTCCTCCTGGTTCCCAGGCTAGACGAGGTATGTAATCTCTCCAGTGTGTATGGGTCTAACCTGGGTCTCTTACCAGAGACGTCCTGGAGTCATCCTGATCAGAACCACCTCAGCTAGCTCTCCTCCTGATGTCTGAGCTCTGAGCCCAGCAAACCAAACCAGTTCTGAAGGAGCCAGTAGAACCATGACATCTGCAAAAAAACAGCTGCTACTTGAAATCCGGTCCATGAAACCCACAAACACTTGGTTCAAAGTGACAACCCTGAGACCAACACACACTGGAAACCTGCTTGACTTTGTGTGATTGTCCAGCACCAGCTCTCACTTTGGTCATACAAGTATTCATCGTCGTAGCAACGACCCAGGTATCCCATATTCCCGCAGTAACCCCCGTAGGCCTTCACCAAGTCCACAAAACTCATGTAGCCTGGATGGGCGAACTCCGATGACCCCTCAGACAGACCTGCAAGGGTAAAGAAACCGCATTGCTCTTCTTGAATCTCTAGTTTGCCGATCGGTCGGAGCCTCCTCTCCCGCACCCTGGAATAAACTTTTTGATTGGTCAGCCCACCGTGTAGCATCTCCTGCTAGCCAAGAATGCGCTGGCACTAGCCGCCAGAATAGCCTGCTAAACTGGTTAGATAGCATCTGATAGCATCTTATAGCATCTGATAGCATTATTTTGTGTCGGCCAACGTCAACATTACAACTTTCCATTTTCTGCACATTTGCAGATCAAATACACCCGAGAGGATAAATATATACCAATAATCTGGTTATCAAATAAATGATGATTGTGTGTATGTGAGTACATCAAAGTTCAGTCTTTTACAAACAGACCATCTGACGGATTGTTATGTATTCTGGAATATTGGAATAAAACAGAAAAAAAGCACAAATGTAACATTCTTTGGTGTTAGAAACCAGAGGAGACTTTTGCTGCCTGACAGATTGGATTCAAACATTGTTGTTCCGAGCTGTCAACATGTTGTCAACATGTTTTAAGTGAATTTGATCTGGGATTATCCGTCTCCACCTGCATACCCTCCATATAAAAGCTGCCTCTAAAATGTGTTCACAGTCAGGAGAACACGAGAGCTGTTCAGCAAGATGTTTCAAATGGTTCAGTTTGGCAACGCTCAGGAGAGAATGTCACAGAGTGTCTTTGTACTCCGACAATGTCCTGGTTCAGGGTCGAGCTTTGAGTCCTCCATCTTGACCGTTGTGTTTAGGAGTGCTGCTTCAGCAAATTATTTTACATTCAGTTTTTGCTTTCCTGTCGTGCAGCTGGTGACGAGCTAAAAGGCCCTGAGAACGTCTGTCTCTAAACGATGGTCCTATAGCACACTACCCTTTGCCAAAGTTTGAAGCGCTTTGGTTATTTCTCACGATAGATGTATGTATCTTTTCTCTGGGCCTTCCCACAGTGGTACAGTTGGAAAAACATGGTCACATATAAGCAATGTGCCAATCAGAGAATAACAACATGAGTTTTTGTTTTTTCTCCCAATAACTTATCAGAATCAGAATCAGAAACCGTTTATTGCCAGCAATGTTTGCACAAACGAGGAATTTAGTTCGGCGGAAGGTGCATCCATTAGACATGAGACATTAGACGAGACAAACAGCAACAGTGCAATGATGTCTAAATCAGATAAGGATAAAGTGCTCAGACAACAGAGAACATTAATATAAGTGTGTGTTAAAGTGACGTGTGTGTTTAAGTTAAAGTTAAGTGTATGTGGCATGAGTGTTTAAATATGAAGTGTGCAGTGGAGTGACCGGTAAGAGGAGAGAAAGGAAGAAAAATAAATGGTTCGAAAGAATGGTCCGAGAATAGTCCTGTGATGGTAGATGTAAGAGCCATAATAGACTTTAATAGGATGTGTTTAGTGATTTATAGAAGTGTGTTGAAATGCTCCTTTAAGTTACGTTACTGACTACGTCAGAGCCTATATCCCTCAGTTGAGGTTAATCATTCTGCGGAGCAAGACAGTTTTTTGACCGTTGTGCCAAGCTGAGCACTGAATGACTCTTGTATCTTTACTTTGTTAAGTAAACCTTTTAAAATGGAGTTACTGCCTCTGAAGATTCAATACGCGTCAAGCTCACTGCCCACACACAGACTGTAACAGTAGTGGTAATAGCGATTACCGGACGGAGACAAGATTGCCGCTACAGTAGAGTCAGTCAGTGGGGAACCCGGGCTCACATCGTCCTACATTTCTTATGCTATAGAGAAATAATAACCCCATATTCAGGGACTTTAAATTACGAGTCCAGCATTTGAGGGAATAGGGCTGACTTCAGTGTGGTTGAGCCTATTTGGTGTGTCCTCTCATTGTCCACCAGGTGTCACCCTTGTCTCACTTCTCTGTTTCTGTCGGTTACAGGCCTGCAGGCCTTCCTTGAGCAGGTAAAGTACACTATTACAGATGCTGCTACTTTACTTGAGTATTTACATTTTGGACACGTTCTACTTTTCCTCATCTGAAACCTTTGCATGATTCTTCATGATTTTAAAATAAAATGTACAGTTGCATAATTGATTTGCTTGATCAGATATTTAGGAACTGCCAATGAGTAAGCAGGACAATTAAGATGAAGAAGCCTGCTGGAGGTCTTTGAGTTTACAGTTACAGTTGAGTTATGGACAAAGTTTCAAAGACTGTCAAAACAATAAAACCTACGGGCAATTTAGAGTCTCCAACTAACCTAAGCTTAGCGTAAAACAGTCTTTAGACTGAGGGACGAAGCAGGAACAGACGGGCCCTTTACTGTGAGGTGACCGCCACTACACCACCATGCAAACCTGAAGAGGAAATTAAAGAATAAAATCTGTTTCTATAATACCAGATGCTGCATGCCAGGTCTGAGCCAGAACAGGTCCGTGTTTGTAACAGCTAAATCTTGGTGAGTATTTATCTATTATTTATGAATGTTTTATTATTGTATTTATTGTCACTGAAGAATATTTATTATTTAATTGTATTCATTTATAGATTTAGACGATTTCCAAATATCAAAGCCCCGGAGATCCCTTTCTTTGAAAGTTCTGCAGGCTGAAAGTACGAAGCGTAAAGGAACCGATGAAGATTAAACCATCTTCAATCAAAATAATAAAAAACTAAAATGTATGTACCGATTTGATTGAGTTTAAATGGTTTGAATTATTTATTTACAATGTATTTGTTTCTTATTAATTTAGTTGTACTTGTTTGTGTATAAGTACTACTAAACCCTCTCTAACTCTGTTCTGCTTCACTTTATCAAAGTCACCTTTGCAGAGAGAATGTTCACATATTGTGTTATGATTTGGGTTAGAGAATGTTCACATATTGAGTTATGATTTGGGTTAGAGAATGTTCACATATTGAGCTATGATTTGGGTTAGAGAATGTTCACATATTGTGTTATGATTTGGGTTAGAGAATGTTCACATATTGAGCTATGATTTGGGTTAGAGAATGTTCACATATTGAGCTATGATTTGGGTTAGAGAATGTTCACATATTGAGCTATGATTTGGGTTAGAGAATGTTCACATATTGAGCTATGATTTGGGTTAGAGAATGTTCACATATTGAGCTATGATTTGGGTTAGAGAATGTTCACATATTGAGCTATGATTTGGGTTAGAGAATGTTCACATATTGAGCTATGATTTGGGTTAGAGAATGTTCACATATTGAGCTATGATTTGGGTTAGAGAATGTTCACATATTGTGTTATGATTTGGGTTAGAGAATGTTCACATATTGAGCTATGATTTGGGTTAGAGAATGTTCACATATTGTGTTATGATTTGGGTTAGAGAATGTTCACATATTGAGCTATGATTTGGGTTAGAGAATGTTCACATATTGTGTTTTGATTTGGGTTAGAGAATGTTCACATATTGAGCTATGATTTGGGTTAGAGAATGTTCACATATTGAGTTATGATTTGGGTTAGAGAATGTTCACATATTGAGCTATGATTTGGGTTAGAGAATGTTCATATATTGAGTTTTGATTTGGGTTAGAGAATGTTCACATATTGTGTTTTGATTTGGGTTAGAGAATGTTCACATATTGTGTTTTGATTTGGGTTAGAGAATGTTCACATATTGAGCTATGATTTGGGTTAGAGAATGTTCACATATTGAGCTATGATTTGGGTTAGTTGGACCTTACAGCTGCATCACGAAGAGAATTTAATGATTTATATGGTGTTACTGCATTATTTGGCTGCTCCAGTCCTGCTTCATGTTGGAGAGTGTGTCTCAGGCCTGAGAAAGCGCACCTCTCTGACTTCCCACTCTGCGGTTTTGGTTCCGCAGCCCACTCGCACTTGACCTTGTCTGAGCCGGGCAATTAGAGGACGATGTGGCCTTATATGTACATGCTCCTGGGTTTTAACCTATAAAGCTTGCTTTTGACCTTAAACGGTATACGTGGGCCTGTATCTGGTTCCTGCCTTATGGAAGGAGTTCCGCTTTCTGCTTCTTTGCCATGGTTACAGACAGAATAACTCATCCTTGTGACATTTCCATGGCCGATGTACAGATGGACCGCTCCCCTCTCTATTTAGATGTAACAACATTGGAGTCCGATAAAGAGGAAGTCGGATAGAAAGAGAATAAATATCCATTGCTTTTAGATTACGAGGCTCACTCTCATCCTGGGGTGTGCAGACTGTGTGAAGAGCAGACTAGCAGGGGAGCGGAGTCCGGGGCCTCGTAAAAGGTATGCATTTCATGTATGTGTGTAATTGCTAAATAAATAACCGTGATTGTAATATAACCTGTCCTGTCAATTCTTGAACACCCGAGGAATATCCTGGTGAGGAAGATTCTTCCCTTCAATCATAAAAAATACGAAATGTGTCATCTTCATTTACTCTTAACCAGTAACATATATACTGATATTTACACATCTGAACAAAATCTCACATGTGTACCTTTTATTATAACACCAAAATTATTCAAATAGCCCTAGTGGTTGCAGAGATACACCCTTTTTAGTTTGGGGATGACATTTAGAGGAAAGGGCCTAAAAATAGGTTGGTTTTTAAAAGGCACATAATGAAGCTGAAATCTAGCATTAGCATAAACTTACCGCGTGACAGTTTAGCCATTCCCATTTTAGCTAACATTAGCATCTTATTGCAATACATTTAACCACACTTTAACATGCTCATTAAGATAAAGTCACTAAGCGTGGCCAAAGCACAATAAAACACAAAGTACACAATCACACAAGATCAGAGCATAAAACCTTTAGGTTAGAGCATAGAACCCCGAGATCAGAGCATAGAACCCTGAGATCAGAGCATAGAACCTTTAGGTCAGAGCATAGAACCCTTAGATCAGAGCATAGAACCCTTAGATCAGAGCATAGAACCCTGAGATCAGAGCATAGAACCTTTAGGTCAGAGCATAGAACCCTTAGATCAGAGCATAGAACCCTTAGATCAGAGCATAGAACCTTTAGGTCAGAGCATAGAACCCTTAGATCAGAGCATAGAACCCTTAGATCAGAGCATAGAACCTTTAGGTCAGAGCATAGAACCCTTAGATCAGAGCATAGAACCCTTAGATCAGAGCATGGAACATTTAGGTCAGAGCATAGAACCCTGAGATCAGAGCATAGAACCTTTAGGTCAGAGCATAGAACCTTTAGGTCAGAGCATAGAACCCTGAGATCAGAGCATAGAACCCTTAGATCAGAGCATAGAACCCTTAGATCAGAGCATAGAACCTTTAGGTCAGAGCATAGAACCCTTAGATCAGAGCATAGAACCCTTAGATCAGAGCATGGAACATTTAGGTCAGAGCATAGAACCCTTAGATCAGAGCATAGAACCCTTAGATCAGAGCATAGAATCCTTAGATCAGAGCATAGAACCCTTAGATCAGAGCATGGAACCTTTAGGTCAGAGCATGGAATACTCAAATAAATGATTAATGGCATAGTTTATTTTAAAGTGTTTTAATCTATTACATTTTATTTAAATACTCATTTTTAAAATATATGTATTAAAATTCCTTAGAATCAGCATGAATATGTTAATTTGTAAAACAATTCAATTGAATCAGTTAAAACATATGAATATGGTTTGAATACGGCTCGCTGCATGATCAATTAGTTAAAATTCATGAGATTGGTTTACATATTAATTTCGGGAAATGGAATCGTTCAGAAACGGAAGTGACACCGGACTCCTTTCAGCCATCTTACCTCAGACCAACATGCAGCCTGCAACAGGTAAGTTATCTTATCTAATCTGCCTGTTATCAGTGTATGGACATATTCTATGAGTGCAGTGCATGGCACACTATTATCGATATACTGACTGTCAAATGCAATAAGTCCAACATTGCAGACCCGTTTGTCCAGTCAGCTAGCAGCACATGTTGTACATATCAATTGACTTTAGCTAGTTAGTGATGTCTTTTCATTAGCTAACATCCCACGTATTACTAATTAAAACGAGTCAGTAATTAAAGTCAGGCGCTGTTAAAAGGCACTTTATTAAAACAGACTTTGTAGTGTTAACGACTAAGGGTTAACACCACTGCAGCCCACAGCTACTGTGAAACGAAGAGAAATGCTTTGCGTGTCGGCAAAATTGGTGACTGAGCTAACGTGGTTTGTAGACTGATATTTGGGCGTAGCGTTGTATGACTTTCAGTCCGGTCGATATGTAGTGTTCAATAACCGGTCAGTCGATAACTTGCGTAACATTAGGGTGAGTAATATCCCACAACTTTAACCCGTGTGTTCATATTTGTGTTATTCAGCCAGTGTTCTGGGTCTGGTGGACCCGCTGCAATTCGGGGGTTTTAAATTCAACACAATCAAACAATTTTATGTTAAAATTCTCAACAGATGTTTACGTCGTCCCAATTACAGGCAATATAAAACAGCAAATATGGTGAATACGTGCCCTCTGCTTTATATGAGCAAACAGAGGGTAAAAAGTGTGGGAAACCGAGAGCAGACAGTGTAGGTGCTCGACCTTTCAACAATGTTGCAACCTTGAGGGGGAACGGTTAGAGCAGAAACACACACACACACACACACACACGCACACACACACACACACACACACACACACGCACACACACACACACGCACACACACTTACTTATGAGATAAAAAAGTCTTAATTATGAGATAATAAAGTCTTAATTACGAGATAAAAATAATTATGACTTTCTTTTGACAACGTTTCAAACAACACCTGAGAATTGGCGCGAGGCTGAGAAAACGTCTGCGTGCGCGTCCTGTCCGCACTCCTGCAGAGACGACCTTTGACGCGGCGTCATCGCTCCGTCCCCGGCCCGGAGTGATGACGTCAGCAGCGCGCGACAGCACCAGCACAGCCTGGGCTCCGGGAGCGGAGTTGGCAGCAGCAGCGGTTCAGACATGGCTGCCCCCACGGAGCGCAGCCGCGGAGGCTCCGCCGGCCGGACCCGGGCCACGAGGCCCTGCTGGCGGCTCGCGGTGCTCCTGTTGGCCGCGTGCTGCCTGCCGGAGGCCGCCGCGCTGGTGGAGGGCCTCTACTGCGGCACCGAGGTGTGCTACGACGTGCTCGGCGTCACCCGGGAGGCCGCCAAGCTGGACATCGCCCGCGCGTACCGGCAGCTGGCCCGCCGGTTCCACCCGGACCGGTTCCGGCTGGAGGAGCCGGGCCTGGAGGGCGAGACCCGCGAGTCCGCGCACGCGAGGTTCCTGCTCATCGCGACCGCCTACGAGACGCTAAAGGTGGGTCTGCTCTCTGCTCACAGACCCTGGTGGTGTCTGAGTCTGCGAGGCCGTTATGTGCAGTAATAATAATAATAATAATAATAATATCAATAATATCATAACTCCTCTGATACTCAAGAGCTGGTGAGACCAGAACTAATGTCCACTTTGTGGAAGTGGACATTAGTTCTGTGTCTTCAGTAGACATGATGTCCACGTAGGGACTGCTGTGTGCTTATGATGACGTATGTGTGCTTATGATGACGTATGTTTGCTTATGATGACGTATGTGTCCTCTATGCCACGACACGTCTTCTTCCTGTGACGTATTCACACGTTTATAGTATAATGAAGGAGACCAGTAATACCACTGTGTGTGTGTCTCTTTCACAGTTATATCCATAAATATTACTATTATTCTGTGTTTACACGCTACAGTAACCATGAAGGAACTAGTGGTTACACGCACACACACACAAACACACACACACACAAACACACACACACACACACACACACACACACACACACACACGTCCATGCACCTCACTACAACATGTCGTCTCATTGTTTGCATCTCTGTAGTGTTCTTAGGTTACTATTATTATAATTAGGTTGTTAATATGATGACATTCATAAGTGATCCTTTATAGTAATAATGGTGATAATGGTAATAATGATCCACACCCTGGTCACCAGGTTCCTCCCTGCAGAACCGACCGGTTAGACGGTTGTTCTCCGGGTTGTTTCTTTAAAGTGAAGATGTGACTTGATGTCCTTCACTCGTCTTGTGACTCAGATTTGAGTCACTGAGGTTTTAACATCACCCAATTTAATAAATCTGAATAAAAAGAAAATAAATGTGCTGCTGCATGTATTTACCCTCAGTATGATGCTGCGTTCACACCAAAAGCTTGTTCTCCTGACTTTACTCGCTCGACTTTACGTGGTTAATTTGCCTTTTTGCTGCGGAAAGGGGGTGTGGCTTATCTCTGTGGCTTATCTCCGTAAAAACAGTTACCGTTTCCGCCATCCACCATATTTCGCAACTCTTTTGGTGTGAACGCAGCATCAGACGTTCCCCACACTGAGAGCCGCTCGCTGACTCTGAGCTGGGAGTTCCTCAACAAACTCCTCAAGTGTGACTACAGTCCATGTGGTACAGTCCGTGTGGTGCAGTCCATGTGGTACAGTCATGTGGTACAGTCCGTGTGGTACAGTCATGTGGTACAGTCCGTGTGGTGCAGTCCATGTGGTACAGTCATGTGGTACAGTCCGTGTGGTACAGTCCATGTGGTACAGTCCGTGTGGTACAGTCCATGTGGTACAGTCCATGTGGTACAGTCCATGTGGTACAGTCGTGTGGTACAGTCCGTGTGGTACAGTCCGTGTGGTACAGTCATGTGGTACAGTCATGTGGTACAGTCCGTGTGGTACAGTCATGTGGTACAGTCCGTGTGGTACAGTCGTGTGGTACAGTCCGTGTGGTACAGTCCGTGTGGTACAGTCCGTGTGGTACAGTCATGTGGTACAGTCGTGTGGTACAGTCGTGTGGTACAGTCGTGTGGTACAGTCCGTGTGGTACAGTCCGTGTGGTACAGTCCGTGTGGTACAGTCCGTGTGGTACAGTCATGTGGTACAGTCATGTGGTACAGTCCGTGTGGTACAGTCATGTGGTACAGTCCGTGTGGTACAGTCGTGTGGTACAGTCCGTGTGGTACAGTCCGTGTGGTACAGTCCGTGTGGTACAGTCGTGTGGTACAGTCCGTGTGGTACAGTCATGTGGTACAGTCCATGTGGTACAGTCCGTGTGGTACAGTCATGTGGTACAGTCCGTGTGGTACAGTCGTGTGGTACAGTCGTGTGGTACAGTCGTGTGGTACAGTCGTGTGGTACAGTCCGTGTGGTACAGTCCGTGTGGTACAGTCCGTGTGGTACAGTCCGTGTGGTACAGTCATGTGGTACAGTCCGTGTGGTACAGTCATGTGGTACAGTCCGTGTGGTACAGTCATGTGGTACAGTCCGTGTGGTACAGTCGTGTGGTACAGTCATGTGGTACAGTCATGTGGTACAGTCATGTGGTACAGTCCGTGTGGTACAGTCCGTGTGGTACAGTCGTGTGGTACAGTCATGTGGTACAGTCCGTGTGGTACAGTCATGTGGTACAGTCATGTGGTACAGTCATGTGGTACAGTCCGTGTGGTACAGTCCGTGTGGTACAGTCATGTGGTACAGTCCGTGTGGTACAGTCGTGTGGTACAGTCCGTGTGGTACAGTCCGTGTGGTACAGTCCGTGTGGTACAGTCGTGTGGTACAGTCCGTGTGGTACAGTCATGTGGTACAGTCCATGTGGTACAGTCCGTGTGGTACAGTCATGTGGTACAGTCCGTGTGGTACAGTCGTGTGGTACAGTCGTGTGGTACAGTCGTGTGGTACAGTCGTGTGGTACAGTCCGTGTGGTACAGTCCGTGTGGTACAGTCCGTGTGGTACAGTCATGTGGTACAGTCCGTGTGGTACAGTCATGTGGTACAGTCCGTGTGGTACAGTCATGTGGTACAGTCCGTGTGGTACAGTCGTGTGGTACAGTCATGTGGTACAGTCATGTGGTACAGTCATGTGGTACAGTCCGTGTGGTACAGTCCGTGTGGTACAGTCGTGTGGTACAGTCATGTGGTACAGTCCGTGTGGTACAGTCATGTGGTACAGTCATGTGGTACAGTCATGTGGTACAGTCCGTGTGGTACAGTCCGTGTGGTACAGTCCGTGTGGTACAGTCGTGTGGTACAGTCATGTGGTACAGTCGTGTGGTACAGTCGTGTGGTACAGTCCGTGTGGTACAGTCCGTGTGGTACAGTCCGTGTGGTACAGTCCGTGTGGTACAGTCATGTGGTACAGTCATGTGGTACAGTCATGTGGTACAGTCCGTGTGGTACAGTCCGTGTGGTACAGTCCGTGTGGTACAGTCGTGTGGTACAGTCATGTGGTACAGTCCGTGTGGTACAGTCGTGTGGTACAGTCATGTGGTACAGTCATGTGGTACAGTCCGTGTGGTACAGTCCGTGTGGTACAGTCATGTGGTACAGTCATGTGGTACAGTCATGTGGTACAGTCCGTGTGGTACAGTCCGTGTGGTACAGTCGTGTGGTACAGTCATGTGGTACAGTCCGTGTGGTACAGTCATGTGGTACAGTCATGTGGTACAGTCATGTGGTACAGTCATGTGGTACAGTCGTGTGGTACAGTCATGTGGTACAGTCCGTGTGGTACAGTCCGTGTGGTACAGTCCGTGTGGTACAGTCGTGTGGTACAGTCCGTGTGGTACAGTCGTGTGGTACAGTCCGTGTGGTACAGTCCGTGTGGTACAGTCCGTGTGGTACAGTCCGTGTGGAGCCGTCAGCTCCGTCCTCCAGAGGAGAACACTCAGCTGTCCGGTTCTAAAGAAACACCTGAGGCTTAACGGAGCGGCTCTTTGTTTTTATGTTTCTTCGGCAAACCCTAAACCAATATTTAGGAAGCAGGTTTGGCTGAGCTCCTCCTGCAGGTCTTCATGAAACTGTGTGTGTGTGTGTGTGTGTGTGTGTGTGTGTGTGCAGGACGAGGAGACTCGGCGGGACTACGACTACATGCTGGACCACCCAGAGGAGTACTACCAGCACTACTACACGTACTACCGGCGGCAGCTCACGCCCAAGGTGGACGTGAGGATCGTCATCCTGGTCACCATCTGTGCCATCTCCATCTTCCAGGTACCCCACACACACACACACACACACACACACACACACACACACACACGTACCACGCCACAAACCACCAGCAGGACACACACACTAATCTGAAGTAATATAAAGAATACATCTTTTATCGTCATCAAGTATTGTGTGTTTATCAACGCACGTGCTCCGTCTGTCTCGAGAGTTATTGAGAAGAAATCTTAAAAATGGCTTCCATATATAAAAACACCGGAGGTTTCAGCAAATGCCACCCACAGTTTTTATATATATATATATATATATATATATATATATATATATATACGAAAACTATGCTTGGAAGCCATTTTTAAGATTGAATAACTCTTGAGACAGACGGAGCACGTTGTTGGTCTTTTAACAGGATTTGTTGAGAATAAAAATTATTGTGATTGAGGATTATAATTTTTTTGCACTTTTTCCTTTTGTTTGACATCAGATGAAGCTGGAGACACGTTTTCCCCTGCGGTCCCTTGTGACCCGGCTATTTCTCAGACTCCACACCGAAATGTAGCATAGAGTATCAGCGGTGGTCGAGCACTTATTTACTTATTCTACAGAGTAAAGGAACCTTTTTCTAACCGAGTTATTTAGGGCAGCGTCTTATTTAACCGCTGACATGCGGTGGAGACGAGACCCAGACTATCCTCCTCTCCCCTCCCCGTCTCCCCAGTTCTACAGCTGGCACAGCAGCTACAAGGAGGCCATCAACTACCTGGTGACGGTGCCCAAGTACCGGATCCAGGCCACGGAGATCGCCAAGCAGCAGGGCCTCCTCAACCGGCCCAAGGAGAAGGGCAAGCACCGGCGCTCCAAGGAGGAGGTGCGCGAGCAGGAGGAGGAGGTGATCCGGGACATCATCAAAAACAAGATCGACATCCAGGGCGGCTACCAGAAGCCCAACCTGTCCGACATCCTGCTGTGCCAGATCGTGCTGTCGCCCTACTACCTGACCCAGTACGCCTCCTGGTGGGCCGCCTGGTTCTACCGCTTCACGCTCTGCAGGGAGGAGTACGGCGAGGAGCAGAAGTTCTACATCATCAGGTGGGTTCTGGAGGAGACGTGCCGGGGCGCCTCCGGTGCCGGGGCGCCTCCGGTGCCGGGGCGCCTTCGGTGCCGGGGCGCCTTCTGTGCCGGGGCGTCCTCTCACAGCCTGTGCTTTCCCTCAGGAGGAACATGAAGATGTCCCAGTCCCAGTTCGACGGCGTGGACGAAAGCACCCGGCAGTCCTTCCTGGAGAAACGGCTCTGGATCAAAGAAAACTACGAGGTTTGTCTCTTTAATTCTCTCCTGAGTCCTTTGCCTTCCTTCTCCTTTACTCACTCATCCTTTTTTTCCATTCTTCCCCTCTTCCTCTTACTTTTATATATGTGAATGAATGTGTTTCCTCCGGAAAAAACTACAGTAAAACCTCCAGAATCCTACAAAATACCGTGATAAACATGTTTGGCCGCGCCCCCCGTGTGCGCGTGGAGCGTCGTTGTGATCGTCCTCAGAAGTGAAAGCGTCCGTTGTGTGCAGGACGACACGTCTCCTTCCTGGTGAAGAACGCTCATAACCGGCTGCATCTCTTTCGGGACTTAAGGAGGCAAAACCCCCGGGCCGAGCTCTTGTTACCATTGTAAACTAACGTTTACAATGGTAACAAGAGCTCACACGGGACGTGTACGGCCCGGGACTAAAACACCAGAACATCATCGGTTCATCTACTGATCAGCAGGGATGTTTGGGAGGAGGAGCCTGAGAAGAGCTAAAAGACATGACATTGATTCAATGGCTGTCGCTTTTTGTATGTTTTTTTGTTTTGTTTACATCATGCACGTTGTGTAGTTCTACAGTCTGACGTCTCCGGTGTGCCCCCTAGTGGAAACCTGTAGCAACGCTGTGTGTGTGTGTGTGTGTGTGTGTGTGTGTGTGTGTGTGTGTGTGTGTGTGTGTGTGTGTGTGTGTGTGAGAGTGAGTGAGAGACAGCTATTCTGTTCACACACATCCGGTGGTCTTAACCGCGAGGTTAAAGAAAGCAAGTTTAGTCTCCGGCTGTGGAGGACAATGCTAATGTTAGCATGTTATAATGGTCTCCGTCTTCGTTTAGCATGTTAGCATGTTAGCATGGCGTATAGAAGTCATTATCAGTGCAGCTTTAAAAACTTTTAAGAACTTGAAGAGTTATTAAAAGTTATTCAATGAATGAAAAACAGCTTTTGGTAAAAAAAAGTCAAACTAAGAATGACTCTTTAGACTGCGAGTGTAACCTGTGTGTGTGTGTGTGTGTGTGTGTGTGTGTGTGTGTGTGTGTGTGTGTGTGTGTGTGTGTGTGTGTGTGTGTGTGTGTGTGTGTGTGTGTGTGTCCATCAGCTGCACAGAAAGGAGCAGGAGGAGGAGATGAAGGTAAAGATGGCGACCGACCCGAGGATGAAGAGGTACCGGCGCTGGATGAAGAACGAGGGGCCGGGCCGGCTGACGTTCATCGACGACTAACGTCTGGGACACACACACACACACACACACACACACACACACACACACAGCTGTGTGGAGGCGTTCCTGTACAGAAAGATGAACTATGCTGTTTATATGGAAGAGATATTTTCATAGTGATCGGGTCACAATGACTTCGTGGAATAAATTTGCTGGGGCTTCAGATTTTTCAGTCTTTTTTTTTTTTCACATCATGCCATTTTTTTTTTCAAAACCAAATTTAAATGAATTATATTGATAACTTATATTTTTCCTGTAATGCATTGCTCTCTCTTGGTGGTTTCTGTTGGATACGTGACATCGGCCTGCATGCTGCTAACAGCTAACATGTATTAGCATGTATTGCTTTTGTGATGGATAAACCAGGGCCAGAAGGTATTTAATTTAATTTCTCTCCAGGAATGCAGACATTTAGTAAGATCCTCACTTTGTTGCCGGGCGTCAGGCGAGAAGAATAAAACCAACTTAGCTTAGCTTAGCACAAAGACTGGAAGCGGGGGAAACGGTTAGCCGAGCTCGAACAAAAGGAAGAAAACCCACCAAAGCTGCCTGGTTTACACGTTATCCTGTTCATGCAACGGGGAGGAAGTAGTAGAGAGGAGACGTTGGATTGGCTGACGAGAAAGAAGTGACATGACGATAACATCTTTTCTCTGAAGACGACCAACCGCAGGTTCCTCATGACCGTGAGGACATGACCATGAGAACATGACCATGAGAACATGACCATGAGGACATGACCATGAGAACATGACCATGAGAACATGACCATGAGGACATGACCATGAGAACATGACCGTGAGAACATGACCATGAGGACATGACCGTGAGAACATGACCGTGAGAACATGACCGTGAGAACATGACCATGAGGACATGACCATGAGGACATGACCATGAGAACATGACCATGAGGACATGACCATGAGAACATGACCGTGAGAACATGACCGTGAGAACATGACCATGAGAACATGACCATGAGAACATGACCGTGAGAACATGACCGTGAGAACATGACCATGAGGACATGACCATGAGAACATGACCATGAGGACATGACCATGAGAACATGACCGTGAGAACATGACCGTGAGAACATGACCATGAGAACATGACCATGAGGACATGACCATGAGAACATGACCATGAGGACATGACCATGAGGACATGACCATGAGGACATGACCATGAGAACATGACCATGAGGACATGACCATGAGGACATGACCATGAGAACATGACCGTGAGGACATGACCGTGAGGACATGACCATGAGGACATGACCGTGAGAACATGACCATGACCGTGAGGACATGACCATGAGGACATGACCGTGAGAACATGACCATGAGGACATGACCATGAGAACATGACCATGAGAACATGAACATGACCATGAGAACATGACCGTGAGAACATGACCGTGAGAACATGACCATGAGAACATGACCGTGAGAACATGACCGTGTCTCGTAGACGTCCAGGAGAGAAGCTTCTGTTTCAGCCTCCTGTGTGTAACTTGTGCAACGGCAGATGTTTATCACAGGAAGTCTCTTCTGTGGTTTTCCGGTGACGCGTAACGTTTACTGCATATTATTTATTGTTTGACATTTCACTGGTCGGGTTTTTTTGGGGGGCATTTCGTCGTGTTATGAACACAACAAAAAAAAAGTTTTGTTTTTAATAAATGCATTTTAAAATATATCTTTGTAAAAACAGTTTGTTCCCGGTTGCGCAACCCGTCCTCCGAACAGTTGTACAGTCACAGCCTAGCAACTGTAACCAGGCAACGTGATCTATGTATTCAATCTTTGACTGGTTCCCGTTGCCGGTGGTTTATGGTTTACTTCTGCTTCAACAAGTGGAGTTAAGAAGAGTTGTACTTGCAATGGAACAGGGTTTTCTGTCTATATCAAAAGATTGTTTATTCCCTTGATTCTTCTTTTTCAAAACACCTACGTTGCCCACAATGCAACTGGGCAGCAGACGATGAAAGGTGCAGGTGTGTTGTGCTAGTTGTGGCTAACGTAGCGTGACCTCAGAGGTCAAAGAGCTGAACAGGAAAACAACGCTTTCCTTCAACAATAGAAATTATTAACATATTTATAATTAACGAAAACAAACGATACCAGCAGCAGTCGGACAGAAGCCCGACATCGACCACGAGAAGTTGAAATGAACCGACGGAACCGCTGGAGGAGAATTCTCTTGATGAAAATAGCTCCGTCTGAAGGAACGAGAGCAGGAACTACAGATCTCTGGAGTCTCTCTTCTTCTTTAGAGCCGTCCCGGCGTCAGCGACCTCACAGGAAGTACACGTGCTGGAGCTTCTTCAGACGGACTGTTCTGCGCTCTGATTGGCCGAGACGTCCAACCGGGTCACAATGTCACGGCTCGTCCGCCGTTCCTTCTCTACGGCTCGGGAGAAAAGTTAAATGGTGAACATCCACTGGCAGCTGTTTTTATTTATAATAACGTATTATTCATTATAATTATTCTGAAACCCCCAAAAACGGGACATAAGTCTGAAGTCTGATTTATACAGTAAATGAAAAATGTACAACGATTCTCTGCTAAATATTGCAGATTTTTTTAACTCAAAACCTCAACAAGTGCTAATAAAAGATGGACCTCTCTACATCCGGCCTTTCCTGATCCCGTGTGACAAACAACACGTTCACATGTAGGAAACCATAACACTATTGTGGAATTACATCTTCAAGTTTACATCCTCTTCGCTTCCACAGTGTGAACAGATCTTTAGTTTGCACAGAATTATTCACTGAATTTGACAAAAACATTTTTATTGGATAAGAATCTCTGCCTGCGCCGCCATCATCATCATCGTCATCATCATCATCATCATCATGTACTAACACTTTGAAGCTCTGGTGCAATGAACCAGAACTATCCAACCAGACACCGACTTCAACGCGCTTCATAACGAGATTCTTTTCCAGTCCGGTATCGGCGTGAAAAAAAACCTTCAGTCTGCTGCAAATACAAATAAAAACACATACATTTGTTAAAACCAGAAGAAGTGTAAGCCTTCATGTTTCATCTCTTCACACTGAACAGCGTCTCTTACGGCATCGTGCTGTGACCGCGGCCTTTTGCTTTGTGGAATGCAAACGGATCTTTAGTTCCAGTCATTCCCAGTTTCCCAAGAGGAGAGTTAAGGTGCATTACGTCGGGTTTCCCAGTCCACAGAGTGACGTTTATAATCCACCACTGTGTCCAGAGCTCCACGGAGGAAGAGCCGAGGACAGAAGTCTCAGCTTTTGTTTCTGATGAAGGAAAACACGTCCAAAGCTCGAGTGACATCACGAGAAACAGCTGTCCGGTTGTCTTAACATCAAACAACGTCACGATGAAAGAAAAGTCCCCACCTTTTGTTTTTAAAGTGGCGCCTTGAGATGAGGAAGCAGCACACTGATGAAGAACGGGTTCTAGTTGGTTCTGTACAACAACTGGAACAAAAGGGCCACATCTCTAGTTTATTAAGTTTCCAAGGATTCAGAAAGTGTCTCAAGTCAAACTGGGACCAAGAGGGAGGGCAAGGATTCCCTGTTAGAGGACCAACAATAGAACCCTCGTATTATTCTTAGTAAAACGTTTCAATAACTAATACAAAAATATTGAGAATTTTAGTCAAAGATTAAGTCAAAACTATGAGACAGTAAATCAACATTAAGACAGGAAGTAAACACTTTGACAACTGAAGTTGAAATTCTAAGAATGGGCAGAAATATTTTCCTCTGGAAACTGAATGTGGATCCTGTCCTTTGATGAATTGAACTGAATCTGCAGAGCACAGTTTTAGTTTTAGTTTGGAACTGAATTCCAATAAACTTGAAATTGAAACCCGTCGATCGTCCCTGACTCTCACTGTCCTTCACACTCGTTGAGGAAGAGAGAAGAGTGCAGCTTCACGGCCCGTCACGTCTCCATAAACTGGTTTATTTGAGGAGATACGGAGATGCAAAAGATCAGAATGGTCCTCTTCGTCCCTCTCGTCCACCATGGGCCCGGACGTCCACCATGGGCCCAGACGTTCACCATGGGCCCGGACGTTCTTCATGGGCCCAGACGTTCTTCATGGGCCCGGATGTTCTTCATGGGCCCGGACGTTCTTCATGGGCCCAGACGTCCTTCATGGGCCCGGACGTTCTTCATGGGCCCAGACGTTCTTCATGGGCCCGGACGTTCTTCATGGGCCCAGACGTTCTTCATGGGCCCAGACGTCCTTCATGGGCCCAGACGTCCTTCATGGGCCCGGACGTCCACCATGGGCCCGGACGTTCTTCATGGGCCCGGACGTTCTTCATGGGCCCGGACGTTCTTCATGGGCCCGGACGTTCTTCATGGGCCCGGACGTTCTTCATGGGCCCAGACGTTCTTCATGGGCCCAGACGTTCTTCATGGGCCCAGACGTTCTTCATGGGCCCGGACGTCCACCATGGGCCCAGACGTTCTTCATGGGCCCGGACGTCCACCATGGGCCCAGACGTTCTTCATGGGCCCGGACGTCCACCATGGGCCCAGACGTTCTTCATGGGCCCGGACGTCCACCATGGGCCCGGACGTTCTTCATGGGCCCGGACGTTCTTCATGGGCCCGGACGTTCTTCATGGGCCCAGACGTTCTTCATGGGCCCAGACGTTCTTCATGGGCCCAGACGTTCTTCATGGGCCCGGACGTTCTTCATGGGCCCAGACGTCCTTCATGGGCCCAGACGTCCTTCATGGGCCCGGACGTCCTTCATGGGCCCGGACGTCCACCATGGGCCCGGACGTTCTTCATGGGCCCGGACGTTCTTCATGGGCCCGGACGTTCTTCATGGGCCCGGACGTTCTTCATGGGCCCGGACGTTCTTCATGGGCCCAGACGTTCTTCATGGGCCCAGACGTTCTTCATGGGCCCAGACGTTCTTCATGGGCCCGGACGTCCACCATGGGCCCAGACGTTCTTCATGGGCCCGGACGTCCACCATGGGCCCAGACGTTCTTCATGGGCCCGGACGTCCACCATGGGCCCAGACGTTCTTCATGGGCCCGGACGTCCACCATGGGCCCGGACGTTCTTCATGGGCCCGGACGTTCTTCATGGGCCCAGACGTTCTTCATGGGCATCAGCTGAAGTCGACAACATGATGAGATCTTCCAGAACCTTCAGCATGGTGGCGTCTCCACTGGAGACCACGCTTCAGAGACAGCGGCTGCACCTCCTCCTCTTGTCTCCTTGTTTAGTTCTTCATCACTTCCTCCTCTCGTCTCCTTGTTTAGTTCTTCGTCACTTCCTCCTCTCGTCTCCTTGTTTAGTTCTTCGTCATTTCCTCCTCTCGTCTCCTTGTTTAGTTCTTTATCACCTCCTCATCTCGTCTCCTTGTTTAGTTCTTCATCACTTCCTCCTCTCTTCTTCTTGTTTAGTTCTTTATCACCTCCTCATCTCGTCTCCTTGTTTAGTTCTTCATCACTTCCTCCTCTCTTCTTCTTGTTTAGTTCTTTATCACCTCCTCATCTCGTCTCCTTGTTTAGTTCTTCGTCACTTCCTCCTCTCGTCTCCTTGTTTAGTTCTTTATCACCTCCTCCTCTCGTCTCCTTGTTTAGTTCTTCATCACTTCCTCATCTCGTCTCCTTGTTTAGTTCTTCGTCACTTCCTCCTCTCGTCTCCTTGTTTAGTTCTTCATCACTTCCTCCTCTCTTCTTCTTGTTTAGTTCTTTATCACCTCCTCATCTCGTCTCCTTGTTTAGTTCTTCATCACTTCCTCCTCTCGTCTCCTTGTTTAGTTCTTCATCACTTCCTCCTCTCTTCTTCTTGTTTAGTTCTTTATCACCTCCTCATCTCGTCTCCTTGTTAACTGTCACAACACCTTTTCCTCGACCACCGGCCCACCGGATGAAACCAGACACTGAAATGAATGGGACTCTTTCTTCAGGCTTCAGGACGTCTTGGAACCACAAAAGGATTTTAAGGGTCGGGTCATTTTTCTTATAGACTTTCAGATTCTACGAAGACAAAGTTGTTTCCTTTTTAAATCTTTTTCTGGAGTAAAACAGGAGTTCTGGACCTTGTAAGAATAATAAAACTGGCCGATGTTTTGATATTCCTCCAGAAGTTTCTATTGTCTTTCTTCCGTTAGGTGAATTCCTTCTGTGGGTTTTCGTTGATGGTCTGAGGAGCGAGCGCCGGATCGAAGGCTTCGGATGTTTCAACGTGTGCTGCGTTGGGGTCGGCGAGGCGAAGGCCTACGAGGTCTTGACCAGGTCGTAGACGTAGATGAGGAAGTCGTCGTCGAACTTGATGAAGTAGACGGAGGGCTTGGCCTCCACCTGGTGGATGACCATCCCCGACCGCTTGCCGCCGTCCTCTTTGGCGTACTCCACCTGTTTGCCCACCAGGCTGTCCACCACCTCGCCGGGCTCCCGCTCCGCCGGGACGCCGTCGTCTGCGTGGAGACAGAGAGTTAGAGCGTTAGGAAGAGGCAGCGTCATGTTCTAACTCTTCTAGTCAGGAGAAGAACCAAGAGAGAAAAAGACGTTCACGATTTGAAGGAACAAGAAATAAGTCAACAGTTCATGTTAATGCCCAACAGATAAGCAGTCAAGCCCTAACATACGACAGAGAAAGTCAATCAAACGTTCTCTAAATGAAGAGAATCTCAGGTATAAACATAACATTAAAATATACCAGTTAATGAACGAAAGTAGAGATATTTAAATTAATATAGTATGTATGAAAAAAATGTAATAGTAAATGTATTGATCTTTTCTGGTCTTCCGACAACTCAAAGCTCTTTAACACTACATGACATCATTCAGCCATTCATACACTGATGGGAGGAGCTACCATGAAGGTACCACCTGTCCATCAGGACTAACATTCACACTGATGGGAGGAGCTACCATGAAGGAACCACCTGTCCATCAGGACTAACTAACATTCACACTGATGGGAGGAGCTACCATGAAGGTACCACCTGTCCATCAGGACTAACTAACATTCACACTGATGGGAGGAGCTACCATGAAGGAACCACCTGTCCATCAGGACTAACATTCACACTGATGGGAGGAGCTACCATGAAGGAACCACCTGTCCATCAGGACTAACTAACATTCACACACTGGTGTTTTTACAGCGGCCTCTTAAAGTGTCTAGAATTCAGATATGACCCAAAAGCTCGGGACACATGACGGGCCCAGGTGTGTTCAGGTAAGTTCCTCTTTAAAATCACCCGTCTAAACCAAACAAGAGGACTTCACTCACTGGACTCGGGCATGATGCGCAGGTCTCCCTCCTTGTAGTCGTCCAGCAGCTGGTACATGTAGAGGACCGGGTCTTTCTCGTAGGTGATGTAGAACCAGGTGGTGACGACGGGAGCCCGGGCCAGCACCATGCCCCTCCACTCCTCCTTGGGACCCTCCTCCGTCTCAAACATGTGCTCCACCGCTTTACCGATCATGGTGTCGGCTAGGCCGGCGTCCGTTTGACGGGGTTTCCCTGCAGGGAAAGGAGCATTTAGAATCGGATCTGGCCGGGGCCCGTCTCTCTGGCTCGTTTACAAATATAACGTATTAGCATAGGTTGCTACTTGCTGAGTGTGTTAGCATGTTATGATCTGCCAGCATTGGAATTTTACACTAAGAAGCTGAATGTTAGCACTCTACTATACTAAACTAAACATTAGCATATCACACTACCATGCTCAATGTTAGCATGTGATGTTCTGCTAAAATTAGCACTGCACTATACTTAATGATAGCATGTTACACTAACATGCTAAATGTTAGCATGTTATGCCAATACTGATATACAATGTATAGAACATTAGTGCGCTCAATGACATGCTACATATTAGCATGTTCTGCGAACACTAACAGGCCACTTCACTAAACACTATTGCGCTAACATGTTACAGCTAGCATGTTACAGCTAGCATGTTACGGCTTCTCCTTTTTTCCCTGTGAAAGGGTTTTTACTATCTTTATTGGGGGAGTTTTTCCTGATCCGATGTGAGGTCCCGGGACAGGGATGTCATGTGTACAGATTGTAAAGCCCTCAGGCAAACTTGTATTTGTGATGTTGGGCTATACAAAATAAACTGAATTGAATGGAATGTTATGGCTAGCATGTTAAGGCTAACATGTTAAGGCTAGCATGTTATGGCTAACATGTTATAGCTAACATGTTAAGGCTAGCATGTTATGGCTAGCATGTTATGGCTAGCATGTTGTGTTTTTGTTCGAAGAAATTGTTCATAAATCAAGTAACGAGCTAAAATAAAGACTTTCTTCCTAAAACCAGTAAACTAAAGTAGTGTTCAGCGTGATCTCCGCTCCGTCTTACCCAGCCGGTCCGGCAGCACTTCCAGTCCCAGAACCCTCTCATCTTTATAAAGCTCCAGACCATAAACGCAGTCGAAGCCATCGTACTTTATCAGGTAGAGAGCCGGGTTCACCGGCACCTGGCGGACACATACATTTGAAACGTTGATTTTTCTGTTGTTTTGGCACATTTCTACACACGTCGGTACATTTTCTTCAACAATGATAGTTTAACATGTGAGTGTGTTGGAGGCAAACGGCAGAGCAGCGGTGTGGACGCTGGCCTCAGCGGTGTGGACGCTGGCCTCAGCGGTGTGGACGCTGGCCTCAGCGGTGTGGACGCTGGCCTCAGCGGTGTGGACGCTGGCCTCAGCGGTGTGGACGCAGACACAGTCGTTTCACATGGAGTACCTGCTGATACCTCCTCCCGGCTGCTCACCTGGTCCAGCACCGTTCCCTTCCACACCACGTGTCCTCCGCCTCCTTCTTTCCACACGTGTTGGATCCGGCAGCCGACCACGTCGCTCTGAGGCTCCGACAGATCTTTGGTGGTTGGACTCAGACTGCTTTTGAGTTTCCTGCCAGGAGACAGAACAACAGTCAACATCATCTGCTTTGAGATGAGTTTACTGTTTGTACTTTGAGTTGCATCCATAGAATTCAAAAAGACAAAAGACACACAAGCTTTAAACAACCTCAACTCACTTGTGAGGATTCTTCTTCTTCATCATATTTGCAGAAACACCTGAGGAGAAAAATAAAATCACAGCACACTCGTCAATTCAAATGACAACTTCCTGCTAGGATTTAAAGGGTTTAAGAGGGTTTGTGGTCCAGCCGCTTTACTACAGATCCTGCATAGTTTACATTACAGAAGTATTCAAATAGAGGTGAAAATCAGCTGTTGTGAGCAGATGCTCTGCTTTGACACCCAGAACATCCACTTGACAAACTCTGCTGTTTGAAAATCAACCCAAAAGGAAAGACTTCAAACAGGGACAAGAGTCGGGGATTTGGTCATTTGGTCATTTGTAGCTTTGATGCTGTTCTAGCGACCGCTCCATCCTCTCAGGCCTCATCTTTCACCACAAAGTGACCTAAGTGTCTGCAGGTTGAGCGATAACTGCTTGTGCCTGCCGGTGGGCGGGGATGACCTCTGACCCGCATCAGCTGTGTCTCTGTGTCCCGGAGAGCTCTTCATTCATCTGGAGGCGGCTCCCGGCTCTCAGCTACAACTCAAACCTGTGCAGGGCTTCACAGCAGGAGCACCTCGTCTCCTGTGAGGAACAACACAACAACTTCTAGTCACAAACAGACGTCTGCTGGTGGTTCCTGCTGTCGCCTTTTACTGCCATCTACTGGTGAAAAGAAGGAACAACAACAACATCAACAACATCAACAGACCTGTGCAGTGTCTGTCAAGCTGCTGCCAGACAGAGAATCATTCTGTCATGACTAACTGCTCACAAACATTCAGCTTGGTATTAAATGATGATGATGAAGATGATGTGTGTGTGAAGCTGCATGCTGGGAACTCTGCAATCATATTTTCTTATTTGTAAAAACCTGGAAGCATCTTCATCAACTCTCATGAGGACTACTGATTGGGAATAAACTACTGCAAGGAATCATTGAAAAATGTAAACTTACATCTTCTCAAAACATGACTAGTTATGTAATTAAAGTCCTCTGTAAAGAAGACAAATATTATTACTTCAGCAGATCTTACTTTTATTATTCTAAAACAGACACATGAGGAAATGTCTGACTTCTTCACACTCGTTAGCATGTTTAAATGCTAAATGTTGCGTGTTATCACGCATACTTAAAAGGTTCTCTTACAGAACCCAGGACGTCTGTATTGCCTCCACACGGCTCTCAACATGGAGACGGCTGAGCGGCTAACATGTTAACCAGAGGGGAACCGGGAGGTACGACTTCCTTCTCTGCTCAGGTCGACAGTAGTCCTCACCTTTGCATGGACGACGTAGAACCGTCTAGAGAACCTGTAACACGTGCATGTGACACTAACATGCAAAACACAAGAATGTTTTGTTTCTTATGCTTCTGAACGTACTATACATTTTTACATCACATTAACATGTTGAACGTAAATCGGACTAATAAGTACAAAAGTGAGGCTTCAGAAATAAGGTTTTTAATAAAGTCAAAGATCAGTATTTACCCGGTTCTCCAGGAATCAGGACTGCTGGTGTTCAGCAGTTTTGCGTCTCGTCTGTCGAACCAAACCTGCCAGAAAAAACAAAGTCAGCCATCAGCCACACGGAGAGACGACTGATCTGAGAACGGGGCCAACGAGCTGAACCTCCACATGTGGTGATATCGTGATAACCACGGCCTCGTACGCGACCACGGCCTCGTACGCGACCACGACCTCCTCGTACACGGCCTCGTACGCGACCACGACCTCCTCGTACACGGCCTCGTACGCGACCACGGCCTCGTACGCGACCACGACCTCGTACGCGACCACGACCTCGTACGCGACCACGACCTCCTCGTACACGACCACGACCTCCTCGTACACGACCACGACCTCGTACGCGACCACGACCTCGTACGCGACCACGGCCTCGTACGCGACCACGACCTCGTACACGACCACGACCTCGTACGCGACCACGGCCTCGTACGCGACCACGACCTCGTACGCGACCACGACCTCCTCGTACACAGCCTCGTACGCGACCACGGCCTCGTACGCGACCACGACCTCCTCGTACACGACCACGACCTCCTCGTACACGGCCTCGTACGCGACCACGGCCTCGTACGCGACCACGGTCTCGTACGCGACCACGGCCTCGTACACGGTCATAATTAGCATATAAATTCTTCAGGAACACACTTGTGTTTTGTGAGGTCACAGTGACCTTTGACCGACAAAAAGTATTGGCCTCGACCTTGAGTTCAAGTGGATGTTTGTGTGACAAATGTAAGACAATTCGCTCAAGGCGCTCCTGTGATGTCACAGTGACCTTGACCTTTGACCTAGTAAATATCCAGCCCAGGAGGGAATTCCTGAGATATTGCATTCAAGACTATACAGAGTTATTGAAAGTTATGATCATGCCAAATATAAGTTATGCACATGTTCACATACATCTATTCATATAAGGTTGACACCAAAGTCTTGCCCTGAAGTTACTTGACTAGATTTTTTATAACCAGTCTAAACTGCTGACTAGGGCTGCAACAACGAATCGATAAAATCGATAAAAATCGATTATCAAAAGTGTTGGCAACGAATTTCATTATCGATTCGTTGTGTCGCGCGATTATTACGCCGGGCAATAAGTCGCGGAGAAGAAAAAAAAGAGCGGAGCAGAGCAACTGGCCGGCCAGCGTTTCTGAGATTGGAGTGAGACACGAGAAAAGCTGAGGTCGTGATCTTCTCAAAAATAGAAGATCTTTGACGAGTCGAGTCTTGGCCAATCAGCGTCTTCATGTTCCTCAAACTTGTTTTTAATGGAAGTTACTAGTCAGCTCGCTATCATGTTAGCTAACGTGTTTGGGTTGTGTATTGTCGTTAAAGTTCCGTTATGTTCCGTTACAGTTCAGTCTTGCTTGTAAAAAAACGTAACGTGATGAAACATGCCGTCACCCCCCGGTCTGGTTCAGTTCACGCCGTCACTCGTTAACGTTAAACCGGCTCACCGGAGGATCTGGCTGCAGGTTTTTTATATTTTTTTTACTCAAAGTAGAATGAAGCAAATCACGTCGTTGGGCTTAGCCAACAATGTGACGTCGTGGTCATAAGAGACCCAGAATGAAAGAGTTTAAGGAAGAGGACGCTCTATATGGAGCAGTACAGCTTCCCTCTGTCCAGTATTTCATACATATTGATAAAGCAGGGTATGTAAATGCAGCCTCTGGAGGGATCAATTACAGTAAAAAGGGCTCACATTTGGCAGATGTAAAGCATACATGTGTATGTTTTTAGTGTTAGTCCATTTTGTTGTTTTAATTAACAGCTCAGGGATGTTCAAGGAGCAACCTGTTGGTGCTTTCTGAAGATGTTTTGCACTGTCACTTCTGTTTTTGAATAAAGGGTTGGAAATTAACGCTTTTTTGATAAAAACATTTTCTTATCCGATTCATCGGAAAAAATAATCAACCGATTAATCGATTATTAAAATAATCGTTAGTTGCAGCCCTACTGCTGACTGTACTTTGTATCTCAAGGGTAAAAATGAAACCACTAAACAATATGCAGATTGGTTTTGGGGACGTGGAGCCCAGTGGATCCACCATGCTGACCATGACGCGTCTATTGCCCAGTGGATTATTTAGGGTGCTGCGTAACACATCTGGCCTTTCACCAAAGAATAAATAAGCTAAAAGCCACGGTTATTAATGTCAAGCAAAACTGAGAAAATGACTAATTAAAAGTAGTGAGAAAAAAAATAAATGAGACAAATTTGTGGGCAACAACAATGCAACAACTATTCTGTTGACAGATCAACAGCCGGAGCACAAACACATCTTTGAAGGCCCGACCGAGCCAGATGCCATCCAGTCAAAATGTGTGTGAGTGTGAATATTGTTGGCTGCTTTTATGATCGTGAACGGAATCAAACATTTTTAGCTCCGTCTCTAATTGTGGTGCAGCAGCGCTTGGTTTTGGTTCGTACGTCAATAACGGTTCGGATTTTCACGCTTTCCACTGTGTTAGTACCATTTACACTTCAACACACACACACACACACACACACACACACACGGTTAGCCTGTTGTCACGAGGCGCAGCGCAACGTCTCATTCGGTCCAAGAACTTCAATGGAGCAAAACTGACATTGTTTTCTCTCGCTCTCCCTCTCTCTCTCTCTCTCTCTCTCTCACACCTGAACCGGTCAGACTGAAGACGACAGTACCGTCATTTAACAAGCACATGATTAGTTTCATTAGGTTTCTGTATTTAATACGTTACACAACCCTGCTGTTTTCCTTGGGTTATGGCCTAGTCCAGGCCTGTATGTTCAATACAAACCAAAGCCTCAATTAATGAAGATAATCGGATCAAAACAATGTTGTCATGTGTTCAATAATTGAAAACTGGTCAATACATATCGATGTATTCAAACTCAAGTGACTTGACAATGTTTATTAAAATGTTAAATAAATAAAAAACAAAACTGTGTTGGAGGGAAAGCATGGTTTTATTGTGATTTGGGTGAACTGTGCCTTTGCAGATTGATTCCTTTACATCTGTCTGATGACAAACAGTTATGGTAGAAAGTAAACTGAGTCGCTTCACTCCTCTACTCCTCAACGCAGACCTCAGCAGGTCTAGAGAGCTGAGGTCCACCAGACTGCAGGTGACCTTTTGACCTCTGAGTTGGTTCCAAGTTGGTAAAGGGGGCGTGGCCAGCAGCTTTCAGCCAATAACAGTGTTACCAGCGCTGTGATTTCCATGTTAATCAGGTTAGGTGTTTTTTTTTATTCCAATGTATTTAATTAAGTAATAACACTCAATTAAATACATTGGAATTAAAAAACCCAGAAAACCCATCTGTGAAGGCTGTGCCACACCAAACCCCGTGTCTTTCCTGCCCTCGTTCTCCACTCAGCCGTTGAGTTGCGGGTTCCGTTCCCGCCTTGCTAACCGGCTACGGAAACATAATACTCTACAGTCATCTCCACACGACACGAACACCACGCAGTTCTGCAGGGCCAGCGTCAGCCATGTTGCTCGCTTTTTGTTAGCAGCAGACGGGTCTCTCTCCCCGCCCCTCCCCCGCGGACCAA
>NC_136607.1:975000-1010000 GCF_910589615.1 Taurulus bubalis | reverse complement strand
ACTACTGGTACTACTACTGGTACTACTGCTGGTACTACTACTGGTACTACTACTGCTGGTACTACTACTGGTACTACTGCTGGTACTACTGCTGGTACTACTACTGGTACTACTACTGCTGGTACTACTACTGGTACTACTACTGGTACTACTGCTGGTACTACTGCTGGTACTACTACTGGTACTACTACTGGTACTACTACTGCTGGTACTACTGCTGGTACTACTACTGGTACTACTGCTGGTACTACTGCTGGTACTACTACTGGTACTACTACTGCTGGTACTACTGCTGGTACTACTACTGGTACTACTACTGCTGGTACTACTGCTGGTACTACTACATCTGCTAGTACTGCTGGCACTGCTACACATACTGCTACTACTACTGAAACAAGAACCACTTATACTTCTGCTAGTACTGCTACTACTATTACTACTACGACTGCAACAAGTACAACTAATACTTGCTTGTACTACTGCTGCCACTGCTACATGTTACTACTATTACTGTCAAAAGTACCACTACTACATCTGCTACTACTGCTGCTACGGCTACATGCTACTACTACAGCTACTGTCACACGTATCACTATTTCTGCTACTAGTAGGCTGCTGCTACTACTGCTACTGCTACACCCACTGATACTACTGTTACTACTGCTGCTACTACTACTACTACTACTACTACTGCTACTACTGCCACTGCTACACCCACTGATACTACTATCAGTTACTATCAGATACTACTACTACTACTACTACTACTACTGCTACTGCTACACCCACTGATACTACTGTTACTACTGCTGCTACTGCTACTACTACTACTACTACTGCCACTGCTACACCCACTGATACTACTGTTACTACTGCTGCTACTACTACTACTACTACTACTACTACTACTACTACTGCCACTGCTACACCCACTGATACTACTGTTACTACTGCTGCTACTACTACTACTACTACTACTACTACTGCCACTGCTACACCCACTGATACTACTGTTACTACTGCTACTGCTACTACTACTACTACTACTGCCACTGCTACACCCACTGATACTACTGTTACTACTACTACTGCTACTACTACTACTACTACTGCCACTGCTACACCTACTGATACTACTGTTACTACTACTACTGCTACTACTACTGCTACTACTACTACTACTACTGCCACTGCTACACCTACTGATACTACTGTTACTACTACTACTGCTTCTACTACTGCTACTACTACTACTACTACTGCCACTGCTACACCTACTGATACTACTGTTACTACTACTACTGCTACTACTACTACTACTACTGCCACTGCTACACCTACTGATACTACTGTTACTACTGCTACTGCTACTACTACTACTACTACTACTACTACTACTACTGCTACACCTACTGATACTACTGTTACTACTGCTGCTACTGCTACTACTACTACTACTACTACTACTACTACTACTGCTACACCCACTGATACTACTGTTACTACTACTACTGCTGCTACTACTACTACTACTACTACTGCTACTGCTACACCTACTGATACTACTGTTACTACTGCTGCTACTGCTACTACTACTACTACTACTACTACTACTACTGCTACACCCACTGATACTACTGTTACTACTGCTGCTACTACTACTACTACTACTACTACTACTACTACTACTACTGCTACTGCTACACCTACTGATACTACTGTTACTACTGCTGCTACTGCTACTACTACTACTACTACTACTACTACTACTGCTACACCCACTGATACTACTGTTACTACTGCTGCTACTGCTACTACTACTACTACTACTACTGCCACTGCTACACCCACTGATACTACTGTTACTACTGCTGCTACTGCTACTACTACTACTACTACTACTGCCACTGCTACACCTACTGATACTACTGCAAAAAGTACCAATATTACTTCTGCAGAACAATTGTGTTGCCAGTCCATAAATGCAGCCGTAGCAACTTGCTGTGTGGAAGTACCTTCACTATTACTACTGATACTGCTCTTACTGTAACTATATACTACTATATACTACTATATACTGTTTTTGGACCCATACATCCAGCCAGTCACTTCTCCACCTTTACAATGCTGCTGATATGACAACATGCACACAGGATGCTGTTGCAAAACTGAAAATCTTTGTTCATTATTTTTCTAAATGCTATAACCTGAATACATTGCTGGACGTCTTCACCTGTGCGTTCGCCGCAGCGTTCCTGGACGGGTTGAGCGGAGCGGCCTCGCCCAGCTCGTAGCGCACGTTGGGGACCTTTGTGGGGGTGAAGCTGTAACCAGTCAACCCCAGAATGAAACCAAGTCGTTAAAACTGAGAGATGAGACTCCACCAGAGCGTGACACGAGCTCTGAAACTGCAGACACACACCACACCACGGATGAAACACAACACAGGAGCGTGCACAGCAGCTGCCGACCTGTGGCTGACTCCCTGCAGACCAAACTCTGAAAGGATCTCCTTCATCACTGTTGAGGAAGAGGTTTCACATTCATCTCAATGCAACTACTTCAACACCATTAAACCTGTTGGTCCAAAAAGTGTGACCCGGTCTCCACATTTCTACTATTCTCTCCACAAAATCTATTGTCCCCATTTCAATGGATTTCATGGTCCGTTCCTGCCCCACAGTGGATGAACCCTTTCATTTTAATGACCTCATGTTCCTCTAGCAGCACCTATGTGTGTCTGTATGTACAGTATATCGATGAAACCCTGTTAGACACGGATAAAGAAAGAAAACGATCAGTGGGGATGGACAAATGTTGGAAATGGTGGCCTCTTGTGGCCGTATACGTGAACTGCAACTCCCCTCTGTTGTGTTAATATCTACGCTAACTTAATTTTACGTTAAAAGTTGAATTTGGCTTGACTAAAACACATACAATTCTGGCTTTTATTCGTAAATATGTTAGACTCCAAAAGTTACCCGGGACCACGCCCCCTTTCGCGGGCCATGCCACTCCACAAAATGAACGATTATGTTGAGGTTAGAAAAGGGCAATAACACAAATGTGAGTGATGTACCTGGTTGTCTCTCTGAGGGGTTAATGAGTTTCATCACTTTCAGGTCATTAAACTCCTGCTCCTCATTCTTCCCTCCAAACACATACAGCTGTCAACCAGAAGAAGAAACAAAAAGTGAGATATTATAAGACAATAATAAAACATAAGTGAAGCCATTCCTTAAGTAATTGGCGGCACACTGACATGGCTGTGCAGGATGAAGGCGCTGTGTCCGTGGCGGCGCGCCGGAGGAATTCCAACGTACAGAGGAACCTTCCACTTCATCTTAGCTGGAGAGAAACCACGTGAAATATGTGAAAACATAACTCTTTCTTTAGAAGAATCCTGCTTTCATATTCGCTGGCGTCTCACTCACAAATACTGAGCTTATGGATTTCATTGGAAGGCGTCTCCGTGCCGTCTTCAGTCGTGCTTTTGCCGCCAAACAGGTAGATATCCTCCACGGGGTCAAAGGTTACATTCATCATCATCACAACAACCAACAGTTCAGTCATAATCCATACATAGGAAAAATATATTCTTAAATATATGAAATGGGAAAATATGTTTTTTACAACTGCTACTTATATTAATGGATAGAGACGTGCACCTCTTTAACAACATCCTTTATAGCATCTGTGGTGATGTTTATGTTTGCTGGGTTTTATAACTGGCTAACTAATAGTGTTCATGGAGCTGACATTCAACATAACAACAACAATTTATATAATAATAAAAATCCATCCATGTGACAACCATTAAGCTGCTGCTGCCTGGCAGCGTCCATCTCGTATTATTGAATATAAGGCCCAAAGCTTCCCAGCTTTTAAATCTCTACAGCGGGTTGTAGCTTGAAATAGTGAGAAATATGTCACAACGTGTCATGATGTGAGTTTGTCTTGTTTCCTGTTTTACTTTGTAGTCCTTGTCTCGTGTGTCCTCTGTGTTCCCTGCACTTCCTGCCCCTGTGATTGTCTGCTGATTGTCTGCCTTGTCCCTGATTGTTCCCTGCCTCCCCTGTGTATTTAAACCCTGTTGGTCTCCTGCCCCAGTGGTGGATCGTACTGGGTCTTACTGCCCCTTCCCCTGTGAGAAAGTCTGTTTACCTCTATCCTGTAAGTTAGTGTTTTTTTTAAGCCTTTTTTTGTTTTTTGTTAGAATAAATTTACTTTTTGAACTGTTGTGTCGGCAAAACAAGACCATGAGCAAGACGATCAGCTGTTTACATAATGAATGATTATGACATGAGCTATGAATGCGGACGCGACCGCCCTCTCCTGCTGCTGCGTATAAGCATTCCCTGTAAACCTGTGTGTGTGTGTGTGTGTGTGTGTGTGTGTGTGTGTGTGTGTGTGTGTGTGTACTTTATCATGGTGTGCACTCAGTGTTTGTCCGCTGCAGGCTGCAGGTGATTCCCCCTTCACCTCCCTCTTCTGCCACTGTAAGTTCTCTGAAAGAAAAAAAGTAGTGTGTGATCTGTGAAGAGCCTTTAAAGAACTACACCTGTATGGAAGTCCAGGACGCCTACGCCTACGCATTATATATTACATTCGATTTAAATTCTCCTTTCTCTACATTTTTTAATTAATATTGATTTCAAGTCAAAAGTATTTGTACTTCTAAAAGTAGAACAGACTTTGATTATAACTGGCAGATGAAGTTACCTGACCCAATATAAAACACTGAACACACAAATCCCTCACAGGTGTTATTTTATTTATTACCTGTGTTGAGGACATGGAAGTCTTTACAGAAGTCTCCACCTGCTTCATAACCTCCAGACATGAACACCTGATCTCCCACCAGAGCGAAACTCTGACCCCAACTGCACACACACACACGGACACACACACACGCACATGCACACACACACACACACACGCACACACACACACACACACACACACACACACACACACGTCAGTGTTGATGAGACACCACATCCCCTGAGCATGTTCATGTAATACGTCCCTGAGATGAATTCCTCTGTTAAAGAGCGCCTTACAGGGCAGGAGGCAGCGAGCCGCTGGTCTTCACCGGCGTCCAGGTGAGAGACGCTGAAACAGAGAGAACCCAGAACCTGAACTCTGCATCCGGGTCTCTTTATGCACACATGGGTAAACACAGTAACAACCAGAATATGCTCCTTTAATCAAGATGATGACGATGATGATGTATATGGACCTGCGTTGAAGACCATGAGGTCGTCGGTTGGATTCCCTCCCAGAAGGCCTCCGTACGCGTAGATGTTTTCTCCCACGGCAACAGCGCTGTGTCGGAGGGTTCTGAGGGCCACGCCCCCGACTGCCAAGCGATCCCACGTCAGAGACACTGAGGGAAAGGAAGCGCGTCACATCGCTGTGAGGCTTCATTTCAACGTCACACTAAAGCAACAAACAGAGCCAGCTGGTCCTCCTGCTCTGCACCTGCTGGTCCTCACCTATGTCGAAGCTGTAGACTCCCGGGAGACACTCGGTGGCGTCGGGGCCGGACGCTCCTCCAAACAGATACAGCTTTCCTCTCACAACACTTGAAAGGAAGCAAGATGAACAGTACAGACGACCGCCATCGGGAATCAGCATATGGAGACTTTGTGCCGATAAAAGAAGTATAATATCTACATTTGTCTCGCCCACGTCTGATATGACTGACACACAGCAATACGTTCTGTATTTTCACGTTGAAGCACTTACTGAACGTCGGCTTTGAACTGGTAAATTCACTCAGGACTATGCTATTCTAAGTGATCAGTTCTATACGGAACGTGTCTTCACCAGATGATTCTGCATTTCATGGGATAGTTGGCGACCCTAAACCCAATAACAATCACCTAGCATATGAGCTAACCCAAGCTAACAGTACGCAATCCATTTAGCATATGTGTTACACCAAGCTAGCTGTATGCTATCATCTAGCACAACCCAAGCCCACTATACACTATTCATTTAGCATTTCAGCTAACACAAGCTAACTATACGCTAACCATTAAGCATATGCGCTAACTGTATGCTATTTGTGTAACATACGAGCTAACACAAGCTAACCGTGTGCACCCCACTTCTTGTTAAAGTTGCGACCGGATGCAGCAAATGCACATTGCTGCCCTCCACAGGTTTTCCATGTGAACCGCGTAGTGCGCTGCAGTTCCCACAAACATCAAGCTAACCCAGTCAGCGCTGTAGTTTACCAAAGAGTGGGTCCTTCTCTGGCTGAGGGAACTTCTCCGCTCTGAGGTATCTGCTCCCACGTCACATCATCAGGAGAAACTACAAACAACAACACAATATCTGGTCATTAGTTATTTTATCTTCAGTCACAGCAGCTCAGCTTCATAACTTTGTCACTCGCTAGTCGTTTGTCACTCGCTAGTCGTTTGTTTCTCGCTAGTTGTTTGTCACTTGCTAGTTGTTTGTCACTCGCTAGTCGTTTGTCACTTGCTAGTCGTTTGTCACTCGCTAGTCGTTTGTCACTCGCTAGTCGTTTGTCACTCGCTAGTCGTTTGTCACTTGCTAGTCGTTTGTCACTCGCTAGTCGTTTGTCACTCGCTAGTCGTTTGTCACTTGCTAGTTGTTTGTCACTCGCTAGTCGTTTGTCACTCGCTAGTCGTTTGTCACTTGCTAGTCGTTTGTCACTCGCTAGTTGTTTGTCACTCGCTAGTCGTTTGTCACTTGCTAGTTGTTTGTCACTCGCTAGTCGTTTGTCACTTGCTAGTTGTTTGTCACTCGCTAGTCGTTTGTCACTCGCTAGTCGTTTGTCACTTGCTAGTCGTTTGTCACTCGCTAGTTGTTTGTCACTCGCTAGTCGTTTGTCACTTGCTAGTTGTTTGTCACTCGCTAGTCGTTTGTCACTTGCTAGTCGTTTGTCACTCGCTAGTTGTTTGTCACTCGCTAGTTGTTTGTCACTTGCTAGTCGTTTGTCACTCGCTAGTCGTTTGTCACTTGCTAGTCGTTTGCAGGGCTCTCAAGTTTTTAAGACAGGTAAGAGTGACATGCCCACAGACCAGCCCCCCTCCCACCCATATTATTATTATTAGCTTAATTTTCATTGGTTGCTGGATTACGTTTCACCCAGATACAACAGATATGTTTCTCTGATTGGCTATTCGTGTAGCCCATTTCTTTTTTTTGATTGGCTGATGAGTCCAGGCGATTCGGGGGAGACGTGCTTGATTCCTTCATGGTGAGGGCAGCACGACCAGGTCATGTTTGCGCGCTGCGGCACATTAAATAGCCTAGAGTTTTTTTTCAGCGTGAGAAATACGATGTGTGGCGGGAGGGCGTGACTTAAGACCGAAATGCGTGACAGTCACGCTCAATGCGTGACACTTGAGAGCCCTGCCTTTGTCACTCGCTAGTCGTTTGTCACTTGCTAGTCGTTTGTCACTCGCTAGTTGTGTGTTACTCGCTAGTCGTTTGTCACTTGCTAGTTGTTTGTTACTCGCTAGTCGTTTGTCACTTGCCAGCCGTTTGTCGCCAGTCGTTTGTTGCTAGCTGTTTGTCACTCGCTAGTCGTTTGTCACTTGCTAGTCGTTTGTCACTTGCTAGTCGTTTGTTACTCGCTAGTTGTGTGTTACTCGCTAGTCGTTTGTCACTTGCTAGTCGTTTGTTACTCGCTAGTCGTTTGTCACTTGCTAGTCGTTTGTCACTCGATAGTTGTGTGTTACTCGCTAGTCGTTTGTCACTTGTTAGTTGTTTGTTCCTCGCTAGTCGTTTGTCACTTGCTAGTTGTTTGTTCCTCGCTAGTCATTTGTCACTTGCTAGTTGTTTGTTACTCGCTAGTCGTTTGTCACTTGCTAGTTGTTTGTTACTCGCTAGTTGTTTGTCACTTGCCAGCCGTTTGTCGCCAGTCGTTTGTTGCTAGCTGTTTGTCACTCGCTAGTCGCGCGACTCGTTTGTCAGTCAAGTTTAATGTTAACCACCATCTTAGAAAACACGTTCAAAACTGACACGTTGACACGTTCAAAACTGACGCTAAAGGGCTACTTACATCATCATAGATTGAAGCGTATACCACTGACCAAGCGTCGGAATTTAACCCATTAGGAGGAGAATTTGTTGACGAGGTACCTTAAATATCTTCTACGCACAGGATAAAGTAACATCATCTTCAGACCTTCTGAACCTCGGAGACAACTGTTACCCCCCAACATGATGAAAACTCTGTTGTGACATTTGCAGATGACAACACCTCCATCAGCCGCATTACTAACAGCTTCATACGGAGAGTGATGCTCGGAGACCAAACTACTGCTGAGCGTCAGTAAAACCCAGGAGCTGATTGGTAATTTTAGAAACAGGAGAAGAAGAAGAAGAAGAAGAAGAAGAAGAAGAAGAAGAAGAAGAAGAAGAAGAAGAAGAAGAAGAAGAAAAAGAAGAAGAAGAAGAAAGCATCCTGACATTACAAACGGACATGGGATTGTTACGGCCCAGGACAGGAGGCTCTACAGCGGTTAACTAAAACCACCCAGAACATCATTGGCACATCTACTGATCATCAGGGATGTTGGTGAGAAGAGGAGCCTGAGAAGAGCTAAAGGACAATAAAAGACTTCAGGCAGCTTCTTTCCACCAACTCATCCTCCACCATATAATACAGTTCTGGTGTATATATATATATATATATATATATATATATATATATATATATATATATATATATATATATATATATATATATATATATATGTATGTATATATATATATATATATGTAGCGGACCCCAGCCGGACAATGGTGAAGCGCACCGATACTTCCTTTATTCATGGTCAGCCTCATTATGACAAACATTGATCCTTTTCTCCTTCACAATCAATCTCCAGAGCTATGGAACAAATATGACATAAATGAGCTATTACAAGTGTAAACATGAATTAGATGACATTCATCTATCCATGTGGACATTAATAACAAAATGTTCTCTCTCTCTCTCTCTCTCTCTCTCTCTCTCTCTCTATATATATATATATATATATATATATATATATATATATTGTTATATATATATAGAGAGAGATAGAGATATATATATATATATATATATATATATATATATATATATATGTATATATATATATATATATATATATATACATATATATATATATATATATATATATATATACATATATATATATATATATATATATATATATATATATATATATATATATATATATATATATATATATATATATATATATATATATATATATAGACCGGATCTGCTCCTATTATATATGTATATATATATACATATGCAGATCAGGTCTACATGTTCATGTGTACCTGTTAGCATGTAGAAGTCGCTGAAGTAAACAGTGATGTCCTCCTGAATGGATGAGAAGAGATTTAGCAGACCGTTACCACCGGGTTCCACGTGTCGGCCATGTTTAATGTTTTGTAGTAAATGTAAAGCAGGCCGCTCTTTGTGAAACCTCCTTGAACTAGAAGTCACCTCTTGGTTGACGCTGGAGGCTCCTCCGAACAGGAAGGCCACGTTTCCCGCCACAGCTACAGCGTGGCCGTGTCTGTGACACACAACACAATCTGAAGCGTGTTTCCATCTTGACACCGCTCCACTTAATGAGTTCATGTATAAACATGGCTCCTGGAGGTGGATGGGTCGTCGTGGATGAGTAAAACAAAGAGCCTCACCTGGGCCTGGGCGCCTCTCCCCTCACCTCTCTGTCCAGCCAGTGGCCGCTGGCTAACGCCATCTTCTCGTTTGAGTCCTCGGTTTCGAGTTGTTGTCTCTGTTTCATTGATGAGTCTCAGACCGCCGTCCTCAGCTGTCCACCCGAGTCTCACTTTACAGGTAACAACACTTTGCTCTGCAGGTGCCCTGTTGCCCAGCAACGTGTTCAAACACACTGGCCAGGTGAGCGCTGACAGGACGGAGAGAAGAGGAAACTCTATCCTGGTGCTTTGACTGAAGACAATTCAATTCAATTCAGTTTATTTTGTATAGCCCAACATCACAAATACAAGTTTGCCTCGGAGGGCTTTACAATCTGTACACATGACATCCCTGTCCCGGGACCTCACATCGGATCAGGAAAAACTCCCCCAATAAAGATAGTAAAAACCCTTTCACAGGGAAAAAAGGTAAGAAACCTGAGGGAGAGCAACAGAGGAGGATCCCTCTTCCCAGATGGACAGAAGCAATAGATGTCATGTGACCAGAATGAATAACGTAACGGAGTTACAACACATTACATGAATATGAAAAAAAAATATTATTATTATATGAAAATTATTCATATATTGAGTAGTATACATGGTCCATGATCCAGGTAGCCACGATCCATTAAGCAGAAGGAGCTCAGTGTATCCTATGATTTCCCCCAGCAGTCTAGGCCTATAGCAGCATATCTAGGGGCTGGACCAGGGCAAACCTGAGCCCTAACTATAAGCCTGAAACAGCCCTAACTATAAGCCTGAAACAGCCCTAACTATAAGCCTGAAACAGCCCTAACTATAAGCCTGAAACAGCCCTAACTATAAGCGCCATCAAAGAGGAAAGTCTTCAGTCTACTCTTAAATGAGGTGACTGTCTGCCCCCCGGACTGAAAGTGGAAGCTGATTCCACAGAAGAGGAGCCTGATAACTGAAAGCTCTAGCCCCCAACCTACTTTTTAACACTCTGGGAACCACAAGTAACCCTGCATCCAGTGAGCGTAATGCTCTCGTAAAAAACACAGTAAAGTACACACGTATTATCGGCTTTACGTAGGTAAAGTATCAAAGTATCACAGTAAAAGTAGCTCAAGACAAGTATTATGATCTTCATATCGTGAAAGTATGAGTAAAAGTACATGTGTATAATCAGCTTCATGTAGAATCATATGAGTACCACAGTATAATGTAGCTATGAAAAGTACTCTGAAGCTGTAATTACTGCTCATACGGCCGCCTCACTGGTCACCGCGCTTTAAAACTATTATTATTATTATTATTATTATTATTATTAATAATTAATTAATATTATTATTATACAAATCGCGCATTTAATAATAAATGTAAATAGCAGGGGCTTTATTTCCTTTAAAGACAATGAATGATTGCCTCTTCTGTGACGTCATAAGGATGAAGCAGAGATTTAAACAAAAGGTGACATCATGATAATATGGTTCTTATTTAAGAGCTGAAGTAACCGGGATGTGATCCGTGACCATCTGGTTCTCTGGTGACGTCAGCCCACTGGTCACGTTCGCCTCCATCACCGCTCTTTCTTTTTTTTTTAATCATGTTTTATTCACACACACCCGCTGCACATGCACCACAACCTCAGCCGCCGACACGTGACGCGCACTGTTCGTGAAGCTGCGTCTGCCACCGCCCAACACACCGGAATCCCTCTTATTTTTCAAAATAAAATGATACAAAAATATATATTTTTAAACATAGTTTGACAAATTGGTAAACACCATTTTCATACAAGTTGTTCATATAAGGTTCATACAAGTTGTTCATACAAGTTGTTCATAAGGTTCATACAAGTTGTTCATACAATTTGTTCATACAAGTTGTTCATAAGGTTCATACAAGTTGTTCATACAAGGTGTTCATACAAGTTGTCAGGTAGTAGATCCAATTGTAAATATTCATGCTCCCATTTATTGCACTCTGTTTTATGTTTATTGTTAAATGTTCATTGGTAAATGTTAAATGTTATGCACCTCCCGCCAGGACAAATTCCTTGTATGTGAAAACATACATGGTGTGTAAAACAAATCGCGCTTTTATTTTGAAAAAGGAGCTCCACACAAACCGGAAGCACCGTCCTGCCTCTGTCCAGCTTGCCGGTGTGAGCGCGCGGTACCAGGAGCTGCGGACTGAGCGGTCGGACTGAAGCGGGACTAGTTCACGGTGACGCGGCCTCAGCTCGGTGAACTCCCGGTTATCTACCGTTAGCTCGGTTCAGCCTCTCGGGGCTACGCAAGGAAGGAACCCTGGAAGAACCCGGAGAACCGCGGATATCTACGCGGCATGGATGCTTCGTGACCCGCGGCAGGTGCGAGGAGATGCCGGGCGAGCCGCCGGCGGGACCCGGGCGGGTTCTGCTCGTGAAGAAGATCATCCTGAAGGATGGAGCCGCGGTGGGTGCAGAGCAGCCGCCATCTTATTCCCGTTCTATTAGCTATCATCCACACACAGCAGTTTACCGTTAGTCCAGGAGATCAATGTGGGATAAATATACATAGCCTGTGATTATGTACACACATGTATAATAAGCATTTCTGTTATAAAACAACAACAACAAAAAGCGGTCAGTGCGCGTATGACGTCACAGGATATTAAAACATAAGAGGCTCCTTTATGGATTCATGGTTCATTTAAATATAGCATCTCCTCCATGAAGCTGCTCGAAACAACCAAATGTCTACTGACGGTTCGGTTGCTGAGGGGATAAATATCACAATAATATATATATATATATATATATATATATATATATATATATATATATAGATATATATATTCTATATATAGATATATAGATACAGATATGATCAAATGAATGGATCACTACAGCGAAACCGAGCAGCTCTGGTCCAAAATGGCTGTGTTTTTGTGGGATGGAGATCTGTGTGTGTGTGTGTGTGTGTGTGTGTGTGTGTGTGTGTGTGTGTGTGTGTGTGTGTGTGTGTGTGTGTGTGTGTAACGTGGCTCCGCTGGTGTGAGGATGATGAGGATGATGATGGTCGGGATGGATCCATTAGCCGTTACACAACAGTCCTCTGTCGGGACGCAGCTCCACGTCCCTCATGAATAATACACAGATGTAGTTTTTAACCAAACAGAGAGGTGATATTAAAATGAGGGTTCGTCTCATCGTGGTTCCAGGAGGTGATGTAATGTAATGAATGAACATAGTTATGAGTATTAGGTATAAGTAAGGTTATACAAACATAATAAGGCTTAATATTACACAACTCTAAACTCAAACGTTGACTAAACTCTGAATGAAACCCAGAGCAGAAACATAAAGTCAGTCAGTTTAATCATTCACACTAATTTTACAACTTCTGAAAAACAAAAGTTTGCACATTAGTTTTTCTATTGTATTATAAATAGAAAAATACGTCATAGTCTACACACTCTACAGGTAACCTCAGGTAGATCATAGTCTACAGTAACCTCAGGTAGATCATAGTCTACAGGTAACCTCAGGTAGATCATAGTCTACAGTAACCTCAGGTAGATCATAGTTTACAGGTAACCTCAGGTAGATCATAGTCTACAGTAATCTCAGGTAGATCATAATCTACAGTAACCTCAGGTAGATCATAATCTACAGTAACCTCAGGTAGATCATAGTCTGCAGTAACCTCAGGTAGATCATAGTCTACAGTAACCTCAGGTAGATCATAGTCTACACACTCTACAGGTAGCCTCAGGTAGATCATAGTCTACAGGTAACCTCAGGTAGATCATAGTCTACAGTAACCTCAGGTAGATCATAGTCTACACACTCTACAGGTAGCCTCAGGTAGATCATAGTCTACAGGTAACCTCAGGTAGATCATAGTCTACAGTAACCTCAGGTAGATCATAATCTACAGTAACCTCAGGTAGATCATAATCTACAGTAACCTCAGGTAGATCATAGTCTACAGTAACCTCAGGTAGATCATAGTCTACAGTAACCTCAGGTAGATCATAGTTTACACACTCTACAGGTAACCTCAGGTAGATCATAGTCTACAGTAACCTCAGGTAGATCATAGTCTACAGTAACCTCAGGTAGATCATAGTCTACACACTCTACAGGTAACCTCAGGTAGATCATAGTCTACAGTAACCTCAGGTAGATCATAGTCTACACACTCTACAGGTAACCTCAGGTAGATCATAGTCTACACACTCTACAGGTAGCCTCAGGTAGATCATAGTCTACAGGTAACCTCAGGTAGATCATAGTCTACAGTAACCTCAGGTAGATCATAGTCTACACACTCTACAGGTAGCCTCAGGTAGTTTATAGTCTACAGGTAACCTCAGGTAGATCATAGTCTACAGTAACCTCAGGTAGATCATAGTCTACAGGTAACCTCAGGTAGATCATAGTCTACAGTAACCTCAGGTAGATCATAATCTACAGTAACCTCAGGTAGATCATAGTCTACACACTCTACAGGTAACCTCAGGTAGATCATAGTCTACACACTCTACAGGTAGCCTCAGGTAGATCATAGTCTACAGTAACCTCAGGTAGATCATAGTCTACACACTCTACAGGTAACCTCAGGTAGATCATAGTCTACAGTAACCTCAGGTAGATCATAGTCTACAGGTAACCTCAGGTAGATCATAGTCTACAGTAACCTCAGGTAGATCATAATCTACAGTAACCTCAGGTAGATCATAGTCTACAGTAACCTCAGGTAGATCATAGTCTACAGTAACCTCAGGTAGATCATAGTCTACACACTCTACAGGTAACCTCAGGTAGATCATAGTCTACAGTGACCTCAGGTAGATCATAGTCTACACACTCTACAGGTAACCTCAGGTAGATCATAGTCTACAGTAACCTCAGGTAGATCATAGTCTACAGTAACCTCAGGTAGATCATAGTCTACACACTCTACAGGTAACCTCAGGTAGATCATAGTCTACAGGTAACCTCAGGTAGATCATAGTCTACACACTCTACAGGTACCTCAGGTAGATCATAGTCTACAGTAACCTCATGTAGATCATAGTCTACAGGTAACCTCAGGTAGATCATAGTCGACAGTAACCTCAGGTAGATCATAGTCTACAGGTAACCTCAGGTAGATCATAGTCTACAGTAACCTCAGGTAGATCATAGTCTACAGTAACCTCAGGTAGATCATAGTCGACAGTAACCTTAGGTAGATCATAGTCTACAGTAACCTCAGGTAGATCATAGTCTACAGTAACCTCAGGTAGATCATAGTCTACAGGTACCTCAGGTAGATCATAGTCTACAGTAACCTCAGGTAGATCATAGTCTACAGGTAACCTCAGGTAGATCATAGTCTACAGTAACCTCAGGTAGATCATAGTCGACAATAACCTCAGGTAGATCATAGTCTACAGTAACCTCAGGTAGATCATAGTCTACAGTAACCTCAGGTAGATCATAGTCTACAGGTACCTCAGGTAGATCATAGTCTACAGTAACCTCAGGTAGATCATAGTCTACACACTCTACAGGTAACCTCAGGTAGATCATAGTCTACAGTAACCTCAGGTAGATCATAGTCTACAGTAACCTCAGGTAGATCATAGTCTACAGGTAACCTCAGGTAGATCATAGTCTACAGTAACCTCAGGTAGATCATAGTCGACAATAACCTCAGGTAGATCATAGTCTACAGTAACCTCAGGTAGATCATAGTCTACAGTAACCTCAGGTAGATCATAGTCTACAGGTACCTCAGGTAGATCATAGTCTACAGTAACCTCAGGTAGATCATAGTCTACACACTCTACAGGTAACCTCAGGTAGATCATAGTCTACAGTAACCTCAGGTAGATCATAGTCTACAGTAACCTCAGGTAGATCATAGTCTACAGGTAGCCTTCCATGCATATCCAGTCCATGCATATACTACTCATTGTATGGATCATTTATGTCATATTCGTGTAATGTGCTGTAACTCACATGACATCTATTCTTCTGTCCATCCTGGAGAGGGATGTTGCTCTCTTGAAGCTTCTTCCTGTTTCCTCTGTGAAAGGGTTTTTACTATCTTTATTTGGGGAGTTCTTCCTGATCCGATGTGAGGTCCCGGGACAGGATGTTATGTTACAGACTGTAAAGCTCTGAGGGGAATTTGTGTTTGTGATGTTGGGCTATATAAAAGGTCAAAAGGATTCATACAAAGATTCCTGCACATCCTGTAATTCCCATAATTCAGTCGGATGCCATCTTTCTTCGGGCTGCATGAAAACAAGCACGTCTTTGAAACTCCTCCCAGTTAACTAACTGTGTGTGTGTGTGTGTGTGTGTGTGTGTGTGTGTGCGTGTGCGTGTGTGTGTTTGTTGCAGCTCCAGCAGGGCATCGGCAGGCCCAGTGTGTATCACGCCGTGGTGGTGATCTTCCTGGAGTTCTTCGCCTGGGGGCTGCTCACCACGCCCATGCTCACCGTGAGTAACGCCGAGCCGCTAGCAGCTGATCTGGGGTCAGGAACCACAGTCTAGTTCAAACCCTGTTGGGTCAGCGTCTAGGAGGAGGTCTGCCTTGAGCTGCAGAGCCGGTCTGAATAGGAATACGACGTCTGCTCTCAGATATTTCCTGATTCAACCGCTCCTTTGCTTCTTTAGTAGAGGCTTTATTATAGTAAGGGACTCGTCCAGCTATCACCTGCTGTACTTGGTGGTACTTTTTTCAATCCATCTCCCAGAATCAGCGTAAGAGCTGTGGGACACATGAACAAAATGAGCTCTTACAAGTGTGAAAAGGGTTGCTAACGTTAGCATCTTATTACATACATTTAATTACACATTGACAGGTTAACTAAAACAAAGTCACAAAACGTATATAATAATAAAACCCAATAAAACAAGCTGCTTGGCCGTTCCTACTTTGTCTTTTTTACTTCAGACAGCTACCTTCATTTTGACCTGCTTCTAAAACGGAGTCACGTTACTAAATTGACATAATACTTTCGGTCTCGCTTGAAGGGCTTAAAAAATAAAAGGACCCAAAACATACAAAGACACTTACAAAATAAAAGCTTGCAAAAAATAGTCACCCTATGAAAAGCAGCTCTTCAGGGTCAGTTACAGGGAGCGTCACTGCACGGGGTCACGGGGTCACGGGGAGGAAAGCAGGCTCAGGATTTAAATGTGTTTTTTAATGAATGAAGACGTGTGTTCAAGATAAAACAGCACGCTCAGGTGCTCTTCAAAGGCTGATATACAGAAGTTTAGGCTGAGTAAATGTATGTTTTAATGGTATTAAAAAGCAGTCCGGGTCCGGTCTCAGTGATCATCTGCGTTGTCTCTCTGCAGGTTTTACATGAAACGTTTCCCCAGCACACCTTCCTGATGAACGGCCTCATTCAGGGCGTGAAGGTAAGAACTCCAAAGCCTCCGCTTGTTCCACGCTTTAAAAGAGAACGTTGGAGACGGGTTGTTTGCGTTGCCACTGACTCCGCCTCTCCGTGTCCAGGGTCTGCTGTCGTTCATGTCGGCTCCTCTGATCGGCGCCTTGTCGGACGTGTGGGGCCGGCGGACCTTCCTCTTGGTCACCGTCTTCTTCACCTGCGCCCCGATCCCCCTCATGAGGCTCAGCCCCTGGTAGGACTTCCTGTTCTCTCTGCCGCACACTCGTGATTAGTGTGAGATGGAGGCGTTTCCCTCTCACCGCTCAGTGTTTCCCTCTCACCGCTCAGCGTTTCCCTCTCACCGCTCAGTGTTTCCCTCTCACCGCTCAGTGTTTCCCTCTCACCGCTCAGTGTTTCCCTCTCACCGCTCAGTGTTTCCCTCTCACCGCTCAGTGTTTCCCTCTCACCGCTCAGTGTTTCCCTTTGACTGCTCAGTGTTTCCCTCTCACCGCTCAGTGTTTCCCTTTGACCGCTCATTGTTTCCCTCTCACCGCTCAGTGTTTCCCTTTGACCGCTCATTGTTTCCCTCTCACCGCTCAGTGTTTCCCTTTGACCGCTCATTGTTTCCCTCTCACCGCTCATTGTTTCCCTCTCACCGCTCAGTGTTTCCCTCTCACCGCTCATTGTTTCCCTCTCACCGCTCAGTGTTTCCCTTTGACCGCTCAGTGTTTCCCTCTCACCGCTCAGTGTTTCCCTTTGACCGCTCAGTGTTTCCCTCTCACCGCTCAGTGTTTCCCTCTCACCGCTCAGTGGTTCCCTCTCACCGCTCAGTGTTTCCCTTTGACCGCTCAGTGTTTCCCTCTCACCGCTCAGTGTTTCCCTCTCACCGCTCAGTGTTTCCCTCTCATCGCTCAGTGTTTCCCTCTCACCGCTCAGTGTTTCCCTCTCACCGCTCAGTGTTTCCCTCTCACCGCTCTGCAGGTGGTACTTCGCCATGATCTCCATGTCCGGAGCGTTCTCTGTCACCTTCTCCGTCGTCTTCGCCTACGTAGCCGACGTGACGGACGAAAGAGAGAGGAGCACAGCCTACGGTCTGGTAAGGAGTGTGTTGTGTAACTAAACATATACCTCTTAGACATGAATACAGTGGACAAGAGAGACAAGTACAGTACTGAAGAACATACATTTAATGTATATGCTCATCATCCATCCAATGTTGATGTCAACCATTTTAACACTTACAGGGTTTTTGCCCTTTAAGTGTCCTGAAAAAACCTGGCAAACATTGACCAGTTTTCCAGTCTTTGATAACATGAAAATGAGAGACGTCTATGAAAATGATTTCAACAAAAAACGCGAACTGGATCCTATCAGACAGTGATCATTACGCTCTGTCCTTACTGCGATGCAATGTTCACCACACCGTCTCCCAGCAGCTTCGCTTCTTGGCTTCAACGAATGAAGTGCAGCAGCGTTCATACGCTCATGGAGAACCTGAACAGTCATGGAGTTTAAAATGGTTATTTTCAGGCCTGGAAAAGTCCGTGAAAAAAATAAAATCCCCAAAGTTTAGTAAAAGTCATGTAAATGTGTTATATTCATGTGTTCATGTAAATGTGTTATATTCATGTGTTCATGACGTTCATTTACGCTGAGTTTGAAATAATGAATATACTTTTAAAAGAAAGACTCAAAATATCAGCAGGCATACATACAGGCATCTATATAAATGTTTATTCTTTTAATCAAACTATTGTCTCATTCATTTGAGTCATTTAAGGTTTACTGTATGCTTTGTATTCTCATTGTTAGTTTAAATACTACATTTACTCACTTTTTACTGTTTACACCCAGATTTCGCTAAATGTTTGTAATGGACATTTGGTTAAAGTCATGGAAACATCATGAAGCCCATTGGTCAGAATGTGTATGAACCCTGGTGCAGCTTTTACTGTGTTTTCTGGCCTTTAACATCCCCCCCCCCCCCCTCCCCCCAGGTGTCGGCTACCTTCGCGGCCAGCCTGGTGACGAGCCCGGCCATCGGCGCCTACCTGTCGGCCTGGTACGGGGACAACCTGGTGGTGCTGGTGGCCACGCTGATCGCCCTGGCTGACATCTGCTTCATCCTGCTGGCCGTCCCCGAGTCTCTGCCGGACAAGATGAGGCTCAACACCTGGGGGGCGCCCATATCCTGGGAGCAGGCGGACCCCTTCACCGTCAGTAACCAATCACCTGCAACGCTCTCTTATGGGTTGATGAGTTGTCTTTGAACACAGTGTGTCAGTAACATATGATCCAGTGGATGTGAGTTAGCAGCATTTCATAGACGTAACATGGGTTGTATCTGCTGTCTCTCCTCAGTCTCTGAGGAAGGTGGGTCAGGACCCCACAGTGTTACTGATCTGCATCACGGTGTTCCTGTCCTACCTGCCGGAAGCCGGACAGTATTCCAGCTTCTTCCTCTACCTGAGACAGGTGCAGTAGCTTCAGAACACTAGCATTACTGCTAGCACTAACAATATGAACTGCTTTTTAATGTGTGTGAATTTTAAAGATTTAATAGTTTCCACTATTATTTCGCACCATAACGTCAACAAAAGTTTACATTTTAACTGAATTTAGTTGGTCAAATATCTACCCGGAGATATAATGCCTTGATAAACTTAAACATAGGAAAGTTGCCTGGTAAGGACACTTTCTTACCTCAGTGTACACATTTTAATACACATTTTAATACACATTTCCAAACTCTGGCAAAACTCCCTTAATGTGGAAAACATCTCTGCTGTAGTGAACAACCTTACGGTTCTGTTAAATAATCTTTCCTTTAGTTGATATTTCTGCGTACAGCTGGTTGAAGTCATCTTCCTGGTGAAGCTCAGACCGTTGTTGCCAATAAAGGAATCCCACAAGGATCGATATTGGGCCCCCTGCAGTTTCCAGTTTTCCATTGCCAGGTCCATTTCTATGCTGATGATGCCACCTAGTTGGCCTCTGGCTCTCCACCAAACCCACCAGGCCTTGTTCTACATGCAGTGTGCTTCTGATGATGCATCTGGTCATCTAGTGGCGTGGCGCTTTTACTGCTTAGCTTTTTAAAGTTTATTAGTATAAAATATAAATTGCTCTAACTTGGACACTGCATGCCTTGGGTCCCCAACAATATGCTGGACGAGCACTTCTGAACGTCTTTAACGTCCTTTAAACACATTTAAAACGGTTGTGTTTCTGTGAGCATGAAGTACGTTTAACACGCGTTTCTCTGTCCCTCCAGGTCATAAACTTCTCCTCCACCACCATCGCTGTGTTCATTGGAGTGGTGGGCATCCTGTCCATCATAGCACAGGTAACCCCTCAGGAGGAACACAACGAACCCCGATCACGCAAACGCTCCATCTACACTCCTCATTTCTAGTGTCACCCGTCTGGGTTTAATTTCGATGTAATTTAATACACCTTTACTTTCATGTAGCGATATAATGGATGCCTCTTCATCGTCACATTATAATTTATAATGGATGCATCTTCATCGTCACATTATAGTTCTAATAGCATCTGTCTTCAGTTCCCTGCAAAATATGCAAATCAGGGCCGGTCCTTCACCGCTAAAGAAGATTAACTTCTGTTTGGCTAGCTAACAACTAGCATGAATAAACGCATGCAGGACGTGGGATCTGAATGTTTTAGATTCATATACAATAGTGCAAACCGCTCATGCTAGCACAGCTTTAGCTACTTTGTATTGAATTGTACATGTTTCTTAGTACAAGGCTTGTTGTATAAATATAAAACCACCCGTTCATCTCCCTCCCCAGACTCTCCTCCTCACTCTGCTGATGAGGACTCTGGGTAATAAAAACACCGTTCTGTTGGGTTTGGGCTTCCAGGTCCTCCAGCTGGCCTGGTACGGCCTGGGATCAGAGCCATGGTGAGACTCTAACCCCCGACTCTGGTGTCACCATGAAGCCAATTAGCAATTTGACATGATTAGTAATAGCTAACATCATAAACATTGTTTGTTAGACCGGACAGTCAGACTTGGAACTTTGTTCTAGACAGAAGAGAAAAGACACAAGCGGCTTCTCAGTTCTAGCTGATGAGCATCAATTCTGACTTATGGAAAGTGTTGCTAGCAGATGTTCATCAGCTGTGGCTAAGCTAGCTAATTAAGCTCACGTTAGTTATGTGGCTCGAAAATGGCATGCTGGGACGGTTTTTAGAACGCTGCCTCAAAACAAGAACTCTGTAGACTGAGTCTTAATGTGAGCTTAATGTGTGTGTGTGTGTGTGTGTGTGTGTGTGTGTGTGTGTGTGTGTGTGTGTGTGTGTGTGTGTGTGTGTGTGTGTGCAGGATGATATGGGCAGCTGGTGCTGTAGCAGCGATGTCCTCCATCACCTTCCCAGCTGTCTCTGCTCTGGTGTCACAGTCTGCTGATCCTGATAAACAAGGTGACGAGAACATCTCTCCTCCTCTCCTCTCTCCTGTCCTCTTCCTTCCTCTCCTCTCCTCTCCCGTCCTTCAGTACTTTACTCTCCACTAAGCCCTCTCCCCCCTGCAGGTGTGGTCCAGGGCATGATCACAGGCATCAGAGGCCTGTGTAACGGTCTGGGTCCAGCGTTGTACGGGTTCATCTTCTTCCTCTTCAACGTGGAGCTCAACACCCTGGACCCCATCCAGGGAGAGTTCAACGTGGACCCCCTCCCTGTGCAGAGTCCCACTGAGGTACAGTACCTGTCCCACTGAGGTACTGTCCCTGTCCCACAGAGGTACAGTACCTGTCCCTGTCCCACTGAGGTACAGTACCTGTCCCACTGAGGTACAGTACCTGTCCCACAGAGGTACAGTACCTGTCCCACTGAGGTACAGTACCTGTCCCTGTCCCACTGAGGTACAGTACCGGTCCCACTGAGGTACAGTACCGGTCCTGTCCCACTGAGGTACAGTACCGGTCCTGTCCACACAGAACCCTTCCAGCAGAGGTTCTCCAGCCTCTGGGCTTCTGGTCCGCTCTTGTTGGTCGTGCGTCGTTAGAGACGGCGCTCTCCTTGACGAGTTTGAATCCAGATCATGTCTCCATGTTTCACAGTAAAGACCTGCTGCTGCCATCTGGTGGTGAGACAGATTCATGACATTAACGTCAACCATCACAGTGAGAAATAAAGGTGTACTGATGGTAAATAAATACCTGTCAATATCAGTCAGATACACGATCAGGACATTGATGAGGTTGCCGTCAGCGTTGCCGTTAGCGTTGCCGTTAGCTTTGCCAGTAGCAGCCAATGAGAGGTGCAGGAAAGAAGTCAATGAAGTAAAATAAGTCAATTCGCTCTGTGCATTGACTTTGCATGTAATCTAAAATTCGTCATATTCGCAACCAATAGGAGCAGTTTGTGATTTGCTTCAGTCAGCGGCGCTCCGGGTGAGATAGTAGTAAATGAAAGTCTCTCTCTCTCTCTCTCTCTCTCTCAGCGGGGCCTCATCCCCGGCCCGCCCTTCCTCTTGGGGGCGTGCTGCGTGGTCTTCGCCTTCATCGTCGCCCTCTTCATCCCAGAGAAACCCTCCCGCTCCTCCTCTTCCTCCCAGCTGGCTCTGGGCGACAAGCCGCCGCCGGACAGCAAGGAGTGCATGTCCTCGCTGGCCGGCGTCCACATCAACACGCCGCTGCCGGGCAGCGACGAGGAGGCGCCGCCCGCCGCCAGCGACGAGGACTTCGAGCCGCTGCTGCAGGACAGCGTCGTCTGACGGGGACCGGCGGCGCGTTTTCTTTGCTGCGGGGCAGCGCTCAGTGTACTTTTTGTTTTTGTCAGAAGATGGCCGATCGGCAGCGAGGAAGCTCCCAGCGTGGCCGGGAGGCGGGGCTTACCTCGCCGCCCGGGAGGAGCAACGTAGCATCGTGTGAGCGACCAATGAGGACGCGTTCTCTCACAAGGAGGCGGGAGCAAAGAGCTGCTGGTGAGAAGATTTGACTGCCAGAAAGCAGCGCAGTTCAAAGGGAAACCATCGTTTGATTGACAGGAGGCGGGGCCAACCACAGCCAGGTTTGGGATACGCCCACATAGGATGGGAAAGATGAGTATTTTTGAGGTTTTTAACAGAAGGGTTGTTCATCTTTAAGCTTGAAGTCATTGATTGTTTGTTTTTTTATTTGTTTTTTTATGATCAACAAGAAAAGATGTTTTTTACCTTCAGTATCATTTTTAACCGTATTTTAATGCTGTGGTTTATTTCTTATCGGTTATTGTACGAAATGAAACGGTCTGCAGCGTATTACTGCAAACACCAGTGTTGATTTATACTCTTTTCTTTTCTTTGTTTTTTTAAGCAGTTTTTGTTCCATTTCTTTTTTTTGGGGCGGGATCAAGGAATTTGTATTCTTTTTAAGTGTACAGTATCTTTAGCTGCTACGAGCTATCAGTCGCTAACAGGCGACCGTGACGAGAGATGAGTCAACGCCTCCGGTCCTCGTCCCGATGTTGTCTCTACCTCAGATCAGTGTTCATTTGTTTAACCCTCAACCTGCATTTCCTCACCTGTGTCACGTCGCTTTACTTCTGATATCAGTCACTTTATGAGGCTTTAGCCTCTCGGCGCTCTGAAGCTCCGCCGCTCTGTTCCTGATTTATCGTACAGACGGATCTGAAATGTTCCAGTCAGATACTGGAAAGAAACGTAGAAGCTTATCAGATTCAGTCCAACGTACATCTCTTAATGTTTAATGACAATGTTTAAGATCCAGGTCACTCCCAGCACGTTATGAACAGACGTTTTGTCCCTCGGCGCCACCTGGTGGCTCCATTCAGAGGCTCAGGGTGACGTAGCACCAAGAGCAGCCGGTCGGTGGTTTGAGTCCAACAAACGGCGGCCCGTCACCCAGGAGGCCGCTGAACCCCGACCGCCACGTAGCGTGTAGACGGTGAATCAGTCAGGTCTCGTCTTCTGAGCGTCTTTAACGTGAATGTTTTCTGCTGTCTTCACTCTGTGACGGTTTACTGGATTGCTTTGAGTTTGGGATCAAACACCAGAGGACGTAATCCTGGGCTTTTGGAAAAACTGGAACAAAAATCAAGAAATGAATTGAACAATGAAAATAATGATCAGCTGGTAAAGAACCCGATGAAGAGGAGAGAGGAGGAGGAGGAGGAGGAGGAGAGGAGGATAGAGGAGGAGAGGATGTGGAGGAGGAGAGAAGGATGAGGAGGAGGAGAGGAGGATAGAGGAGAGGAGGATAGAGGAGGAGGAGGAGGAGGAGGAGGATAGAGGAGAGGAGGATAGAGGAGGAGGAGGAGGAGGAGGAGGAGGATAGAGGAGGAGGGGACGAGGGGAGGAGGAGGATAGGAGGAGGAGGAGAGGAGGATAGAGGAGGAGGAGGAGGAGGAGGATAGAGGAGGAGGGGACGAGGGGAGGAGGAGGATAGAGGAGAGGAGGAGGATGGAGGAGGAGGAGGAGAGGAGGAGGAAGAGGAGGATGGAGGATAGAGGAGAGGAAGAGTAGGGGGAGGAGGAGAGGAGGAGGATAGAGGAGAGGAGGATAGAAGAGAGGAGGATAGAGGAGAGGAGGAGGAGGATAGAGGAGAGATGGAGGAGGAGGAGGATGGAGGAGAGGAGGAGGAGGAGGAGGATGGAGGAGAGGAGGAGGATGGAGGAGAGGAGGAGGAGGATGGAGGAGGAGGATGGAGGAGGAGGATAGAGGAGAGGAGGAGGATGGAGGAGGAGGATGGAGGAGGAGAGGAGGATAGAGGAGGAGAGGATGTGGAGGAGGAGAGAAGGATGAGGAGGAGGAGAGGAGGATAGAGGAGAGGAGGATAGAGGAGGAGGAGGAGGAGGAGGAGGAGGAGGAGGAGGATAGAGGAGGAGGGGACGAGGGGAGGAGGAGGATAGGAGGAGGAGGAGAGGAGGATAGAGGAGGAGAGGATGTGGAGGAGGATAGAGGAGAGGAGGATAGAGGAGGAGGAGGAGAGGAGGATAGAGGAGGAGAGGATGTGGAGGAGGATAGAGGAGAGGAGGATAGAGGAGGAGGAGGAGGAGGAGGATAGAGGAGGAGGGGACGAGGGGAGGAGGAGGATAGAGGAGAGGAGGAGGATGGAGGAGGAGGAGGAGAGGAGGAGGAAGAGGAGGATGGAGGATAGAGGAGAGGAAGAGTAGGGGGAGGAGGAGAGGAGGAGGATAGAGGAGAGGAGGATAGAAGAGAGGAGGATAGAGGAGAGGAGGAGGAGGATAGAGGAGAGATGGAGGAGGAGGAGGATGGAGGAGAGGAGGAGGAGGAGGAGGATGGAGGAGAGGAGGAGGATGGAGGAGAGGAGGAGGAGGATGGAGGAGGAGGATGGAGGAGGAGGATAGAGGAGAGGAGGAGGATGGAGGAGGAGGATGGAGGAGGAGAGGAGGATAGAGGAGAGGAGGAGGATGGAGGAGGAGGATGGAGGCGTATTCAAACATTTGGAGGAGCAATGACACAAAGTTGCTCCTGTTGCTCCGCAGTACTTTGTATTCACAATGAAGTGAATTGATTAGTTTGAAGGTCAGCGCATGTAGTCTGACCCTCCTGGGACCTCCACCTGGGACCCTGACCCTCCTGGGACCTCCACCTGGGACCCTGACCCTCCTGGGACCTCCACCTGGGACCCTGACCCTCCTGGGACCTCCACCTGGGACCCTGACCCTCCTGGGACCTCCACCTGGGACCCTGACCCTCCTGGGACCTCCACCTGGGACCCTGACCCTCCTGCTTGTAGTCCCCTTAGGGAGTTAGGTCCAAAACGAGCTCAGACCCGATTTACTTCCAGACCGCGAGCTGGAGGTGTGGAGGTCTAGAGGTCTATCTAGAGGTCTGGAGGTCTATCTAGAGGTCTATCTGGAGGTCTAGAGGTCTAGAGGTCTAGACCTCTGGAGGTCTATCTAGAGGTCTATCTAGAGGTGTGGAGGCCTAGAGGTCTAGACCTCTGGAGGTCTATCTAGAGGTCTGGAGGTCTAGAGATCTGGAGGTCTAGAGGTCTATCTAGAGGTCTATCTGTCTATCTAGAGGTCTGGAGGTCTAGAGATCTGGAGGTCTAGAGGTCTATCTAGAGGTCTGGAGGCCTAGAGGTCTAGAGGTCTGGAGGTCTATCTAGAGGCCTGGAGGTCTAGAGGTCTATATGGAGGTCTAGAGGTCTATCTAGAGGTCTATCTGTCTATCTAGCGATCTGGAGGTCTATCTGTCTATCTAGAGGTCTGGAGGCCTAGAGGTCTAGAGGTCTGGAGGTCTATCTAGAGGTCTGGAGGTCTAGAGGTCTGGAGGTCTAGAGGTCTATCTAGAGGTCTGGAGGTCTATCTAGAGGTCTGGAGGTCTAGACCTCTGGAGGTCTCTGTTGCACGTGAGGTCTCTCCCGACAGCAGTGATATTCCTGAATGAATCATACTTGAAGCATCAGAGGTTTTCTTGAGAGGAGAAGAGTTTCTGACTGTAACCCACAGTATTTACTTTATTAGCTTGAAATGTAGACGCACAGTGAATGCTCCGTGTGTCGCTGGTTGTTGTGTTGATCCGAGGCTCGTCCTTCGGTGGTCAGTCCTGCCGTGCTCAGCGGTCGGGGGTTCGATTCCTTCATTCTGTTTACATGCACACTAGTATTTGATCTGTGGTCGTGTTTAACATGAAGAAGAAGAAGAAGCAAAGAGAAACTTTATTGTAAAATGTAAACATCTGATTACCTCTTAATAAACGTAAGAGTCACGCTGAGGCTCTTTCCACAGTTTGGGTGTTTTTTGTAAACCAGGAGTTTCTTGCAGGTTTCTCAGATGTGATGTTTGGCACGAGCAGATGGTCCGAACCACACGTGCACGTGGATGTTGGTGTGCATGTGAACCCTGGCTGTGGCTCCGGCAGCAGCGAGGCTGACTCAACAGTGTAAATACTGTACATGATAAATGTTTGTGCGATGTGAAGACGTGACCTGTACATGGATTCGCTGTAAATACACTCTGTGCGTTGTCTTGTCTGGACGTGTCCCAGCAGGTGTTGGTTGTTGAGATTAAAAGAGAACAACACTTGACGTCTGCTTGATGCTTTAAACAAAGAAAAGAAAAGAAACGACTGTCGTCTCTAAAAACAGCGACCATGTTTTTCCTTTTGCCATCGTGGAACATAATTATTATTTGTGCATTTATTATGTAACCACACACACATTTAGCTGAAGACATATTTGATTTGTTTAATTTCTGCTGCTTTGTTACTGAAGGAGATATGAACACTTTCACATTGTGAACATTTAAGTTGCAATTATACTGACCTATTGTCAACAAAATATTATATCAGAATGATTTATTGCCATGTATGTTTTTACATGCAAGGAATTTGTCCTGGCGGGAGGTGCATCATATTTAACAATAAACAGAGTGCAATAAATGGGAGCATGAATATGAAATGAAGGTTAAAATAAAGTGCACGGAAAGTGTTATGTGAAAGTGTAAAATACACTTCATTACAAATGATATAAGTTTTATTTTTTATTTAGCAAATAAAACCTTTATGATGAAAGGCATTACACTCTATAGGGTTTATTCTTGAAATTATCAAAAGCTCAAGAACAGCTGCTAAATATTTACATTTCAATCTAAAATAAAATTGTCAACTGACCTAAACTTCATAAAATAAAATGCAGAATAGAAAAGAATAGAAGAAGTAGAAAGTATGTTGACGTTTGGGCAACAGCTGAGGAGATGGACGCCCCGCGACAGTGGCCTCTACCGGGCAATGCGGGTTACTGCCTGTGGACGTCTGACCAATCAGAGCCTGGCGTGTGGGTCACGTGACGCGGCCGCGGCATGAAGACGGACTGAAACGTCAACAACAAACATGGAGGCGCCTCCGTTCAGCTTCACGCCTGAGCGGTACTGGACGGAGGAGAAGGAGAGGAAGCTCATTGCGTTTTTCTCCAGTAAGTCAAAACACTCCACAACGGCAACTTGTCGTGCCATAAAAGTTGCCGTTTTTATCGACGAGTTGTCGTAAATTGCAACAATTGTGGGCAACCGTTGCTCGACGAGATCGACGGAAACGAGCGATGAAGACGGATAACAGCAATGGCGACTAGCAACGTTAGTGCAGTGAGCTGCGTGTTCTCCTCCAACGACAACACGGCGACGTGTGTGTGTGTGTGTATTTAGTGTGTATATATATATATATATATATATATATATATATATATATATATATATATATATATATATATATATATATATACTTTCGTTTAATACCTCGAAAAGTAAAACACATACATACATATCAGTCTCACTGATGTCAGTGTCTAGTTATATATATATATTTTTAAAGTGACTGAAAGTGGAGACCTTTAGTCAGAACTTTGAATTTTTGGAAATCGCTTTGTAAAAAATAAATACATAGATGTAAATTCACTGAATTGTTATTTGTTGTTAAAATAATAAATAGCACACCAACGTCTTGGTAAAAAAAAATCTGAATTAACAGGAATTACAAAACTCTTTTAATGCGGCAACAAATTGGTCAGAATTTAAACAGAAATAAAAATGAAAGTCTATGCATCGTATATAAACTTTATAAACCGTCACTGAAGCTTGATCCAGCGACGTCCCATCCAAGATTTGGCAGTAACACAACAATAGGCTCGTTCGAGATGAGCCAGTTCTGCGCAGAATCGATCGGCGGCGATCGGCGCGCAATGCATGCCGGTTAGATTTGTGTCCGACTTGCTCTGACGTCATGCATACGTGATCAACGATACTCTCGTGGCATGGTTGTTGGTGCCAGACGGGCCGGTCTGAGTATTTCACAATCTGCTCAGTTACTGGGATTTTCACGCACAACCATTTTTAGGGTTTACAAAGAATGGTGTGAAAAGGGAAAAACATCCAGGATGCAGCAGTCCTGTGGGCGAAAATGCCTTGTTGATGCTAGAGGTCAGAGGAGAATGGGCCGACTGATTCAAGCTGATAGAAGAGCAACTTTGACTGAAATAACCACTTGTTACAACCGAGGTATGCAGCAAAGCATTTGTGAAGCCACAACACGCACAACCTTGAGGCGGATGGGCTACAACAGCAGAAGACCCCACCGGGTTCCACTCATCTCCACTACCAATAGGAACAAGAGGCTACAATTTGCAAGAGCTCACCAAAATTGGACAGTTGAAGACTGGAAAAAATTTGCCTGGTCTGATGAGTCTCGATTTCTGTTGAGACATTCAGATGGTAGTCAGAATTTGGCGTAAGCAGAATGAGAACATGGATCCATCATGCCTTGTTACCACTGTGCAGGCTGGTGGTGGTGGTGGTGTAATGGTGTGGGGATGTTTTCTTGGCACACTTTAGGCCCCTTAGTGCCAATTGGGCATCGTTTAAATGCCACGGCCTACCTGAGCATTGTTTCTGACCATGTCCATCCCTTTATGGCCACCATGTACCATCCTCTGATGGTTACTTCCACCAGGATAATGCACCATGTCACAAAGCTCCAATCATTTCTAATTGGTTTCTTGAACATGACCATGAGTTCACTGTACTAAAATGGCCCCCACAGTCACCAGATCTCAACCCAATAGAGCATCTTTGGGATGTGGTGGAACGGGAGCTTCGTGCCCTGGATGTGCATCCCACAAATCTCCATCAACTAAAGAATGCTTTCAGCACCTTGTTGAATCAATGCCACGTAGAATTAAGGCAGTTCTGAAGGCGAAAGGGGGTCAAACACAGTATTAGTATGGTGTTCCTAATAATCCTTTAGGTGAGTGTATAAACACACACATACACATACATGTACACACACAATAATGCAGCGCTCGGGTTTCCTGGTTGTTTTCCTCCCCAGTGCACGGCTGCCTGTGGAACCACAGGTCCGAGAGCTACAAGAACCGACAGCTGCGGTGGAAAACCCTGGAGCACCTGAGGGTCCTGCTGTCGGCTCACCCGCCTCCCGTCCCGCTCTCAGGTGAGCCTCGGTCGGTCCGTTAGGGTTTTGTTTCCAAGCTGCACCTTTTGTCCCGGAACCAGACAACATCCGTTGTTTCTCCCCAGTGGAAGACATCAAGAACAAGTTCAAGAACCTCCGCACCACGTTCCAGCGCCAGTACAAAATGGTGAAGGCGAGCGAGGCTAGCGGGTCTGACGACGTGTTCGTGCCGCAGTGGAAGTACTACGAGCAGCTGCTGTTCCTGCGGGGCTGCTGGGACCGGGACGGCAGCCCCGACGCCCGGCCGCCCTCGCCCACGCCGCCTGCGCTGCGGGACGACGCCCGGCTGCGTGACGACACCCGGTTGCATGACGACACCCGGCTGCGTGATGACACCCGGCTGCGTGACGACACCCGGCTGCGTGATGACACCCGGCTGCGTGATGACACCCGGCTGCATGACGACGCCCGGCTGCGTGATGACACCCGGCTGCGTGACGACGCCCGGCTGCTGCGGGACGACACCCGGCTGCGTGACGACACCCGGCTGCTGCGGGACGACACCCGGCTGCATGACAACACCCGACTGCGTGACGACACCCGGCTGCTGCGGGACGACACCCGGCTTGCCGTCTGCGCCCCGCGGCTGCTCCCCGCCCCGGCCTCCTGCGTCGCCTCCTGCGTCGCCTCCAACGCGCCGGTGAAATGCTTCTGGACCGAAGAGAGGGAGCGCGTTCTGATCGCGTTCTACTCCGGTAAACACAAACCGGATCCAGATCCAGAAGGATCGGTTGTTACTGCAACCAATGAGTGTTTGGATTCCTGGTTCCTGGTTGCTGGTTGACGGGTTGTCGTTGTCGTTGTGTCACAGAGCAAGACTGCCTCTGGAAGAAGAAGTCCGAGAACTACAACAACCGCCAGCTCAGGCTGAGGCTGCTGGAGGCTCTGAGCAGCCAGCTGTCCGACCCCTCGGTATCTTTCTCAGGTACGCCATCAGGGCCCAGCCCGCCAACATAAGATCCACTAAAGGGATAGTTAGTGATAGTTTAAAGTGGGTTGTCTGAGGTACTGATACATCGTCCGTGTACTACTACAGTAGATGGAGGTCAGCACGGCCACCAGTTTGGAGAAACAGCGCAGGAGCAAAGAGATGCTAGCTGCTAAATGCTGTCTGTAAAACCAAAGCTATGCGCTAAAACAGTTGGTTCAGTGTTGGTATATCAATTTAAACTTAGCTAACTTAGCTTAGCTCTGAACAACCAACGTTATCTGTAGGAGAAGCCAGTAGTCGTCTAGGTGTGACTCCTTTGTTGCTGTTTTGCAGTCGAAGACCTGAAGTGCAAGTTCAAGAACCTCCGGACGGTTTTCAACCGCGAGTACAAAGCGGTGCAGGCCAGCCGGGAGGCCGACAAGCTGCACGTGTCCAAGTGGAAACACTTCCAGCAGCTGCTCTTCCTCTGCGAGTCCTGCGACGAAGACGAAGGCCCGGACGACGTGCAGATACTGACGCCGCGAGAAGACCAGGACCGGGATCTGGACCGCGGAGTCCAAACCGCCTCCTCTGCGCTGAGCAGCTCCTCCCACGGCTCCGCCCACGGCTCCGCCCACGGCTCCGCCCACGGCTCCGCCCACGGCTCCTCCCACGGCTCGGCCCATGGCTCCTCCCACGGCTCCGCCCAGATCAAGTTTGCCGACCCCTCCTCCTCCAGCGACGCGTACCAGGTCTTCCTCCCCGCGTCTCCGGTTGACCTGAAATCATCGAGCCAGACCGGGACCCTGCCGGAATCCCGGTCCTGTACGGAGGCCCGGTCATGTTCGGACCCCCGGTCCTGTACGGACCCGCCTCCTCTGGACTTCTCTGCTTCGGTAAAGGCTGATGGCAGACTGAGCGCCGACTCCCGCTGCCACTGGAACGAGGCCAAAGTCCAGCAGCTCATATCGTTTTACTCTGGTTAGTGTTGATGATGTGGTGAACAAAAGAATGACGTTTTGACAGGATAATTTTTCTCAGTAACCTTTTTCTTTTTTATTAGTATGAAACGGGACCGACCCTGACCTGGTCAGAACTTAGTGTGAGTGCCTACTCCCTACGCCAGCCGTGTAAGGAGGGTTTTAGAACCCTGAGGTTTCCCTCTCAGTTTGCTTTCGATTACAATTCATAGAGACAATGACGGATGTTAAAAACCCCATTCATTTGTTTTTTCCCTGTGGCCTACCTATTTCATTGAACCACGTGATCCACCGAACTGTTTCCTCTAATAGTAAAGGAAGATGAATCGTTTTACACACAGTGCAACCTAAACGATTACTTACATTTGTCTGGATCTGGAAACGAGGCAGGATCGTGCTGGATTGTGCTCCCTGGTCAATGGCCTCGGCCCGGTGTTACCTTCTTCGTCTCGAAAAACCTGGAAGTTATCTAATTCCATTAAACGGGAGTCCCCATTGAGTAGAGTTCTATACTCTTATTTCAGAGTATACATTTTATTTCAACAAGTTGTTATACACACACAGTACCATAACTGATTATTTTTTGTCTTGGAGCAAATCCCCTCAGCTCTTAGAGTCAGTTCACCAGTATCATGTTTAAAAAGCTACAAGAGCAAAAGTCACATTGTAATTCATCAAACGTTTCTTTTTTGTCTTGGATGCAATCCCCTCAGCTCTTAGAAACAGTTACCAGTAATTACAAGTATAAGAAAGTCTCGGTTTGATTTCTCAAACTGAGTGGTTCCATCTCAGGGCAGAGCCCGAGAGGAACTAAAGAAGTGTGCAGTTATCACAGTATATATAGGCAAGTGTGTGGGAAGATGTCTGTCAAAACATAGTGGGAGTAACAGGTGCGTGTGATTACAATCTGCTTTGACCTTGGTCACACGCTCAATAGTGTGTTTTTGTGGTTGCAGCTGCAAAAGCTACTCAAGTTCAGCTGATAAACAACAGGACCATATTTAGACCATCTTCCGTCTACAACAGGATACTATCTGCTATGACCATATATAAATGTCATAAAAATGTCATACAAATAACAGGAATGTACTAATACGATGCATTAGTTATAATGCATCGTGATAAAAGATAATTTCACTTAAAACAAGTTATAATGCAGCGTGATAAAACTATTTCACTCAAAGCAATTTAGTTATAATGCATAAAGAGAAATTGAAAAGAACTTAAAATGAAAAGTACTATGAAAAGCAAAGAAAAGAGAAGAACTCATACTTTACATAACCCAATCCTCAACAAGTAAAAAAGAGTTTTGGCAGGTAATTTCAAAAACATTTGTAGTCAGCATCATTTGTTTGTTGTTGTAATACTCACTGCAGCCACAAGAGGCCGTGTCGCACCACAACCGTGTTCTCTATAAGACTAAACGCGTTCTGGTTTTCTTTAATTCGACCCGCTGTGCTTGTTTCCAGAGCACAGCTGTCTGTGGAACCACAAGTCTGAGAGCTACAGGAACCGGCTGCTGAGGCAGAGCCTGCTGGACACGCTGAGCGGCCTCCTGTCGGACCACGAGTCGGCTCCGTTCGCAGGTAACACCGCCGGTCCTCTGGGTGCCCCGGGTTGGACTCAAACACCCAGAGGTTTGAGGTTTTTGACAAAGTAAATGAAATCGTGGTGCCAAAGTGATTCCTCGTGTGGAGGCTGACGGGTTCTGTGATTCTTCCTTCAGTGGAAGACATAAAGACAAAGTTCCGGAACCTGCGCACCATCTTCCAGCGCGAGCACAAGGTGGTGAGCGCCAACAGGACCTGCGGCTCGGAGGACTTCTACCTCCCCAAGTGGAAGCACTACCGCGAGCTGCTGTTCCTCTGCGACTCCTGCGACGAGGACGAGCGGCCCGGCGACCTCCGCTTCCCCGCGGCGCCGGAGCCCCGCCTCCTCGGCCTGGACGGCCACGCCCTCGTCGGCCGTTACCACGCCGCTAACCAAACCGCCGCGCAGCTGATCCTGAAGACTCCTCCCTCGCCCACGCCGCCGGACTCCCAGCCCTCCTCCCCCTCTTCTTCCCCCTCCACACATTCCTCCCACGCCGACAGCAGGGCGTCGGCAGGACGCAAGCGGGCCGGCCGGCGCCGCCCGCCGCCCGCCAGCGAGGTGCTGGACATCATCAGGGCGTTCTGCCACAGCCAGGCGGCCGCGGCGCCGCACGCCGGCTTCCTGAAGTACGTCGAGGAATGTCTGAACGAGACGCCGCCGGACAAAGTGAGGAAGATGAAGAAGAAGATCATCGAGACGATCCACAGCGTGTCGGAGGAGGTTTAGTTTTGTTCTTACTCCTGAAGCTTCCCGATGAGAACAGTTAGCCGTTAGCTAGAGTTCCCTCGGTTGAACGCGGCGTCACGGTGCACCTCTCCAGTGCTCAATGTATCCCACAATGCAAAAGGGCCCCACCAGATCAGGTTCCTGCAGGGCTGCACCTCCAGGCAGGTTTTTGGAGAGACGATCATCAACACGCATGAAGGTTTAGTTCATACATGATGGGTTCAGCCTGAATGTTTATGTCCAAAGTCATGGAGACGCGTAACAATCTGTTCTTTGAGAACAATATTGCATGTCTGACACTCAAGATGAATATGAAATACTTTATCCCTTGATCGTAGATATAGATAAAAAGATGTTCTCCGTCCTTAAAACCTTCATCAGACATCAACATGATCTCTTTTACGTCTCAGTGGACCGACGTGCCTTCAGATAACCTCATCCAGGATTTGGCCTTATTAATATATATTATATATATTAATCAAGCGTGTCCCAATGAGCTCTGAAAAAGGTCTCCTCTCTGGTCTTAAGGGTCCCCTCTCTGGTCATTAAGGTCCCCTCCCTGGTCTTAAAGGCCCCTCTCTGGTCTTTAAGGGCCCCTCTCTGGTCTTAAGGGTCCCCTCTCTGGTCTTAAGGGTCCCCTCTCTGGTCTTAAGGGTCCCCTCTCTGGTCATTAAGGTCCCCTCCCTGGTCTTAAAGGTCCCCTCTCTGGTCTTAAGGTCCCCTCTCTGGTCTTAAGGGGCCCCCTCTCTGG
>NC_136607.1:952500-970000 GCF_910589615.1 Taurulus bubalis | reverse complement strand
TCCAGAACCAACCGGAGGAAAACACCCCCGACGCCCACAGACGGGTCGTTCTAAAATAAGATAAGATAAGATAATCCTTTATTAGTCCCGCAGTGGGGAGATTACAGGATTACAGCAGCAGTGCACACAAGATACTAAATAATAAATCAATTAATATACATAAACAGTAAAACAGTAATAAGAACAGTAAAGAAGAATTCAATAGCAATATTAAATATTAAATATACAGACGGAATAAAAAAGTATATAAAGTACTTAAATGTATTTATATTGCACCAGTTGAACGTAATCAAAGTGTTAAAGTGTTACAGTGTTCGTGGTCGACTGTGAGCTCAGCTTGTTGTGCAGCCTGACAGCAGCAGGAAGGAAGGACTTGAAGGAAGGACTTGAAGGAAGGACTTGAAGGAAGGACTTGAAGGAAGGACTTCCAGTAATTCTGTTGTCATGACGACGGCTCAGTGCTGGTCGGATGCTGTCGCCGACGACAACCCAGAGAGAGAGCAGGTCTTTGTACCGAGGCGCCGGGCGGCAGAGGGTGTCGGGCTCATTCTCACTCCTCGCTCTGTGAATCACAGACTAATGATTGATTTTCACCAAACCAGCGCTGCTGATTGTTGGAGCAGAGGAAACACTAAGCAGGACGTTAGAGCTCGTGAGCTTCTATGTAGTTTCTGTGCAGCTTGAAGGGAGTGAGGCTGAGTGGAGTCAATCTGAGTGAGGAGAAACGAGAGAGGCTGTGGGCTTCTTTCTGTGTCTAAATAGTTCCATTATTGACATTTTGTGAGTCAGCTTTCTTGTTCAATACTGAGAGACGTTATTCCTTCATTGAACTACATTTACCACCAGCGCTGATTGGAAAGATTTCTTCTTTAAAGTCATTTTAATAGCCTCCTTCTGCCCAATACTGAGGAAGCAATTTAAGTATTTCACTTCCTTAAATAAATACAAATCCTCACATGAGACAGGAGATAATGATCACATTCAAAGTAGGAGAGGCATTTCCCATGATGCAACTAATATCATCATGTATTTGACCCTCCCTACCTGGTTCATTCACACCTTTTTTTCAAACTGTCCACGTTTGTTATGCAGGATTTTGAAAAACGAAGTCTCCAAATCCAAGCAGAAATGCCATCTCACTGTAGCTACTAAGCTAGCATTAGCTTCACATCCTGGATTCAGCGCTTTTGGCTTCCAGCTATGATCTAATGCTGAACGTTAGACTGACAGATTCAGACCTCGGTTAACTATTAAGCCTTTTGTCATTCACCTTCAACCACAACTGCAAAGAACACCGAGTTACCGGCTAACGCTAAAGCGTTCATCCGGCTAGTCTTTCACTGCGAACGCCACAGAGACAGAGCCCACTTCCTTCCTCTCCAAACCTCAAGATGATACAAAGAGTGATGTTCTCCATCAACAAGCCGCCCGACACAAGGCCGTGCAGACGGCTGTGTGCTGGGCGGGGCATTGCAACACCATTTGACAGGAAAAAACTGATTTTGAAGCATGCAGAGAGAGAGTTTGAGTCTGTAGTTGACCAACTCACAGAGGAACTGACAAAACAGTTGCTAAATAATAGTTATTATTATTCAGGTTGTTAAGGCACAATGTGAGTTATAGCCTTATTCAAATATGGCACTTTTCAAAGGATTAATGGTTCAGCCCTGGCTACTGCAAGAAGAAAGTGATCATTAACGATACCCTTCTGTCCTCGCAGAAATGTGGCCTCATTTTTATTAAAATGCAAATGAGCAAGCCAGTGTGTGTGTGTGTGTGTGTGTGTGTGTGTGTGTGTGTGTGTGTGTGTGTGTGTGTGTGTGTGTTTGGAAGTCCTTCTGGGACGGAGGCCAAACTGCGTGCTGTAAAATAGGACAAGAATGTGAATTATGTGTTGTCCTGAGTGCTTTTGAACACACTCATGCTTTTATTTGGTGTAATTAGATCAGTGTAAGCAGCGTTCTCCGTGTTTGACCCGACATCTGCCTGATGTCTCTGTTGGACAGTGTCTCTCAGCCTGGTTCAGTCTTTCTCTTTCCTCTTCCTGTCCAACTACATGTCTCCCTGCGTCCGTCTGACCACAAAGTGAAAAGGATGGACGTCCACGTCAGGTCATGTTTGTGAAGCTCTCCATTCACACTGGATCTCTTCTGTTTCCTCTTCTTCCTCTGCAAGAGAAGTACAAAAGAGATTCCTGTTAGTGTATTGACAGTGCAGTACATTTCTTGTTCTGAGCCGGGGTCAGAGGTCACATGGGAGGTTTCTGGTAATCCAGGTGGTTCGGCTCAGGTTAAACTGTCTTAATGGGTCTTAATCTGAAGGTCTCATGACCAGCATCGACCTGGATGTGTGCAATTACACTGCCAGGGTTACAACTTCAAAATAAACTGAACTGAACTGACCGTTATCAAGCTCCTGGCCCGTTACCTCTCCCAGCACTGGACCTGCTGAAAAAGACTGGTCCACTCATCGACCTCCGTTGGATGGTTCACCTCAGCATTCATTGATGTTTTTCTGTTGCACATTGATCATAAATATCTCAGCTCAGTTTTGTATAGCAACAGTTATTAAAGAGCAACACCTGTACTCATAGCATCTGGGGTTACAGTTCGTAACCATGCTCAATAGAAAAGCTCAACTGGTACAAGTGACAGGAACTGTTTGGTGAACAGCTCCGGCATCAACATGGCCGCCGCCATGACAAACATAGACTGTATATAAGAAGTGGAAGTAATCGTCGTAGCAACAGCGACCTGTCAATCACAGTAAACCCGCCCTAAAGCATACTCCACTTTATGATCTATGTGACTCTAAATGGACCATAATTTATGAAATGAACATCATGCTGTATTGAAGAAGACTTGGATCTACCACAATAAGAGCCTGCTTATTTCCTGTAAAACATGTGTAGAAGAAGCTGCAGACAAACATTGTACAGGAAACAACAGTGTCCACTCATGTCCCGCTCCTCTTGTGGTTCCCAAACTAGGGTTCGGGACCCCCGTTAGGTCACAAGAGGATTTAAAAGGGGCTTTCCCCAGCTTGACCCATAGGGATGAACAGCCAGGACATGTCAGCCTCTGTTACCTCAAAAACATGGATGAGAAAATGTGCTTGATACCCATTTAAATCACAATCCTAATATTGACCAGGTCCCTAGATGTACGTTAGGAAATCCTCCTTTTCCCTTTCTGTTTCTCTCAGCTTGAGGAGACAGGGACAGACTGGATCATAGTGAGGGGTCTGACAACTAGATATTGCTGCATTTTAATGTGTCACAAGCCAGCAAAGGCACAACTATTTAGAATAAATCAGTGCTCTTGTCTGGGCGAAGCACTCCACTGCTGTCCGATGATATTTCCCCAAATCACGCAGTCTTTATTGATTAGAGGAGGTATGTTGTTTCAGTCACGGTATGAAGGCTGAGCCGCTCTGTTTGGATAACTCCGTCTGCAGGATAATGAATTTCAGCTGGAATACCAAAGTCAGTGACACACACACAGACTCTCACACGGCGGTGCTGAGGGATTCTGCGGGCCTTATTTGGGTATATTTATTCCTGAAAAAGGCAAACAGTGCAGCGCTCTGCAGAGCCGAGCGGTGGTTTACATTTTAACACGCTGGTTTTCTTTCGCAGCTCTGAGAGGAGGTTTCATTTCCTTTATTTCTCATTAGACACATCCCTCATCGGTGTTACTCAGTCAGTCTGTCATTTTATTTTCTGTAATGTTGTTGTGTTTTGGCCCCTCAGGGCCACCGTACATGGATGCTTTAAAGTCCCTCGGGACATGCAGTGCATAAGCGGCAGCGCTGCATTTGAGGGCCCTTTCGAATGTCGGGGCTGTGTGGATCTAAACACAGTATGCTTTTGTTGAAAAGCAACACATGTGGTTATTCAGAAGAGGTTCAGACACGCCCTGAGTGAAATTCTTGGCAGTTGTTTTAACATTCAAAGAGGCCCAGATGGGCGGGTTGTTTCAGAACAGTGCTAGATACCTTTTGTCAATCACAGGAAAGCATGTGGAATCAACACAGTCACACACAACAACACAATCAAACAGCCACTGTCTGGGGTTCGTATTTCTAATGGTGAACCCAACCTTTGATCGGTGGAGTTATCCTCAGCTTCCGGAAGTCTTGGTAGAGTTTGCTGCGCAGATTCAGATTCGTCTTCATCAGTTAGTTGTCAGGAAATCTTAATCTGGGCAAAGACAGGGTGGACATTGGTGGGGCAGTCAAGTGACATCCACAATGCCTAGACTTTGTATTTGAGAAGTTATGGGTTTTCCCCATTCATTTGAATATTCATTTGAATATATCTAGTGGCCATGACAGGCATCTTATTGCATCTTATTGCTCTAACAGGCTGAAGTCCACATTAGTGTTAGGTCGATTCCCGGTTTTGCCGGTCTGGTCCCTGTACGTCTCTCCTTTGATCTCATGCAAAACAGCTCAACCGGTATGGCGAATTAAAACAGAAGCCTGCAGCGGCAGCCTGCGTCACGCCGGAGATCCAACTTGTATTGTTCGAAATTAAACTTAAAGTACATTAGAATATAGACGCCTGTAACTCAGAAGATTCTTTTAGGTAAATCATCTTCCGAGTAGGAGCACTGGAATAACCCTTATTTAAATCATTAGGTCCTATAACTTGTAAAATGCACTAATGGCCTCTGTTTATGTGAACGAGCCCGAGGCCGATAGCTTGGAGGCGGGGCTCAATAGGCCGAAGGATGCCAAAGAATTCTGAATCTAGTTCTCCATGTCCTGGAGGCGCAGCCATGTTCTTCACATACAAAATAAAACGTTGCTAATATGGCATCGTTTTGGATTTGAAACTGACGAAAGAAGTGAGCCAAGAAACTTCTTATCTCGAGTTTATATCTGGTTGGCATCTATCTTAGAGGTGCATTACCGCTCCATGAATGGACTCTCATTCTCATCATGTCCCACAGTTCGTGGTTTGTTACTCCCATCCGGTCCAGTGTTTGGCGAGCAACATAGTTTGATCGGCGTGACCGTAGTTCACATTTAAAATCCCAAAGTAGCATCCAGGGCTGCTCCGACCTGAGCGGTCCATCTCCCTTCATCCTGTCACACACCACCTGTGTCTGGATGCATACATGACGGAATGCCTTGGCATTTACATCTGCTAATAATTAGCAAGACAATTCAACAAAAGTTGGGTAGTAGCGGCGCAATGGATCATAAAAGTCACGGATCGGATCGTATTACAGATCGGATCAGAACAGAAGAAGAAAGGGAGCAAATTGAACTTTTAGATGTCTGATCACGTTTTTTTGCCGGCGATACTATTTGCATATCATTGAGGATCCATTCTGTTGATTGATTATAGCCGTTAGTCTACAAAGCTCCAGACTTATTTATTTATTATTACACTCATTATGTGTTTATACTGTCTTCATTATACTGTCTTATATTATCACCGACATTGCGCTGCACCTTAACTGCTTCTCTTTTGCACTCTGGACAGAAGCAGACTCCATTCGTTGTCATAGTACTCATAGTGCAATGACAATGAAGTTGAATATATAGCTCAATACTAATTTTCACTGAACAGAGCCTGAACGCATCACGATGTAAGTGAACGTAGCCTTCGTCCGTTAGCCGTTAGCGGCGCCGCCATGGTTACCAGCTCTCCTCGTGTCGACTTGAAAGGCGATGGAGTGTTGCATTCAAGTCATACCTCTAGGGCTGAAGGCCTCAGTATTCATGAGGATTCGGTCCACTAAATGCTCATCTCTGTGAGGCCACTGAACTAAAACAAGGCAACCAAGTGTTGCACATTATACACGGCATAGAACACGGCAAGTGCCCGGGGTTCCAGTCTGAGCCGGTGACGTTTGTGCAGAGATATTTCCATCTCAGGATCTCATTGAGCTTATCTCACAGGGAACGAGAGCGCGAGACAAACGTGAGCTCAGGGAGGACGGACACATGTGACCTCAGGGAGGACGGACACATGTGACCTCAGGGAGGACAGACACATGTGACCTCAGGGAGGACGGACACATGTGACCTCAGGGAGGACAGACACATGTGACCTCAAGGAGGACGGACACATGTGACCTCAAGGAGGACGGACACATGTGACCTCAAGGAGGACAGACACATGTGACCTCAGGGAGGACAGACACATGTGACCTCAGGGAGGACGGACACATGTGACCTCAGGGAGGACGGACACATGTGACCTCAAGGAGGACAGACACATGTGACCTCAGGGAGGACAGACACATGTGACCTCAGGGAGGACGGACACATGTGACCTCAGGGAGGACAGACACATGTGACCTCAGGGAGGACAGACACATGTGACCTCAAGGAGGACACATGTGACCTCAAGGAGGACACATGTGACCTCAAGGAGGACAGACACATGTGACCTCAAGGAGGACAGACACATGTGACCTCAAGGAGGACACATGTGACCTCAAGGAGGACAGACACATGTGACCTCAAGGAGGACAGACACATGTGACCTCAAGGAGGACAGACACATGTGACCTCAAGGAGGACACATGTGACCTCAAGGAGGACAGACACATGTGACCTCAAGGAGGACAGACACATGTGACCTCAAGGAGGACGGACACATGTGACCTCAAGGAGGACGGACACATGTGACCTCACACAGGACGGACACATGTGACCTCAAGGAGGACAGACACATGTGACCTCAAGGAGGACGGACACATGTGACCTCAGGGAGGACAGACACATGTGACCTCAAGGAGGACGGACACATGTGACCTCAGGGAGGACAGACACATGTGACCTCAAGGAGGACAGACACATGTGACCTCAAGGAGGACACATGTGACCTCAAGGAGGACACATGTGACCTCAAGGAGGACAGACACATGTGACCTCAAGGAGGACAGACACATGTGACCTCAAGGAGGACAGACACATGTGACCTCAAGGAGGACGGACACATGTCCTTCGTCCTTCAATCAGAGGATCGGTGGTTCGATCCCCGGCTCTGCTAGCCCATGTCGATGTGTCCTTGAGCAAGACACTTAACCCTAAATGTCTCCCGTAGCTGTTCTACGGTGTATGAATGGTTGATAATCTGATGTGGCTCCTTCATGGTAGCTCCTCTCATCAGTGGGTGAATGATGTCATGTTAAAGCGCTTTGAGTGGTCGGAAGACTAGAGAGGCGCTGTACAAGTACGGGTCCGTTTACACGGGACGGACACATGTGACCTCACACGGGACGGACCTGCCGATAAACACACAGACGCCGACGAAGGGTCAGATGCTGTCACACACATGCTGCTGAGGAGCATCACTGGCTGATAATACAGTGGCCGTGTGTGTGTGTGTGTGTGTGTGTGTGTGTGTGTGTGTGTGTGTGTGCTAGACGGTGAGTTTCAATTGAAACATCATCACAGTACATTTAACTGTTTATGAAACAGTCTCCATATCTCTATCTCTACATTTTCTACAATAGAAAAATTATGCGGCAAAAAGAGTTATAAAATGTCACATTGTAGCATAATACAGCATATATGGTAGTTATTATTAATGTCACATTGTAGCATAATGCAGCATATATGGTCATTATTATTAATGTCACATTGTAGCATAATACAGCATATATGGTAATTATTATTAATGTCACATTGTAGCATAATGCAGCATATATGGTCATTATTATTAATGTCACATTGTAGTATAATGCAGCATATATGGTCATTATTATTATTAATGTCACATTGTAGCATAATGCAGCATATATGGTAATTATTATTAATGTCACATTGTAGCATAATGCAGCATATATGGTAATTATTATTAATGTCACATTGTAGCATAATGCAGCATATATGGTAATTATTATTAATGTCACATTGTAGCATAATGCAGCATATATGGTAATTATTATTAATGTCACATTGTAGCATAATACAGCATATATGGTAATTATTATTAATGTCACATTGTAGCATAATGCAGCATATATGGTCATTATTATTATTAATGTCACATTGTAGCATAATGCAGCATATATGGTCCGGGACCCTGAAGGGGAACGGGACACTGAAGAGGAACAGGACTCTAAAGGGAAACGGGACCCTGAAGGGGACCAGGACGCTAATAATAATAATTACTACTACATTCTAACTGGTATGAGGCTCATGTGCCTTTAGCCCGAGGTTTAATTAGAAAAGACAGATTCAGCTGCACTGAAGATTTACTGAAAAAAAACCCGTAAAGAAAGATTTAGACAGACAGGATGTGAGAATGACCAAAGCCATCGGGCAAACATCCAAGACTTCGTTTACCGATATCGACCTAGTAACGCACACCTGAACACACCACATGGTTCCTACCCGCTGAACAATAGACATCCTGATAACCGCTGCCACAGCCAGTGTGACTCAACAAGTTACCGGTACAGAGATAGGACATGTTTAGCCTAGCTTAGCACAACGATTGCAGGCAGCGGAAGTCTGCAGCATGAACCCAGCAGACCTGTGAGGTCACTCCATGATGCCTGAGCTTGGTGGTCTTCTCCATCGACTGTAGGAAGTGGATGTAGTCATCCTGATGCCTACAGTTGGGGATTTTGCCGTCGCAATTTTAGATCATAGTCGTCGCCATTTTCAAAACCAATGAACGGAAGTTACCATATTTGAAATGTGGAGTCGTGATGTTGAGACACCATATACGGCTCTGTTAGTGGCCGCGACTGAATGAACATCATGCTGTAGTGAAGAAGACTTGAAACTAGAGATTGAGACATAAACTCATGTTTACAATGTTTACTGAGGGAATACATCAAGAGAAGTAGAGTCATTTATATAGACTTCTATACAACACATAAAGCATAAACTTCTATACAACCAGAGGAGTCGCCCCCTGCTGGTCAGTAGAGAGAATACACCTCTATGTCGGCTTAACTCGGCAGAACCGGAGGTTGCCGCCTGGTCTGGTCCTGCTGAGCTCGTCCTCACCAGCAGACTGCCTGCATAATGCTTGAGTAAATCATTTAGCTAAATTGTTGACGTCTTGCTGTGCACATTTGCGCTTTGCCACTTCCCCAGTAAATCTGGCCTTACTTGTGTGTGTTTGTGTGTTTGTGTCGGTGCAGGTAGAGGAGGGCGGTAAGGCGGACAGTTTGGAGCAGCCTCTGCTGGCGAGGGACGAGATCATCATCATCAACGACGTGGAGCTGACCGGATACCGGCAGGAAGCCATCGCTCTGGTCAAAGGATCGTACAAGACTCTGCAGCTCACCGTCCGCAGGTACAGAGTCTGATGCTGACGGCCTGGTTGTTACCAACCCCAAATGGGTTGAGGTCGGCTGGCAAAGCTCGAGTGTGTGTGTGTATGTGTGTGTGTGTGTGTGTGTGTGTGTGTGTGTGTGTGTATGTGTGTGTGTGTGTGTGTGTGTGTGTGTGTGTGTGTGTGTGTGTGTGTATGTGTGTGTGTGTGTGTCAGAGAGGCGGGAAAACACCTGTTTTATATTTTAGTAAATGAATACAATGAGACTAATGAAGATATAATTCCACATACATACTTTAAACTTCCCATAGTGTTGCTAACATACACTATTTGGTTGGGATGGACACTATTTTAATGGTTTCCATTCATTGTTTATCTTTTAAATGTAACTGGTTATTAATCATTAATATTTTAAGTAGGTCACAGCTCAGGGTTGATTGGCCGGACGTGAAGGAGAGGTCATCAGCAGGCGCCATGAAGGTTATAGACACCAATATGAATACAGTTTTAATTGATAGATAATAATGCCTTGACTGGCAGCCTGCGCATACCAAGGTGGTTGCTTTGGAACGTACACTAGCCGCTAGCATATTTATTTTTATTGCTGGCAAGCATTCCATCGGCGTCATTCTTTTTGGTATGGTAGCATGTCTCCATTTATTGTGCAACCTGAGCAAGTGTCCAGCGTCAGCAGGAGGACGTCGGTAGCGTTGTGATAGACGTGCCTTATGGGTTAGGGGAGGTGTGCTGATGATGGCTGAGGATGTCTCTGAGGTTCAGTTCCAGAAGCTCTGCAGAGACGTTTCAGACGTGTGGCCTGAATCTCTTTACTATCAAGACCCATCAGTAGCCGTCTGAAGGAGGCCGTGGTTACTGTATTCCTGCTGCGCTTCTTCTACCAGGTAAAACCATTCTAAAGATGGGACGCTCAATGCCCTCGCCATAAAACCTCCATGTTGTAGCTGGTTTAGCAGCTAGCTTTGCTACTTTGTATCTGTAACCTTTTCCGCGTTAGCCATAGATACCTTTTAAAGTCTCCCCCTGGTGGTCAGGAGAGAGAATGCAGCGTTAACACATAAAGCATATACTTCTATACAACCAGAGGAGTCGTCCCTGGTGGTCAGTGGAGAGAATGCAGCTTAAACACATGAAGCATATACTTCTATACAACCAGAGGAGTCGCCCCCTGGTGGTCAGGAGAGAGAATGCAGCTTAAACACATGAAGCATATACTTCTATACAACCAGACGAGTCGCCCCCTGGTGGTCAGAAGAGAGAATGCAGGTTTTAAGACACTTCCGCATTGGCAGAACCGGAGGTTACCGTCTGGTGTTGGCTGAAAACTATTTTGAACATAATCTTACAGCAGAAGGCATTTTACCATTTTAAACTTCAAGCACATTCATACTGAAGTTGAATTAGAACTGTAACAAAATAGGTGTTTTGATCTCCACTGTTTTCAAACACATTGGTGCTTATCTTTGCACAAAGAGAAAATATGAATCACTGAAATCAATGACAGTTTCAGACGTTGCCTCCTTCCTTTGTTTTTAACTTCCTTCCAGTGAGTCTAATCTGTAACTGGTCAGGATTCTGCTGAACATCCTGGTTCATAGTCCAAATCAGAGCTGGTTGTCTGGAATCAACACACACACACACACACACACACACACACACACACACACACACACACACACACACACACACACACACACACAAACACTGTTCATTGCAATTTATCTGACATCATTCATTAGTGCTTATTATTACATGCAGTATATAATTAGAGAGTTAATTAGAGTAAAAGGGAAATTAATCTGTCTTTACATAAACAGAGAGCAGCAAACCAAGCATGCCTAAAGCGTCCCCTGCTTTATGGTCTGTTTGACTCTAAATGACCATAATGTACTAAATGAACATCATGCTGTATTGAAGAAGACTTGAAACTAGAGATTGAGACATAAACTCATGTTTACAATGTTTACTGAGGGAATACATCAAGAGAAGTAGAGTCATTTATATAGACTTCTATACAACCAGAGGAGTCACCCCCTGGTGGTCAGGAGAGAGAATGCAGCTTTAACACATGAAGCATTGACTTCTATACAACCAGGGGAGTCACCTCCTGGTGGTCAGTAGAGAGAATGCAGCTTTAACACATGAAGCATAGACTTCTATACAACCAGAGGAGTCATCCCCTGGTGGTCAGGAGAGAGAATGCAGCTTTAACACATGAAGCATAGACTTCTATACAACCAGGGGAGTCGCCTCCTGGTGGTCACGAGAGAGAATGCACGTTTTAAGACACTTCCGCGTTGGCGTCACTCGGTAGAACCGGAGGTTGCCGTCTGGGATTGACAGACTGTAAATTGACAATCAGCGATCCAAAAGTGTGTGATTTCTTTATAACTGTAGATAGTCAAATGATCATGAATATAGGCTGTTTAAATATAACCACCTGATCGCGGGCACTGTATGATGATCATTATGTTTTTGAAAAAGACAAAGAGTGGGGAAGCAAAACTTTGAACTTTTCTCTCCCTCATTAAACCTCGGAGATGCTCCACCTCTCAGGATGAACGTAGCATCTCTGTTCACACACCTGCAGGTACAAGACAGGTATGTATTTGGGTTTGGGGTGTGACTGCTGAGAGGTACGACACAATGCAAGACTTTAGACTTCACACACACACACACACACACACACTGCAGGACAGGTGATGCACACCTGGCTTATGGAAAGGTGTGGTGAGGAGCTGAAGGCGTGAGAACTCCTCCTCAGACGGGCGGAGAGCGTTGCTGCGTGTTTTGGTCTGACCGGCTTCCTGCAGTCTGGCGGCGGCTGCTCTCAGGTCTGTTCATGATCATTCTGCTCTGTTCTCCGGGACTCAAACAGTAGGCCTTGACCTGTGCGGCTGTGTGCAGCAGTCTGTGCAGCAGGTCATCTCTGCAGCCGCATACCTGAGCCGCACTCACCTTTGGACTTCAGTGTATTGCTGAGTTTACAAATCCAAGCAGACGTAAACAATTTTGATTTTACGGACGATATGTGCGTCGCCGGACGGCTGTAGCTCACAAGAGGATCTTCCACATGTTCAAACTACAAATACCCAGGAGCCTCGGCTGCCGTTGCTACGGAGAAGGAGAGGGGATTCAGAGCGGCACGTTGTTGTTGCCGGCTTAAAGTAACAGATCAGGCGGCTGTGAACAGTGAACACATGCTTTTAAAGCTCTGTGATTGGATGGTTTTTCTTCTACCTTTGACTTTTTTGATCAAAGACAAAGTATTTTCTCACACAGCGGCTCATCTTCTGTTTGGGCGGTTTGTGCAGCAGAGCGCTTCATGGCCGTGTGATCAGTCGCCTCCAACACGCGACTCTTGGGAAGGTAAGATCTGACACTTTTGAGCTGCAGAGCTGTTTTGGGCGTTGAGTCGCCTCTGAAGAGGTTCATCATCTAGAGAGCAACTCTCTCTCCGGCTCGCTCTTCTCTTTCATCGCTCCTCTTCACATGGTAGCGGCCCTCAGGGGCCAATGCAGAGTTTTTGAACTGAACTGATGGTTATCTCAAGATGACTGTGTGTGTGTGTGTGTGTGTGTGTGTGTGTGTGTGTATTGTTATGACCACGTGGCCTTTTGGGGAAGTGTTGATTCAAAGTTGCAAAATTCTGTTATACAATTCTGTTACAAGTGTGTGTGTGTGAGAGAACCATGGCATTAGTGTACTCACAACAAGCTGAAAAGAGTGTTTTCTGAGGAGCTGCCAGTCAGAGGTGTGTGTGTGTGTGTGTGTGTGTGTGTGTGTGTGTGTGTGTGTGTGTGTGTTTTTAGTGAGTTGGAACATTCCATTTTGAATCCGTCTCCAGGTAAAGATGGATGGTAGAAACTTTACTTTATCACGATACGTGTTCTCATATAAAATGACATCACTTCTTCTTAGTGAAGTTGTCATATCTCAACACTTGGCTTGGTACAGTTTACCAAATACGTTGATACAGATATGTTTGTACTTCCATTGGCACATTTCATAAATATTTCCTCTGATTACAAATGTCTGCATTACCTATCAAACATGTCTAGCTAACGTATATAAAACACTAGGACTTCAGGTCCCCAGCACTGAGCTAAAGGAGGACTGTCGTGATGAAGACTAGCTCTCATTCAGCCACTTGTTGGAAACCTTCTTTCTGAAGCCCAAAACCTGTAAGCAGGTTAAAAATAAATGCCTAAATTACTCCATTTATCAACTATTTACCATGTATGGCCAGAGGCTGTAAAAACATTACTGTTGGGTCTGAAGTTCCTTGAACACATCATGTGTGCTGAACGCTTCCGTCAGGAAAAGTAACCAAAGCCAAGCTAAGAATTGTGATATTTCATCCAGATTACTTTGTTTCACAGATCCTGTAAAACATGATTGTATTTCTGCACATGATTGACTCGGCGTGAGAAACATTGAAACTGAACTGCAGGCGGCTGAACGCAGAGCAGAGAGACAGGAGGGGTTGTAAGTGGAGGTTGTTCAAATGGTTCAATATCTACAGTATATTGAGAACAATATTGATTTTTCTCAAATATTGGTAACACTTGGAAAAATGCTGGATATATAGATTCCACTGCTTCCCAATTATCAATGACATTCAGCTTTTTTTAAATGGAATTCTTTTAGCTTTGTATGATTTGTGGCATTGTTGACCTCTCGCCACTTCTGTCCATGACTGTTCGGTTTCCATCGAGGTGAAGGACAGGAGCAACACATGCACTGAAGCTGCTTCACTCAGGAGAGACTTATTTTGAATTTAACCCTACATTTATTAAATATGCATTACATTTGAATCGTGCAAAGTCTTTGGCGATTGGACTCAGGGGCAGTGATGCTGATATCTGATGATCATGCCGAATCCCCCTGGAGTCCAGACACTGGTGGTGTTGAAGGAAGTTGCTGCAATCCGATGATGAATGAGGAGCATGAACGCTGGCTGGAGGAGCCGGCAGGGAGGAGGGTCGCATCTTGTTTTGTGCTGAAATGACAACTGACAGCAGCAGAGAAGAGAAGCTGTTTAAAAGGTGCACAGTCACGATATGATTGGTTGATTTAAAGTGGAAGCCCCCCGATCAGTTGATAGAGTAATCACAGGGAGAATTAGAGACAGATATTTACGAATCACCAGCCGTGTGAAGAGAGTCTTCCTTTCTGAACTACCGCTTATGCTCCATTTGGGGTTCAGAGGGTTAAGTCACAAAAAAGCCTCAAAATGTACTTGTGGGATGTTTTTTATGTTAACAACATACCTTATGTCAGGCCCCAACCAAAACAAAACATTCAAAAACCCACTGCCCTCGAGGCAAAGGAAGCTGCTGACTCATGTTATACCTCCTCCTGCTTCATGGATTGTGGTTATCTGGATCGGACTCCATGCATATACTACTCATTATAGGGTTTTTACTATCTTTATTTGGGGAGTTCTTCCTGATCCGATGTGAGGTCCCGGGACAGGATGTTATGTGTACAGATTGTAAAACCATCTGAGGGGAATTTGTATTTGTGATTTTGGGCTATATAAAATAAACTGAATTGAATTGAACTCTTTCAGTCCCAATAGACATTGAACATGTTTTTGTTGTTGCCACCCTGGATGGATATCTGGAGTTAGATTTGGACAGGCTAGCTGTTTCCCCCTGCTTCCAGTCTTTATGCTAAGCTAGGCTAAACACATGGCGACTCTAGGCCTGTAAACACATTCGTCAGGTGGAGTTTGGACGTGACGCAAACTGATCGCACGAGAGCAGCTTTGAAGCCGTCTTTTCATTGATACGTGACACTGGCCGTGCTCATGGGCGAGGTAAGAGTATCCCTCTCACCTGTGCTCTGGCTGTGTGTGTTGCCTCCATTACTCCTCGCCATACACCTTGCAGCTGTTTTTTTCCACTGTTTTGTTCTTTAATCCCCAGTAAGCAGCAGTCTGCGCTTCACTGGTGTTTCGTTACACACGAAGAGGTTTTGTTTTCCCGGAGGCACAAGAAGAAAATACAGACAGGAGGCACCTGCTGCTCAAAGTGCAAGCGTTCTTTTTAGTGCCGGCCATAGTGGCGGTATTGTGTGTCAGAGCAGAAAGTCTTGTAGGGAAAATGTGCCACTTTTTATGTGGCTGACCAACTAATGTTCAGAATGTATCTTCGCTTGTATTGCAAACTGGCTACATTCAACACCTTCGGTTCTGAAAAGTGAAGCCAATGCGGAAGCGCCCTAAAACTTGCATTCTCTCTAACGGCCTCAGAGGGCGACTGCTCTGGTTGCAAAAAATAGGTCTGGTTGTATAGAAGTCTATATAAATGACTCTACTTCTCTTGATGTATTCCCTCAGTAAACATTGTCAACATGAGTTTATGTCTCAATCTCTAGTTTCAAGTCTTCTTCAATACAGCATGATGTTCATTTAGTACATTATGGTCATTTAGAGTCAAACAGACCATAAAGCAGGTCTGAGAGTTGTGTTGTGTTTTCGACTTTCACCCTTTCACATTTGTACTTCACACTCTCGTGTCACTTCTGGATGCCAAAAAACAAGATGACGAATTCCAGACTTGAGGTCCACAAACCAATGGGTGGCGTCACGGTGACTGCGTCCACTTCTTATGGATTCCTACGGAGCATTAACATAGCACGCATTGAGGAATGTATTGCTTCAATTGTCTTCATTTACCATAAACATTGATTGGACATACACATAAAAGCTGGCAAATGTTCCCTTTAAATCACAGTTGGGTTGCCTTTGCGCTAAAGGCTTCATGTGAAACCAGCTTAAAGGGAAATGTTTGTTCTGAGGGTGGTGCTGGAGAAAACGTCACAGGGTCATTCAAATCCTTCTTTAATCATCATTTTAAGATTCAGCCACTATAGAGCAGGAATATGATAAGTAAGGTTCATAACTTAAGTCTTGGAGTCTCACTCTGGACCCAACCATTTGATTCAAGGGTCCATTCTTGCCCCCAAAAGCTCTTCCTGGTTGTCTTCCGAGAGGCGCTGCACTTGTGGCTTAAATAAAATAATCAACAACCAAGGCTCTGCAAGGATGTCTAGCAGGTCTAGCATGTTCTCCATCTTTGTTTAGCATGTTAGCATGCAATCATTTGCTAATTAGCACTCAACACAAATTATAGTGGAGGCTTATGTGAATGCCATTATTTTTGCAGGTAATTTTGACCTGATGATGGTCCATCCGATACTTGTTGAGATATTTCAGTCTGGACCTAAGTGGTGTACCGACCAATCAATAGGCCGATATTGTTAATACAGCACGTGTAGCATCTGCTCCACAATAGCAGGATTCAGCAGCTGGGGTTGATGGGTACTGGTGGCGCTCGTGGAGCTATTTTCATGAATCTATGAGCCGACTGTCGAGCAGCATCTGGTGAGAGTTGTCTCCTCCATGTTAATGGAACCACCACAGTGTAGACGTGTATGTCTTCCGGGCTGGTCGTGTTTGTCCTGTCAGTGTCCTCAGCGTGACCAGACTCTGCAGCCAGTCAGTCCACATTTCGTCGAGCAGGTTTGGCGGCTGTCTTAGTATCTCAGTACATGCATGTGCTTTGTTTGGTTTTGTTTGTGTGACTCAGACAGAATGCAAAGTGGACCACCCTCATCCAGTTCTTGCGTTAGTAAAATCTTTTTTTCCAACATGCTAAAGCATGATCCTTTAATTTAGTATGCTAGTGCAGTGCCCGTTTCGTGGCGCGTGTTTTCGGAGGGCGTTCTGGTTCAGATTGGGCCGACTGCTTGGCTTCCGGCTCGTCTGGGGGGCGTGTCCATTGGAGCGCATGGCCGTTCTCAGCGGGCCCCTTCCTTGGCCCCAGGAAGTGCTGCTTGCAGCGTGGTTGAGATCCGCTCATTGCTTGTGGACTCCAGGGAAGTTTGGTTGTAACAGTGGCGGGCCGTGCATTTTCTACCTGGGCCTTCTGTGCCGTTGGATATTGTTAATATGCGCATGATGGGATGCTGCGTCATTAACGGACGATGCATGGGTTGTTCGTACAATACGTTGGGTCGTTGTAGTGTTGAAACGGGAAAGGGTTACAAACTGTTGACACGTTGTAAAGTTTTAATGTTGCTGAAGCGTTAAGATTCCCTCAATGAGAACAAGAGGCACAAACCAGGAACAGCATCTACAGCAGTGGAGCGTACGAACATTAAGAGCATTTAACAAATTAACTTGGTTATCTGGCTCTGGAAATACTCGTCTTCCTT
>NC_136607.1:940000-947500 GCF_910589615.1 Taurulus bubalis | reverse complement strand
TAATAATAAACCGCTCTGTCGCTGGATGCTGTACAATCAAGATGCTGTTAATCTCTTATTGCCTGACTTCCTGTTGTTAAGATCAGGTGAGCAGCATGTGGAGCTGTAAATGGCTGAGAGCATGCTTCTGTCAAAGCAAACGAATGCCTTTCCTTCTTTGTAAGACCTGTGTTTGCGCCGTGTCGTCCACACCAGCCGAGGAAGCAGAGACGTCTGGCCATGAGTCACCAAGACGAGTCAGGCCAGAGCCGGCATTACCGCCATGAGGGTCTCGGGCTGAAGGCATAACGCCTGGGAACAGCGTTAGGGGGGTTTGAATAAACATAAGTGGGGAAGCCTCTGAGTGACAGCATATGCACTGCTCTAATGAGGAGCGCTCCTCATCATGGAGGTTAGACCTGTGAGGGTGCAGAGAGCCGTGCGTAATGAAAAGGGAAATGGAATGCGTCCCTCCCGTTCAGGTGACTTCAGTGTGTCGTGGCTGCCACACATTCCTCTGACCAGCTCGACAGGTTTTCACTGTAATGGGCCTTTGATCTGTCTGTGTGTGCGTGTGTGTGTGTGTGTGTGTGTGTGTGTGTGTGTGTGTGTGTGTGTGTGTGTGTGTGTGTGTGGAACAGATTTGTGTTCTGAATACTCATCAGTGGAATGTTTTCAGTTAATACTATTAGCCTGGGTGTGCTTCTGTTTGTGTTTCCAGCTGTGTATTGTCCTCCGCATTCATCGCTCAGTTTCAAAGGGTTGTCTATTCAAAAGGAAGGGAGGAGGCACCTTTGACTTCAATGACAGAGATCTAGCAGTAACTTCACTCACTTACACCCAGTTACCAGTTTATTAGGTACCCCTAGGTAACGCTAATGCGGCCTGACGCACCAGTCCTGCAGTAAATTCTCCCAGATCCTCTCTTGTGTTAGGAAGTATTCCACAGTCTGATATCAGAGATGTCTTGTCGAGTTTCATTGAATTATCCTACGATTTCTGAAAAGATTCAATTCTATTCAGGTTATTTTATACAGCCCAAAATCACAAATTACAAATTAGTCTTGGAGGGCTTTACAATCTGTACACATAACATCCTGTCCCGGGACCTCACATCAGATCAGGAAAAACTCCCCAAATAAAGATAGTAAAAACCCTTTCACAGGGAAAACAGGAAGAACCTTCAGGAGAGCAACAGAGGATGTCATGGTCAATGGTGTCGAACGCTGCACTAAGGCCTAACAAGACCAGAACAGAGACAAGTCCTTTATCAGCACTAAGGTCTAACAAGACCAGAACAGAGACAAGTCCTTTATCAGCACTAAGGTCTAACAAGACCAGAAGTCCTTTATCAGCACTAAGGTCTAACAAGACCAGAGACAAGTCCTTTATCAGCACTAAGGTCTAACAAGACCAGAACAGAAACACGTCCTTTATCAGCACTAAGGTCTAACAAGACCAGTACAGAGACAAGTCCTTTATCAGCACTAAGGTCTAACAAGACCAGAACAGAGACGATTCCTTTATCAGCACTAAGGTCTAACAAGACCAGAACAGAGACAAGTCCTTTATCAGCACTAAGGTCTTACAAGACCAGAGACAAGTCCTTTATCAGCACTAAGGTCTAACAAGACCAGAGACAAGTCCTTTATCAGCACTAAGGTCTAACAAGACAAGAACAGAGACAAGTCCTTTATCAGCACTAAGGTCTAACAAGACCAGAGACAAGTCCTTTATCAGCACTAAGGTCTAACAAGACAAGAACAGAGACAAGTCCTTTATCAGCACTAAGGTCTAACAAGACCAGAGACAAGTCCTTTATCAGCACTAAGGTCTAACAAGACCAGAGACAAGTCCTTTATCAGCACTAAGATCTAACAAGACCAGAACAGAGACAAGTCCTTTATCAGCACTAAGGTCTAACAAGACCAGAGACAAGTCCTTTATCAGCACTAAGGTCTAACAAGACCAGAGACAAGTCCTTTATCAGCACTAAGATCTAACAAGACCAGAACAGAGACAAGTCCTTTATCAGCACTAAGGTCTAACAAGACCAGAGTCAAGTCCTTTATCAGCACTAAGGTCTAACAAGACAAGAACAGAGACAAGTCCTTTATCAGCACTAAGGTCTAACAAGACCAGAGACAAGTCCTTTATCAGCACTAAGGTCTTACAAGACCAGAGACAAGTCCTTTATCAGCACTAAGGTCTAACAAGACCAGAGACAAGTCCTTTATCAGCACTAAGATCTAACAAGACCAGAACAGAGACAAGTCCTTTATCAGCACTAAGGTCTAACAAGACAAGAACAGAGACAAGTCCTTTATCAGCACTAAGGTCGAACAAGACCAGAACAGAGACAAGTCCTTTATCAGCACTAAGGTCTAACAAGACCAGAGACAAGTCCTTTATCAGCACTAAGGTCTAACAAGACCAGACCAGAGACAAGTCCTTTATCAGCACTAAGGTCTAACAAGACCAGAGACAAGTCCTTTATCAGCACTAAGGTCTAACAAGACCAGAGACAAGTCCTTTATCAGCACTAAGGTCTAACAAGACCAGAGACAAGTCCTTTATCAGCACTAAGGTCTAACAAGACCAGAGACAAGTCCTTTATCAGTACTAAGGTCTAAGAAGACCAGAGACAAGTCCTTTATCAGCACTAAGGTCTAACAAGACCAGAGACAAGTCCTTTATCAGCACTAAGGTCTAACAAGACCAGACCAGAGACAAGTCCTTTATCAGCACTAAGGTCTAACAAGACCAGTACAGAGACAAGTCCTTTATCAGCACTAAGGTCTAACAAGACCAGAACAGAGACAAGTCCTTTATCAGCACTAAGGTCTAACAAGACCAGAGACAAGTCCTTTATCAGCACTAAGGTCTAACAAGACCAGAGACAAGTCCTTTATCAGCACTAAGGTCTAACAAGACCAGAACAGAGACAAGTCCTTTATCAGCACTAAGGTCTAACAAGACCAGACCAGAGACAAGTCCTTTATCAGCACTAAGATCTAACAAGACCAGAACAGAGACAAGTCCTTTATCAGCACTAAGATCTAACAAGACCAGAACAGAGACAAGTCCTTTATCAGCACTAAGGTCTAACAAGACCAGACCAGAGACAAGTCCTTTATCAGCACTAAGATCTAACAAGACCAGAACAGAGACAAGTCCTTTATCAGCACTAAGGTCTAACAAGACCAGAGACAAGTCCTTTATCAGTACTAAGGTCTAACAAGACCAGAACAGAGACAAGTCCTTTATCAGCACTAAGGTCTAACAAGACCAGAACAGAGACAAGTCCCCTATCTGATGCAACTAGAAGGTCATTAGTAATTGTCACTAGTGCTGTCTCTGTGCTATGGTGGTTTTTAAATCCTAATAAACTATTGTTGTGTAAAAAGTCACACAACTGGTTTGCGACTACCTTCTCCAGTATCTTAGAGAGGAAGGGGAGGTCAGAGAGAGGTTTGTAGTTAGCCAACACCTCTGGATCCAGAGATGAGAAAGACCAATGACTTTGCCTCGAGGTCTCTGGTCTCTAGTTGCCTAAACACGATTTCAAGTTTTTTTTACACCCGCTCAAATAACAAGACACAGCATGTGAAATAGTTTTTGAAAGGTGGATGTTTTCACTTCTGATGGAGCTAAGCTAGCTGTTTCCTTCTGCTACCTGTCTTTGTGCTAAGCTAGGCTAACACACCCTCGACTCTGAGTGAACCTGTTTATCCAATGAGTGTGTGTGTGTGTGTGTGTGTGTGGACAGGTGATTCATTGGCTCGCATACTTAAACAGAGAGTAATTGACCTCTCTCTTTGTTTAAAAGACAAAAGGACTCAGAGGCGTATTTCTGCTTCCAGGATCCTCTTACCTTTAAACTTTGACCTTTCCACTGTTGTCGATACCGCGACCTTTGAGCTGTAGCTCATTTATCTGGCGCGGCAGGCCGCTGTGGCAAACCGCGTTGGGTATCTGAGTTCTAGTGATGGTCAGTGTTGGGGTAGTTACTAAAGTAACTAGTTACATGTTACTAGTTACTTCTGAAAATTGTAACTAGATTACTGTACGAGTTACTGCATTTGAAAAGTAACTTCACTACTAGTTACTTTACTTTCTATTTTTTTTAAGCAAATGTCCAAATTAACTGCAAAGATACATGGACAAACATCATGGCCCTTTCATCACTTTATTTTCAATTTTCAATAATAATTTATTATTATTTATTAATATAGTTTCGGGTTTCGGGTTACGAGCTGTACTACCTTCGGTCAGAGCCCCCGTTAGCTCCCCGCTGTAGCCAGCGGGGGGCTCCTGCTAGCGCTGCGTCACTTCCCCGCTAACTTCCGCTAGCTCTCCGTTAACTTCCGCTAGCTCCCCGAAAACCACCGAAGGTAGCGGGACCAGGCTCGACACCCGACTTGAGCAGAGGGGTCGCGGGCAATAGCAGCAGCAGCAGCGCTAGCTAGCAGCTTGTTGCTACTGTTCATGAAGGAAGTGTTGTGTGACTCGCGCGCCACTAAAAGAGAACTTTTCGGACTGGTTACTAACTCTACTTTGGACTACTTTGTAACTCGTTACCCCAACACTGGTTATGGTGGTGTAACGGTACGTCATGCCCCAGTTTAGGAGTCATGGTCCATGACAGATTAAACAAAACAGGATCTGTTTTTTATTTCGAACACAGTCGTGTCTAAGAGAACTAATCCGGAGGCAGAATTTTGCAACTTTGAACCAACACTTCCCCAAAAGGCCACGTGGTCACAACAATACACACACACACACACACACACACACACACACACACACACACACACACACACACACACACACACACACACACACACAATAAAACACATATCTAATGAAATTGCAAATAAAATAAATATAAATCAAATGTTTGCACTACGAGGAGTGTTTCAATGAATTCCACCGTATTTTGACATTCAAACATTGATCCTCTCATTCATCCGCTCCATCTGGGCCGTTGCACCTCTACTAAATGATGAATGTCGTAGGAACAGAGAAGCGGACGCTTCAGCTGAACCTGTCGGACCTGAACGCAGACGGCCTGCTTCCTCTTGGCAGCCGGGTGGGGATTCAGTAGGAGTGAATGTTGCTGATTAGCCGCCTGCTCATCTGAGAATCTAAAGGAAAGCTGGAGAAGATCATGAGGTCTTCATGAGGGGTCGGCCTCTGTGTCGTCCTGCTGCCCACGGCTACTTTTAGAGCAGGGGTGCCCACACTCACAAGCTACTTTTAAAATGACCAAGTCAAAAAGATCTACCTACATTAATAATGCTTATTTATATATATATATATATATATATATATATATATATATATATATATATATATATATAAAAAGCATTATTAATGTATAAATATACAGAGTATACTTTATATTTACAATATTGGCGTACCTTGCATAACTGCATGAACCCTTATGACACAATACAATTTTGTACATTTTTGGTCATTACATTTTGCTCTGATGACTTCACTGCATGGAACCAGCAGGGCTGCATAGTCCGGACAGCAGCTGCTGGTCGTCAGCGTCAGGCAGACCAAAGGGTCATCAGTCATGGTGGAGCGGTGTTTGGACTTAATCTTTTTCATGTGGGAAAAGGCTGACTCTAGGGCTGCAACTAACGATTATTTTCATAAACGACTAATCTATCGACTATTTTTTCGATTAATCGACTAATCTAATGACTATTTCCCATAGCAAATTAAGAATAGTTACTCAAAATGTTGGAATTTGAACTTCAAATGTATTTGAGGAACAAGATCTGAACATCAGAACATCATCATAGCAAATAAATTAAATAGTAATACAAATTAAAGTGCAAATATGCTTTAAAAGTAAAGAAAAAGTACAAATAAAGCTTTAAAGGTAACTCAACATAGCAATCAAGCCTCTGAAAGTGCAAAATAACTAAAGAATAACTGGGCTGCAAGTGCCATTCAAAGTCCAAAAGTTTAAAAAAATTGTCCATCCTACCCGATAATTAAAGCGCAAGGGTTTAAAAGTAAATCAAAATGACTCATTACAGTCCCACGTCTTGCTGCTCCCTCCTTTAGGGGAACACACAATTTACACACGTTTTAAATTGTAATTCAGAAACGTGAGCATATTGACATACTCTTAGTTGGTTGTATTCTGCATGTTTAACAACATGGAGAAACTCCTGTATCTCCGGACAGAGCTCTATAAGCGTCTCACATCAGTGTGCAGCAGGAGGTCAGAGTGGCTGCAGTCCTTCTCCAGATGCGCACAGAACATCCGTCTTTGAAGAGCTCTCGCTCGATTAGACCATCTTTGTTGCCACATCCGTGATCTCTTTCATGTTTAGCGTTGTAGCACATAATGCTTGTTGGTGTATTATGCAGTGGTAATTAAGGAAGTCGGGGAAAACATCTCCCTGTACTTGGCAATACATCCATTCAAGCGGCCAACCATTGCAGGCGCAGTTTCCGTAGTGATTGACATTAATGTGCACACTGGGAGCTGGGTTTTGTCGCTAAAGTTTTTTTAAATTTTTTTAATTATTGTTATTTTTTAAATGGCATGCGATCTACCCGCACTACCTCCGCGATCGACTGGTAGATCGCGATCGACTGGTAGATCGCGATCGACGTATTGGGCACCCTTGGTGTAGAGAGTCAGACATTATTGGATATCAGCTTTTATTTGAGAATCGACATTATTAGCATATGGAAGCAATTCACCACATCCATAACAAACTAATAATGACTATCAGCGTATGAAACTCAGAACATGGTGCAGGATGCGGAGGGGTTTCTCACCATGATCTTCTGCCTCTCTCCTCAGGGAGTTTGCTCCAGGATACGTCGAGGAGTTTGGTTCTTCACGTCCCTCCCTCCCTCCTCCTCCTAATTCTTCTCCTCCTCCTCCTTCTCCTTCTCCTCCACCTCCTCCTCCTTCATCTCTATCACCATCGCCACCACAGCAACAACGACAGCAAACACCGCCGTCATCCCGCCACAGCAGAACAAGTTCATCCGGAGAAGTCCAACTCCGCATCAAGAACAGGTAGGAGGGCCTCCACTGATTGGCCGTTTGCTAAACCAATCATGTGTTGCAGCTGTAACTGGGCAGGGCCGGCCTGTCCAGCTGTTCATTTCTCCACAACCTTTAAAAAGTTAGCCAGAGAAAACATTTTCAGCCAACCAATGTATCTCATGTTAGCTTAAGTAGCTAGCCAGCTACAGCCATAGACCGCCTACAACAGTATTTATCGAACTGTGGGGAGGTATCACAGGTTTTCATCAAGGGGAAATGCAGTTTTTTATTAAGACCTTTATTGAGGACTTCACATATTACAAAAGTACACGGACATAAAAACTAAGTCATTAATAAATACATGGCGAAATGGCTGTACTTTCGGGTACATTTTTACGTTATGCCACTTGTGCGACTCGCCGATTCTTGGCGCTTTGCCAGAAGGCGTTCTCCGTGAGATCAGCTTTCTGCTGTTGCCTCACTAGTTCTTAGCT
>NC_136607.1:900000-935000 GCF_910589615.1 Taurulus bubalis | reverse complement strand
ACGCATTTCATTGAGAAAGAAGGTTTTCATTTGAGTTGCGTTTGAGTAGAAGTAGAGTAGATGTAGGTAGGAGAGCCAAGGAGGTTCTTAAGTTCGAGTCAAATAAGAGACAAGTACAGCAAAAGTTGCTGAAAGAGATTGCAACCGAAGGTCCAATCAGTGGTCTGAGTAGATTTCATTAGTGGACAAGTGCTTTTGGAAGTACTCTGATAGAGAGAGCATGTAAGGTAACAGTTAAGTAGAGTTCAGTTGACATTACCAAATGTGGAGCTTTCTAGAGGGAGACGCCACACAAACCAAGTAAAAGGTGTGGAAATGGACCGCTGCAGAATTTTCTAAGAGAAGAAGAAACAGTTGCTGAGGAAGATACAGCTAAGAGGCAGTGGAGTAGAAACTAGAGTACGGTGGACTTTGAGTTGGAGCCATGGAGCTGCTGGAGGCGTTCTACCGCAGGAAGCTCCGGAAGAAGCAGAAGAAGGCCGAGCTGGGCCGGTCGGACGGGGCGCTCTGTCGCTCGCCATCGGAGGCCAGCGTCAACGGCCTGGCGACCGGCCTCATCTCCAGAGTCCTCAGATTCACCTCCAGGTAAAACATGTCACGAGGTTATGAATCAGAAGCACGGGAGACTTTTAGACCATCATGGGGTCCGGTTTTGGTTGGTTCTGGAATATTTGAGGTGACATTTTAGTCTTTCTTCCTTCAATGCAAATGTCATTGTTGAATGAAGTGAATTTGCTGATCGTTGCTGGAGTGATGGAGTCTCGCCGTAGTCCCATTTTCTCAAATAATGGATTGCGACCGCTGATAACACCATGAAGTACGCATCATTTGTAATTTGCCCTTTTGTTGCGTCTGATTGTAATTATCCATGTTGCAAAGTATAAAAGTGCTTGAGGCCGACGCGCCGGTGGTGAGAGAGACCGTACGGCCTGAGCCAGAAGCCTGCAGCCATGCAGACCTGGCTCAGACTCAAGCTTTTACATTTACATCATTTCATTGTGCCCAGATGGGTAAAATATGTACATAATTAAAAAGGAAAATATGAATTACTCTTATTATAAGATTTTGTAAAGATTTTTTTGTATTGATTAAGTATGTCTCCCTTTTATGGGAAACTCGCACATTTACACACAAGGCACAGCAGCAAACTTCTTACATTTTTGATTAAAAAAAACTAAAATCTTATGGAGCTTTCGTCATGTATCTCTCATGACCAGCCTGTCACTGCTTCCTGTCACGGCATCGCTGAGCATCACTCTTCACCAAAGCCCTTCAGTCAGCTCCCTGAAGACGCAGTAATAACTGTAACTGCAGGTGACTTTCAGCGCCGGTCTTGAATTGGACTGTTTTTGCAATTCGGCTCATTTGCATAGAAAGGGGACGATTTTGTGCCAAATGTCTACATATTACCAGATTTTTTTTAAATGCAAAAGCGGCGCTATCTTTTTGTGAATTTACCCCTAAAATAATGAAGGGCCTGTTGTACCTGTTCCTCTGGTTATTTTTTTAACTGTCCTCTTGACTTTATGCAGAGATATTTATTGATACATATCTTCTGAAAGGGTGACTGGTGAGGTATTTCAAACCAAATGTGTGAACTGTACCCTTTTGATATGACATTTACGACTCAGATTTAAGACTTTGACCCGACCTCAGTGACGTGTGAATGCAGGGACCTGCATGGACCTGCATTAGTGTGGTCCAGGTTTCAGGAAGAGACTTGGATCATCATACCATCATACCGTTCTGTACTCAAGCCAGTCCCCCGAGAGCTGATGGCCGAGGGCGAATATCTGGACGCGTGGAACGGCGGCGATAACGCGGCGAGGCATTCCAGTCACGGCCCGTCATTACCCAGGGATCCCGGGCTTTCATGTCTCTGTCTCCCACTTACTCAGATACAATCGTTTCCTGTTTATCCGTGTGGATAAATACAGAGCAGCTGCACATATGAAATATGACGAGGATGGGGGAAGATGATTGAAACGCCGCGCTACTGGACGTCTCTTATCACAACTGGTTCCATAACAAATTCAAACACTATGATGGTCATATAGATTATCAATGCAAACAAAAACACATCACTCCTTTCAGACCCTGACATTTTCTCACCATTTATTTATTTTAAAGTTCAAATGAACAAAACATTGCTGTTTCTTTTTTTCATTCTCTTTTTTCATTGCTGGAAAAGATCCTGGAAAAATCAGCTGGACAGACCCCCATGGAGGTCTTCATCTCTTTCCACCTGTGTTCCCGTAGTCGTAGGAACCCCACATGAGTTCTAATACTTTCTAAAAATCTATATTTTCCCAAGAAATATCACTTTTATACCATATTTTGATCATAACTATGAACATTCAGCATGATATGAGCAAGATTCCCCAAAAATGCCTCCTCGAGCGGTCCCCGAGTTGTTCAAACTGTTTCCTTTTTGGAAAGATCAGGACCTAAAGGACCTGCAAAAATCACAATAAAACAAAGCATTGGCATGTTAGGAAGGGTATTCAGTCAAAAAACTGTGTCGTTCGGTTAAAAAAAATGAATGGTAAAACATTGGCCGATTTGGGCATGCTGGGTACCGAAATGTTCATCAGCTTCTGCATGTGCTGTATGATGTTTTAGAAATGTGGGCGGACCAGGAAGGACTCAGGACTCAGAAATGTGCGCCGGAAAAAGCTCAGGGCGTTTTGCGACTTTACAAATAGGGGGTTTATAAGGATTCTGATTACTTTGTTAGACTCCCACGAGCCCGTAGGGTTACGGGGAGGTGTGTTTGATTGAAAGGAAAGTTAAACAACCATATGGTTGCGGAGGTAATTAAGGTGCCGTTTTTAAAAACCTTAAGGTTAAAACCCAACCAGGGGTAAAAGGGGTTGTGCTCAATGGGCCACCTGACAACTTTTAATGTGAAACATCTGTGCAGGAAGTGTTGAGTTTCTTTATTAATGGAAAACAACAGTTGAGTTGGCATCAGGTGGCAACCTCTGGGTCTGAAAAATGGAGTCAATGTGGAAGTTTCTTAAACCTGCATTCTCTCTCCTGACCACCAGGGGGTGACTCCTCTGGTTGTATAGAAGTCTATGCTTCATGTGTTAAAGCTGCATTCTCTCTCCTGACCACCAGGGGGAGACTCCTCTCCCCTTTGTGACACTATTCCACAATAAATATGAACATAGACAATAAGTATGACTCGAAGGAACGTGTTGAGGAGATATTCAGTATTTAGTTGAATGCAACACAGCAGTTTAATATTTAGTGTGGAAATGATCCGTTTTCTAGTTCCAGCTCTGTTGACTGTTCTACAGAACACATGCTTTCATCCTTGGTTTTTAGTTTTTGGGATTAAGTTGACGTAAAAAACACTAAATGCACTTATTAGGTTTCTTGCAGAAAGTTAGATGTGATTTTTCCTTTGTAAATAAACTCTGATAAAAGATAATCCACAGTATCTGAAACCTGATCCATCATTAATACTGTGTTGAATTTATCACCACACAGAAAGTTAATAAACAGATGAGTCAGCAACTGATGAGCTTCTTGCAGCTTTAAATATCCTCAATCATATGATCCATATTGTTTGACCTTTACGTTTAAGATGTAACTAGAAAGTCTTCTACATCTGGCAGCATTGATACTCATGTGCTCTCACTCCCAACTCGTCAATCCTGCAGCTCCAGAGGTCCTTCGAGTCTGATACTCATACACTCATCATGTATGTAGGAGGACGGATGGGTCAAACATAGGACTTTCACCCAGAAGACCTGGGTTTGTGTCTTTGTGAAACCACTTTTATTTTTCCCTCATTGTAACTAACATACGTAACTTAACTTATCTAACGAACGTAGTTATGTGAACCCAAACCACGATCTTTTGCTCAACCTGATCAAGTGGTTTTGTTTGAATTCACAACATTACCCATTAATAAGTGGAAGGCCATCGGACGCCCTGCACATGAAGTGCTGGTGCCAGAGGAGTACCCAGTGCTTTAAAGAGGGAGGCCAAGGGTCCTGACCCAGTACCCGAATGCAGCTCATCTAATGCTCACCAAATAACACTTTATTTCTATATTGTTCAATTCGTATGAAAACTGAAGTGTAAAAATTACAATATGCTCTTTCATGCAATCTAAGTGCTTGAGTATTTTTCGTGGGGGAACAATACCAGTACCAGGACCAGGACCAGGACCAGGACCAGCTGTTTCCACCTGATTCAAATCTTTATGCTAAGCTAACCACCTGCTAGTTCAGCTCCACACAGATATGAGTGGCATCAGTCTGTCAGGTCCAATCAATTGTCAAGTTTGACTTCCTCCCCAGATAAAGCATCTGGTTGCACGCTTTACTTGAGTTGGATGCAGAGCGTTGTCGCATTGAAAACACTGTAAAACACGTACGCTAACCCCGTCCGTGTGTTTCACCCCGCAGACGCAGCGAGGCGGCTTCCCGTCCTCACTCGTGGCATTCAACGAAGCTCGGTGAAGGTCAGCAGCCGTCGGAGCAGGGAGGGATGGACACGATGAGCAGCACCTGGCAGCACAGCTACCACGCCAGGTCAGTGAGCAAGAACAGCTCCGATAGGTATCTGTATCACTTCCCTCGTCTTGCTCTACCCCCGATGCAGTGGTGGCCGTCAGGGCCTGTTAGCCTTCTCTGCTGGCCTAAACAGAATCACAGTTATAGCTATTTTATAATTTAATTGTTTTTCACAAATACACTACATGCATTATAATAATGTTTCCCTATTAGCTTATTTTCTCATTGCACAGCTCCTGTCTTCCTCTGTTGCTCTGCCTTCAGCCTGCAGGCAGAGCAGTTTGAATCCAATCCAGAGTTTCATCCAATCAGATGTTTTCTCTCCTGTGTCTCTATGGGAGCAAAGCAGTTTAAGCCTTTTCAGATTAAAGAACACAGAGAGGACGCTGTGGTTCATTGTCATGGACTTCAACAAATCAGATCTTTAGTTTCACAAGCTGGACGTATTCTTCGACGTGCAGCGCCTGTGAAATGGCGTGGATGTATATGATTGGTCAGTGGCCTAGCGTGATCATTAACATGGTCATGAAGCTACTAGAAACGTCTGGCTTTCTACCTAGAACATATAAGCTACCTTGAAGCTCAGGCCTGAGAAAACAGACTTGTTTTGTTATAACTAAATGTGACTGGTTGTTGATTTGGACAACATGCATTGTTGTTGACCCGACGGGTTGGGCTGGTGAAGTCGGTCATCCAGGACGCACAACATGGTAATGAAACATCGCTCCACGGAGTGCCCGCGCCTTTTTTTCTTGTCAAAGTGCTTAAAATAGCTCCGCAGGTCGGTCCACACACCTCGTGTGACCTCCCTCCAAGCTCGTAATAGTGAGATCACGCTGTGTTTGCCCTGAGGCAGCAATAGATCCCCCCGAAGAGTCCAGACACTGCTGGTGCTGGCTGGAGGGTCTGCTGGAGTTGCTGGAGATGCAGATGATGGATCTGAGAAGGCGGATGGTGCTGGGGAGGCAGAGGGTCGCATGAGACACGCAGCAGGACGCCAGAAGTGGGGATAGAGCATATTTAAAGGAGACGGCAACGAGGAGGGCGTGACTCTGCGTTGTTGACGGGGTGCGCCCTGCTGACTGTTTGAAACAGAGGGTCGAGTCTATGACTCTTCTGACGGTGATCTTCGGTATAGAATGTGGGCTGCTGGTGAGGGACAGTACGAGTGAGAGGCCTACGAGCCTAGTGTGAGGAGATGGTCTTCCTGTCGGAGCTTCATGTGTTTACACAAAACAAATAATAATCATAATGAGTCATAATGAGGTGATTAGGTTTTTCAGCTGTAGAGACGGCACTGAAGACGCAAGTAGAAAATGCACGGCCCACCACTGCCTCGATATAGGAGTGACTTAAACCTGCATTCTCTCTCCTGACCACCAGGGGGTGACTCCTCTGGTTGTATAGAAGTCTATATAAATGATTCCCTCAGTAAACATTGTAAACATGAGTTTATGTCTCAATCTCTAGGTTCAAGTCTTCTTCAATACAGCATGATGTTCATTTCGTAGATTATGGTCATGTAGAGTCAAACAGACCATAAAGCAGGGGACGCTTTAGGGCGCGGCTGTGTGATTGACAGGTCGCAATCAGAGCCATATACGGCATCTCGACCATGGCGTCGCTCCTCCACAGTCCAAATATGGTCACTTCTGTTCACTGATTAAAAAAATACGTAAAATGCCAAATTCGTGGCTTCTTTGACTCACAGTCAGCAGCTATGTAGCCGGTGTGTTGCTAGCAGAGGGAAATAATGTGTACAACAAACTTGTCCTATTTTTTTTGACGATACAGTAACGGAGATTCACAGAAGGTCTTTCTAAATATAGTTTTGATCTTGCGATCATGGAAGACTGTTACAGGTGAAATGTGACTTTTCACCAATCTCAGCCGACCTCAAAGAAAACTGAGCAGGTCGACAGTTTGGTTCAGGAAGTGGAGCGATACTTATTAACATCATATGTCGACGTCTTGTGTCGCTCCAAAGGCTTGCACAGTACTTCCTGTGCGATGGTTTGACTCTCTGCTCACAATGTCAGTTAATAACGAGTCATTTACAGCCTGACTGAGGCACCTAACACTTCCGTGGACACTTGTAGTTGTAGATAAGGAGACAATAGCAATGTGGTCACAAACGTAATAACACAAGATAAGAAAAACAATGATTTATTTTATTATACTGCTCAGGATGCTGGGAACTAGTCTTCATCTGAACATAAAGACGTTTTCAGTCTTGGATTTGGGGTTTATGGTGTGCCGCTATCAGTCACTCAAAGGGTCAAAGTCCATGTTTTCAGAGAGACAAGCACCGGTTCCTGTGATCTCTGGCGACCAGGAACCAGACGAAGATCTCTTTCCGGACGAGGATCTCTCTCCTGACGAGGATCTCTTTCCGGACGAGGATCTCTCTCCTGACGAAGATCTCTTTCCTGACGAGGATCTCTCTCCTGACGAAGATCTCTTTCCTGACGAGGATCTCTCTCCTGACGAAGATCTCTTTCCTGACGAGGATCTCTCTCCTGACGAAGATCTCTTTCCTGACAAAGATCTCTCTCCCGACGAAGATCTCTCTCCTGATGAGTTGATGGACAGTAGTGGTTTGACATGATGACGTAACGACATGAACAGTGTTGATGACAAGACTTCGCCGCTGTCTCAGCCAATCAGGGTTACGGTACACAAACCAGCTCGTTTAAAACCTTCACCGGACTTTCCCGGTGTTTGCGTAACACTCCAACAATGTTTCGTGGGATTTGTTTAGTTGACGGCGGTCCAGAGACGATCAATGTGAGGAGCCGTTATAGGATGTGACCTTTGACTGTCTGTGTTTTGATGTGAAGTGTCAACATGTCAGTTTAACTCTGACCTCAGACGAAAGGCAATTTGGAATGTGGCCAAATTTGGGAAAATTAAGATATTTAAGATGATGAGGAACGTTTTTGGAAAAGGAGACAATTTTGGAAAGAGGTGACATTTTTAGAAAAAAAAATGTGTGTGTGTGTGTGTGTGTGTGTGTGTGTGTGTGTGTGTGTGTGTGTGTGTTGACTTCATGGAGAGTATTGTCTTGCAGAATCAGGAGTTTTATGACTCCTGTTAGCTCGGACCAATCAGAGCTCCTGCTGTCGACAGACTTGATTCTAATAAAAGTCTCCACATCACGCAATAACGTGTGTTCCCAGTAAAGTCTGCATCCCTGTTGCACAAACTGGTCAACGCACAATTGTTTCATTGTTGTGCTTGTTGTGTATTTTGCTGAAGCGGTGCTGTTGATCAGCAGGTTGATGTCATCAGAGGACGTTACATCACTGTTTCTTTTAAACAGCAGTGAAGGGCGAATAAAAGCCTCTGACGTGGCTGTGTGTGTGTGTGTGTGTGTGTGTGTGTGTGTGTGTGTGTGTGTGTGTGTGTGTAGAAGAGGCATTCCTAATGCCCTTCCCCCCTCGTCTCTGGGTCTCCCATGACGATCCCCCACTACACTGGTAATGTTGGGATCAGAATAAAAGGTTTGCTGCAACATCTCTGCAGCTCTGCCTTCAAAGTAAACAGGAGTTAAGAAACAGGAGACGGACAGTACAGACAACACTAAAGATAAACCAGAGAAGTTACCCACACAGAAGTGCAGACAGAGTCCCGGTTCCACAGTGGTAATTGCATTGTGTTCGGTTGGAGGAGTTGTTGGGTCAAACTGTGACGTAGACACACTCACACACACACACACACACACACACAGTTTACATTCCAGTTATGGAGTGAGGTAACAGCAGATTCAGCAGCAGAGCCCCAACTTTACAACCAACGGCCAGAAGAGATGAACCCTTCAGAGTGCAAACCTATTTTTTTGGAAGAGAAATACTATACTGACACAACAATGATCAGACTTTTCATTCATTGTCATCTGCATAGATTAAGATATGACTATCTAGCAAAACATTGTACACACAGAATGTCAGCAAACAGGCATTAAATGAGTCCCAACCCAATGTGTTGTCAGTCTGTGCTTCTGTACTCAGACGCTATAAAGCAGCAGAATGTTCGAATAAAGTGATGAAGCCGATGAGAAAACCGCCTTCAATTCAGAAATCTTCCCATCTTAAAAGAAGTTCCTCATTGTCTCAAACGTCTTCATTTTCTGGATTGGCTGTGAGAGGAGTGTCCCATTACACTCTCTGTGGCTATTTATTACTAAACAATACCAGACAGTCCCATCAGCCTCAATGTTAGCGTGCTAACACGCTAAACTGAGAAGTACTACCTGCTAAACATCAGCATGTTAGCATTACTACTCTGAGCGTGTTAGCATGCTGATGTTAGCTCTTAGTAATCTTAAGTCTGTGTGTTGGTTTGGCCACATTTCCATGGCAGCATGTCTGAGTCTCCAGATAAAGACTTCCTTCCCTGTCTCCATCTCAGTGCCTCTACCACCGACCTGTCCGGCGGGTTTGAGTCTGGCGGCAGCTACCTGAGGAAGAGTCCGGACCAGTACAGCTCTAGGGGCAGCATGGAGAGCCTGGACCCCCTTCAGTCCTCCCAGCTTCACTCCGGAGCTCAGCACCACCACCCACTGGGCCACCACAGCGGACCCCACCCGGCCTACTCCTCCTGCCACCAGCTGTCCTCTGCCAGGTCCATAAAACAAACACCTCAGCTGCAGTCTAGCTTAGCACAAACCTAGCTTCTCTTCATCATAAGAGAAACAACTCCAAAGGCGTCTGATTTACGAAGTTGTATCTTGCTTATTGATCAGCTTCATGAATAGAACTGTAAAAAGGACACATTGTGGTTTTGGCAGCAGTTATCGTTGAAGCTAGGGCTGTGCGGTATACCATATGGTATGAATTTTTCATATATGTCATACCGGTGCATAGCCGTAACAACTGTTGTTGCTCTTCGGCAGGCAGCGAAATGTAATGTTCACCGCTGAGGGCGCAGCGGTCAGAGCTACTTACCTGTCATGGTTCAAACTTTAGTCATGGTTATAGGTTTAGTCATTTTTATAACAACAATTAATAACCCACAACTAACGCTCTTTAACAGGTAAAACATCACGACACAACAGTTTGTGACACATAAACAATTTTTAACACTAATAATTGTACATTTATAAAATTACACCGCCGAACTGCATGCTGGGTAAAGCCACTATCACAACAAGAAGAAACTGTCTGTTTTTTTTTTCACCTATTCCCCTGGGTCCTAAGTCCCTCCATGTTTAGCTTCCTAACACCCTCTATGTACCTGTACATGTTCCTTTTTGGCGTCAATGAATGAATGTGTTTACTCTGAAAAAAAATACCGTGAAACCGCCAGAATCTTACAAAATACCGTGATATGAATTTTTGGCCATACTGCCCAGCCCTAGTTGAAGCTATTTGTTTCAAAAGACAAGTCCTCATGGTAGGGGGTCCGTTTCTAGCTCTGTGCGAGATGTACTGTTCGACAGCATTTTCCATTTTCACCAACCCACAAGAAAGTAGAGAGCAGCATTGGAGCTCTATTTAGTACGATGCATGATGATTTAAGGAACGAAATGCATCCACGGCTCTACTCAACTCCACTTGGTTTTCCAACTTTTACCCACTCGGTCAAGGTTCTATTGAGCTCAGACGATACTAGAAGGTGGAGTTAAAACACTGCAGACCACTGATTGTTCAGACAAATTGTTCACTCGCGCGATGAGGGGCCTCCATGAATGTTTAAAGACAACTGCAAAAACACTCCAATTTGAAATAACCAAGCTACCGTCAATTGAGACTGCACTTTTTTTTAACAAGCCAGATTTTAACAAATGGCAGCCCACAAAACTACACAGTACACTATGCATTATAATTGACCAAGCTGGTTGTGTTGGTTGTCGCAAGGTATTGAAGATGATATCACGATAGTTTCACGCAGTGTTGCTATGGCAATCAGCTGAGAATCCCGCCTAAACTGCGGAGGTACTATCTGCTGTGGAAAGAAATAGTGTAAAGGCCCTGGTACCAAGGGTGAAGCCAATCAAACCATGCAGTGGAAATGTGACATATGTGTTGTCCTAGTTAGCTTGGCTAGCCATTTGATAGGGTGTGTCTGTAAATATCTCAATGCCATAATATCAGATGAACTCTCTTGTCATGCTCCAGGTCCTCCAACAGCATCGACCACCTCCACAGCAAACGGGACTCGGCCTACTCCTCGTTCTCCACTAGCTCCAGTATCCCGGAGTACCTCGCCTCCAACCCTTCCTTCAGCCCGGAGCGCTCCTATTCGCTGGAGACCGTCCCTCAGAGAGAAGGAGAACGTGGAGACGTCCGGACGGTTTACGGCTCCCAACAGGGCCCATCTCAAGGCCACGAGCTGAGCTCCGCCTCCACCTCCACCACTTTGCTGCGCAACAGCGATTCCAGAGGCGGGGGAGGGGCAAGGCCAGGGCCGAGCCGAGACCCGCAAGGTGATGGTTCTGCTTTAGGAATGGCTTTCGGCTTTTGTAACGCTAACGTGATGACATCGTTGTTTTTTATTTTGTACTATTGGTTCCAGGTTCCGTGGGCGGGGTCTGTTACCGGGACGGCAGCAGTGGCAGCAGCAGCAGTGGCAGCAGCAGCAGCGGTGCCGCGCCGGCATCGAACAGACACAGTGTGGGGCCGATCTGGGGCCCGGCAGCCAGCCGCAGTTCCTACGAGAGCCTGAAAGGGGCGCCAGCGCCACCGAGGCGCAGCGACAGCTACGCAGCCATCAAGCACCACGAGAGACCCAACTCCTGGTCCAGCCTGGAGCACGGCCGCTCGCTACGGTGAGGAGCGTCGGTCAGGGTGAATCTGGATTCTCGTCCAGAAATAGACCCTGATGCCACAATTTGAATGATGATGAGGATTTCATTCCATCAAAGTGTATTTTACCTTCCTTTAAACCTAAATACAAGCCAACATGAAAAAGGGCTTCTCGGTATGAACTACTTCACGTACCGTATTTATTAATTAATTATCGGATTCTTCTCTTGTTTATGATGAGGTGTATGGCAGGTGTTGTTCTTAAAAGCCAAGAATTTAGCAGTTTTTATATATTTCTAATGCAATACATTACCCTCTGACATACAATGCGGTTTAGTATGCTATGATAAAATATAATACAGCACAATACGCTCCACTACAATACAATATGCTTAATGTTATGCTACGGTACAGTGAAAATACACTAAGATACAGATGTGTCAAGTAACGAAGTACAAATACTTCGTTACCTTACTTAAGTAGAAATGTTGGGTATCTATACTTTACTGGAGTATTTATTTTTCAGACGACTTTTTACTTCTACTCCTTACATTTTCACGCAAATATCTGTACTTTCTACTCCCTACATTTTAAAAATAGCCTCGTTACTATTTCATTTTGGTTTGTTTTCGTTCAAAAACAAACACACACAAAAAACCTCTCCGCCCCGTTGCCCACAGATACGTGCGCGCACACAGGTGAGCACTGAACACACACCAGCGGACAGAGAGCGTCGAAAAATATGTCGCGTGAAAAGTAGACCGCTATATCTGCGTTTTAAACGCTCCCAGGGTGAAGATGCAACAGCAGCTCTCTGAACACAGAGCAGCTCTCTGAACCCAGAGCGGCTCTCTGAACCCAGAGCGGCTCTCTGAACCCAGAGCGGCTCTCTGAACCTGGAGCAGCTCTCTGAACCTGGAGCAGCTCTCTGAACCCAGAGCAGCTCTCTGAACCCGGAGCAGCTCTCTGAACCCAGAGCAGCTCTCTGAACCCGGAACAGCTCTCTGAACACAGAGGAGCTCTCTGAACACAGAGCAGCTCTCCTGCTCCAGGTGAAAGAGCCAAAGTGCTCGTGTCTTCTACCAACAATGAGCTGCTGGCTTCACATATTACACAAGTATAAAGTACGCGGATATAAGACTAAGTCATTAATACATACATGGACAAATGCCTGTACTTTCGGGTAAATGGTTACGCATGCGCGATTTGACGCTGTCTTTTCCTGCTGTTGCGTTTCTCAAAATAAAAAAACAGATCTAAGCTCAATATTGAGCATGAATTGAGAGAGGCCGTATCAAATCTACAACCCCGTTTATAACATATGTGTCGAGGAAAGCAGCTCACTGCTCCACTAATACTGATACAACCTGATGGCTCACATATCTGCACTCATTCTGTTTTGTTTGGCAAAAAAAATTAAAAGCTTATTGTTTTCCACAATGAGCTATTTAGTATTAACTAAATATGAGTAATCTTTTGCACAGATAGAACTTACACAAAACATTGTCTGATGGGGCAATCTGATTTACTTGAAAGTGATTGCAATTGTCTTTATTCTGTTAAAAAAACAAAACACAGATGAGTCACACAACTATGTTATTTACAGAAAAAGTTTGAGAACCACAGCTTTAAGTGTTTGTGTCGGAGTCGCCGCCTATTTTGCACTATTACAATACTTATAGGCAACTAGTTATCATGTCTTCCGCTCCATGAAACGCATGTTAATGCTCAGTACACATGTGGTACTTTAATGTATTTGCATTGTAATAAAATGTGATCATTTTAAATGGGCATACAGTATATGCAGCTGAAACGGGTAGCCTAGTGCATCCCACATTTTTCAACATGACATTTTAAAACATTATAGTCATTATGGCCTTTATAAAAATGATTGTTTTGGGGGAGGTGGGGTAGTGCACTATAGGCCCCTGAGACGTGGCTTAAGAGTTTGTCCTTAATGGAAAAAAAAATCCCCTTACATTACTTTTACTTTTATACTTTTAAGTAGTTTTTAAACCAGTACTTTTATACTTTTACTTAAGTAAAAAGCTTGAGTTGATACTTCAACTTTTACAGAACTATTTTTAAACCCTAGTATCTATACTTCTACTTGAGTAATGAATGTGAATACTTTTGACACCTCTGCTAAGATATGATACAATATGCCACAATAGGCTGATGATACGATATATTGCGCCACAAGATGATGCAGTACACTACAGTGCGCTGCTATGAAACAACACATTGTGCTATGTTACACTATAGTCTATTAGGATACAACACAGCATTGCACAGTAAGGTCCAATATGATATGAATGAGTTTGAATTGTTCTTTAAATGTACAAATCAAATGTTATTTAATCGAATGTTCTTGTGACTCAGGTCTCTGCAGAAAGGTTCCTGGCATCACTCCAGTGGCCCCGTGGCCTCAAGTGCAGGTACAGTACATTTCCATGATTCCTCCCATTTTAAGGATTCAAGTATAACATTTTATTCTGCTCTACCAATTAAAGTTGTAAAGGGAGGTTCCTAAAAAACCCTACGTTGATCAATAGAGGACAAGTAAATGTATTGAAAACAATACCTCAACACGCAACAGGCAATATGTCTATAATATTCTATTATCTCTGCATTACTTACAAGCCATCCTTACATCCTGACTGTGCTTCCAGCTAAAGGCTCGTACGGCGCTGAGGGCCAGCTCCACACCGTGATCGAGAAGAGTCCAGAGAGCAGCCCCACCACGAGGCCCCGGCAGGGGGGAGGCATTCCCCAGCCCCCTTCCCCTGCCGGACCCACTCCTCAGTCTGGCCGGCTCGCCCTGCACCCCGTCCCCCAGCTGGAGCCCCACTACGCACAGATGCCCAGCGCCAGCCTCGGGCCGGGCTCCTCGGGAGGCCACCCTGTCCTGGCCAAGGAGAGCGGCGACAGAGGGAGGGAGGAAGGAGCAACGGACAGACGGAGGGATGGAAGGATGTCAGCTCCAGAAAACGGATACCAAAACAACGTTTCTTCTTCACTATACCAGTATTCCTCTTCCTCAGCATCTGCCTCTACACAGCTCCGGCCTCACGCACCTGAAGCAGACAGGTAACCTTTATACTAATATTTCAACCAACTGCTGTCATCACTCGTCCAGTGGCTTTAAAAAAAATCGGAGCTAAAGTTAGTTAGAGTATGTTCCCAAAAGTTATATTTCTTACCAAAACATGGCTAAATTACCAACTTTGTGGCATCTACATGTTGTGGATGCTCAGGTGGTGTCCTGCACCAGGACAGCTGGTTTTCCAGATCTGATTCCAGCTTTAACTCGCTACAGAGCTGTAAAAAAAGGTCACATTTGCCCTTAACGCTATCTCACTCTTGCACTTTTATCAGGCCTCAACAGGACGAGTGTGACTCTGAACTCTCCACGCACCACGTGAAAGCTGCTGCAGAGGAATCGGAGGACCAGACAGGGACCCAAAGGCCTCCAAACCACCAGGGGCCTCACAGTCAGAGCTTCCATGGGTCCCATGCTCATACAGGCCAGAGAACCCACAGCCAAGGGTTCCAGGAACGGAACCAGGATTTCCATGTTACCCACATCCAATCGACTGCTGGATCCCGGCCTCCATCCTCACAGTGGAGGGAGCCCTGCACACCTGTCCAGCCCAGGGGAGACCGGAGCAGGTACACAGGGAGGCCTATCGTTTGATCAGACATTTCTCGTGATATTGGTTTACAAGTCCTTTAGCAGGACCGAATACTCCCAACTAGTCAGAGTGGTTCAACATGGTCCAAAAGAGGCTTCCGGATTTAGATTTTGTTGTATGCAAAAAACAAACGCATTGTGACAACCAATCCAATTTTGAAACAACAGAAAAATCTGATTTAGGTTTATTTGTACCTTTATGTAATGCTTCTGGCTCGTGTCCAAGACAACGCAGTGTTTATACAATGGTTGGATGTGTTGTGCATCAGGAGAAGTCAGTGGATGACTGACCTGGCGGGCTCCTGGCCAACGCAGTGCCGAACCCAAGGCCTTTGCCAGAAAATGCTGAGACTGGTCAACCTAATGCTAATATATGATAACCAATTCATTTTAAACATCTGTAGAGGAGGTTGGTTTGACATTAGCATCGCGCTGCTGGGCCCAGCAACCAGACAACACGTTGCCGTCTGTAAAAGCAGCTTCCCGACAGTGAATGATTGGTTAGTTCATACAATGTTAGCTGTATTGTGTATCAGGAGCAGTCAGTTGATGATTTTCCCTCCTTAACTTACTCCCTCCACTCAGGTCAATGGACCAGGCCAGCGTTCATTCAGAGCCGATGGCGTCCTCCAGGCTCACCCAGGGACCAGCACCTCCAGCCCAGTCACCCGTTCACCCTCAGCCTCAGGTTCTGTATCCATCCGCCTCCCAGCCTCACCCGCGTCACCTCAGTGACTCAGCAGCTCTGCAGTACCAACACTGGGACCTCAGAGAGCGGGACAAAGACAGAGAACACCCTCTGACCCGTCTGGAGGTCGCCCTCGCTGAGGTTCAGCGGTGCGCCAGCCCCAACAGTGTCATCTCTTCCAGTAGCCATGGCAACAGCAGCTTTGGCGACGGCAGCCAGGGACCCGTCCGCAGCCTCTCTGTCCTGGAGAAGGTCAGTTGTTTCGAGCATCGGGAGCGCACCGGAAAGCAGCGCAGTCACAGCACTATCAAGGCCCCAGACAAAGACAGCCATGCGAGGGTAACTGAAGCCAACATGTGTTTGGTTACCATGTTTAATGATTCAGCTGAGAAGCAAATAATGAACTATTTGTATTGTAATGAGCACCACTTAAAAGAAAAATAAGTTTGTGTGGATTTTTTTGACTTACCACACAAGATTTGACTTATCCCAAATGTGCCTCCTAATTTAGAAAGTCTTGATCCTTGCTGGCTGTGATCTTGCTTCACTGCTTTATATTTTCTGATTATGAATTTAGTCCGGCCGCAGCTCCCCCTGTGGAGCAGATGACCTCAGACACATGCTGGAGAGAAGCAATAGCAGGACCAAAGCCCACAGGACCATGAGCTACAGAGGAGGCGGCAGCGAACACATGAAATACAGGTAGAAGAGTTGATACAACTATATAAATGTATAACTTAAAATGTATCTCCATAAATGTAGTACAAACTGTATTTATCACAATTTCAGCCGATATGGCCACATGTTATTTGTATCCACCTTCATTGTGTTCCAAATTGCATTCCATATTTATTCCATGAATTACAACATTTGATTTTGTGTCGGAAGTCTTTTCAGATTGGCTATAGTCAAATTGAGTCACATTAACTGTCTGTGTGGTGTTCAGGGCCCCAGGAGATCCCAGTTTAGCTCTACAGAGGAGCCGTAGCACTTTCCATTTGGAAGAATCCAAGGAGGACGAATTCAGGAAAGACTTTCCTCGGACACAGGACATCCAAGAGATGTTGGGCTCCATGCAGGACACGTCCCTCAACAGGTCAGTCCTCAAACAGGTCAGAGTCCTCAAACAGGTCAGAGTCCTCAACAGGTCAGAGTCCTCCAACAGATCAGCGTTCTCCGACAGGTCTTCCAACAGGTCTTCCAACAGATCAGAGTCCTCAAACAGATCAGAGTCTTCCAACAGATCAGAGTCCTCTAGGTCAGTGGTTCTCAACTGGTCTGGCTCACCATTACCCCTGAATGACAAGCAAATCAAGGAAAGTTTTTAACTTCTCAAATTGATTTAATGAAAATATGGTGCAGTTTGAACCTGTATTACAGAATATCATAGTATTTCAACAGGAAAAACTAGAACTATTCCAATTTACACTCAAGTCTAAGTCACGGTGCTAAAACAAGTCACTGTTTTTCAGCGTTCTTAAGCAGATCAGAGTTCTCAAAATATTCAGAGTCCTCTAGGTCCTCCGACAGGTCAGAGTCCTCCAGGTCAGAGTACTTCAGCAGGTCACAGTCCTGCAGGCTAGAGTCTTGCAACAGGTCAGGGTCTCTCCACAGGACAGGGTCTTCAAACCGGTCCGAGTCCTCCAGGTCACAGTCCTCCAGCAAGTCACAGTTCTTCAGCAAGTCACAGTTCCCCACAGGGTGTTCAAACAGGTCACACTACCCCAGGTCAGGGCCCTTTCACAGGTCATAGTCTTCAAACAAGTCAGAGTACTCCAGGTCAGATTCCTCCAACAGATCAGAGTCTTCTAACAGGTTCAGAGTCTTCTAACAGGTTCAGATTCCTCCAACAGATCAGAGTCTTTCAACAGACCAGTGTCTTGAGTTTGAATGAATATTTACTTTATTAATCCCCAAGGGGAAATTTCGTGTCACGTAGCAGCCATTTACACAGAAAATAAGATAAGATATGACCCCCCCTGACAATGGAAACTTGTCTCTTAACAGATCCTACAGGGACTCTTTGAAACATGCCCAGTCCAAGGTCCTGCGGTCGACCTCCTTCAGAAGGAGAGACCTCAGCTCCTCAATCAGCCCTTCGCCTTCTGCAGCTCCTTGTCCCTTCTCCACCTCCAGCAGCCCCCAGACACCACCTGTCACAGCCAAGCACCATTCCCTGGAGAAAAAAGGCCCCAAAACCATGCCCAAACCACAGGGCATTGTTATCACGCCACAGTCGTCGCCACCGGTCATTTCCCTTCACACCCCGAAGGAGCGTCACGTGGTCAGCCCGGAGGCTCGAGGCCCGAGCCCACCAGCCCTGCCCATTGCCCCACCAGTTGGACCTCCTCTGATGCGGATCTGTGGCCGCAAGCGTCTGACAATGGGCCAGAAGAAGCGATCATTCTCAGAGCCAGAGAACATGAACGAGGTGGGAGTTACAGATGCAGAGACTGCTGCCCTCTTCAAGCGTGGAGGAGGTAAATATACTTTAGAAAATGTTCTAAAAACAGCTGTGGCCCTTCACACCTCACCTTGCAAGTCAATATTACCATTGTCACAATGAAGCACTGATCAAAAGTACTTGGTACGTACGGCACATCTCTAATACACACAACTAAATAAAACAATCTAACTAGTCTTGACATAATAAAAACTCAACTATTTTCTGGAAAATGGCTGGCTAACCTAAAACACTGCTCATTAATATTGTGAGATAAATGTGTAGACAAGCATAGAGAAACATATGTTGTACTTTTAGCCATTTATCTAGCTTTTGTGTCGTTTCGCGTCATAGTTTTAATGGCATGAACCCATTTTAATTCAGTTTATCTAAATGAAAGTGAAGAGTGAGTTTGACAGCTTTTTAAGCACAAGCTCCCTCCCTAGGGGTGAAAGTGCTCCTTTATGAGCTCTTATCATGTGTCACTGGTCATAAGTACCATGGAGCAATCCCAGACCTACTGTTTTATAATCTCTAATTAACCAGCAAGTCGGCAGAAGATCTGTTTATTACGGTTCACGAAATGTGTTACTGACTCATTTGGATGGCTTTAGACTTTGTATGGGGGAGATTACATTACATTTCATTTCATTTCGGTGACGCTTTTATCCAAAGCAACTTACAATAAGTGCAATCAACCGTGAGTACAAACTCAATTCAATTCAATTCAATTCAGTTTATTTTGTATAGCCCAACATCACAAATACAAGTTTGCCTTGGAGGGCTTTACAATCTGTACACATGACATCCCTGTCCCGGGACCTCACATCAGATCAGGAAAAACTCCCCCAAAAAGATAGTAAAAACCCTTTCACAGGGAAAAAAAAGGGGAAGAAACCTGAGGGAGAGCAACAGAGGAGGATCCCTCTCCCCGGATGGACAGAAGCAATAGATGTCATGTGGCCAGAATGAATAACGTAACGGAGTTACAGCACATTCAATGAATGTGACAGAAATTATTCATATAATGAGTAGTAGGCATGGTCCATGATCCAGATAGCCAAGATCCATGAAGTAGAAGGAGGTAGAGAGGAGGGGCATCCCAGGGGCAGTGGGAGGAGAAAGCAGGGCCATGGCAGCTGGCAGGACGGCTCCAGGCCAGTTGCATCAGCAGGGCCATGGCTGTATCAGCAGGGCCAGGTTCCAGGCAGCCACGAATCCATGGAAAAAGAAAGTAGAGTTAGTAATATGCATTGAAGAGACAATCATTTATCCAGAAGGAGAGAAAGAAGAGGTGAAGAGGAGGAGCGAAAAGAGGAAGAGAAGGAAAGGAGGAGCTCAGTGTATCCTAAAATGTCCCCCAGCAGTCTAGGCCTATAGCAGGACCAGGGCAAACCTGAGCCAGCCCTAACTATAAGCCTGAAACAGCCCTAACTATAAGCTATCAATGAGGAAAGTCTTAAGTCTACTCTTAAATGAGGTGACTGTCTGCCCCCCGGACTGAAAGTGGAAGCTGATTCCACAGAAGAGGAGCCCGATAACTGAAAGCTCTAGCCCCCAACCTACTTTTTAACACTCTGGGAACCACAAGTAACCCTGCATTCAGTGAGCGTAATGCTCTCGTGGGGTAATATGGCACTAAAAGGTCCTTAAGATATGATGGTGCATCACCAATTAAGGCTTTGTAGGTAAGGAGAAGGATTTTAAATATGATTCTCGATCTTACAGGAAGCCAGTGGAGAGCAGCTAGTACAGGAGTAATGTGATCTCTCTTCCGCGTCCTCGTTAGTACACGAGCTGCAGCATTCTGGATCAGTTGGAGAGATCCAAGGGATTTACCAGGGCAGCCTGATAAAACGGAGTTACAGTAATCCAGTCTTGAGGTAACAAATGCGTGAATCAATGTTTCTGCATCGCATTGAGACAGGATGTGCCGGATCTTTGAGATGTTCCGTAGGTGAAAAAAGGCGGTCCTTGAGATCTGTTTCACGTGGGAGCCAAAGGACAGGTCCTGGTCAAAAATAATTCCGAGATTCCTTACGGTGGTGGAAGATGCCAGAGCGATGCCATCCAGAGAAACCATATCATCAGATACTTGATTTCTGAGGTGTTCTGGTCCGAGTAAAATAACTTCAGTCTTGTCCGAGTTCAGCAGCAGGAAGTTGCAGGTCATCCAGGTTTTGATGTCTTTAAGACACGCCTGAAGTTTGGCGACCTGGTGGATTTCATCTGGCTTGATCGACAGATATAGTTGAGTATCATCGGCATAACAGTGAAAGTTCATGGTGTGTTTTCTGATAATATTGCCTAAAGGAAGCATATATAAGGTGAATAAAATTGGTCCAAGCACAGAACCCTGTGGAACTCCATGGCGAACGGCAGTGGTAACCGAGGCCTCATCGTTTACAAATACAAACTGAGATCGATCTGATAAATACGACTTAAACCAGCTTAGTGCTGTGCCTTTAATACCAATCAACTGGTCTAGTCTCTGTAATAAGATGTCATGGTCAATGGTGTCAAATGCTGCACTAAGGTCTAACAAGACCAGTACAGAGACAAGTCCCCTATCTGATGCAACTAGAAGGTCATTAGTAATTGTCACCAGTGCTGTCTCTGTGCTATGATGTTTTCTAAATCCTGACTGAAACTTCTCAAATGAACTATTGTTATGTAAAAAGTCACACAACTGGTTTGCGACTACCTTCTCCAGTATCTTAGAGAGGAAGGGAAGGGTAGAGATAGGTCTGTAGTTAGCCAACACCTCTGGATCCAGAGTGGGCTTCTTAAGAAGAGGTTTAATTACAGCTACGTTAAAAGACTGTGGTACATGACCAGTTAGTAAAGACCCATTGATAATATCTAGTAGAGAGGCACTAACTAAAGGTAAAACTTCCTTAAACAGCTTAGTCGGAACAGGGTACAGGAGACAGGTAGACGATTTAGAAGTAGAAACCATTGAAGACAGTTGGTCGAGGTTGATGGTAAAAAATCCATCCAGACACACAGCAGGGCCCACAGCCTCCTCCATGGTCATCCCACCTGAGGATGGACCGGCAGTAGTCGAGGGCAGGAGATTACCGATCCTGTCTCTAATAGCCAGAATCTTACCATTGAAGAAGTTCATGAAGTCGTTACTACTGAGGTCTATAGGAATACACGGATCCACCGAGCTATGACTCTCAGCCAGCCTGGCCACAGTGCTAAAGAGAAACCTAGGGTTGCTCTTGTGTTTCTCTATTAGTGATGAGTAGTAGGCTCCTCTGGCATTACGGAGGGCCTTCTTATATGTTCTCAGACTATCCCGCCAAACCAACGGGACTCCTCCAGACTGTTGGAACGCCATATGCCCTCAAGCTTCCGGGATGCTTGCTTTAATATACGGGTCTTAGGGTTGTACCATGGAGCGAGCCTCCTTTGCTTAATGATCCTCTTTTTTAGAGGGGCTATCAAGTCCAGTGTCACTCTCAGTGAGCCAGTAGCACCATCGACGAGCTGATCAATCTGGGAGGTAGTAAAGTTAGCACAGGAGTCCTCTGTTATATTGAGACATGGAAATGAATCAAATACAGAAGGAATCACTTCCTTAAATCTAGCAACAGCACCGTCAGTTAGACATCTGGTGTAAAAACTCTTGCCTAACGCTGTACAATCCGGTAGTATAAACTCAAAAGTTATAAGGCAATGGTCTGATAAAAGAGGGTTCTGAGGAAACACCACTAAATGCTCCACGTCAATGCCATATGTAAGAACAAGGTGAGGGTGTGGTTAAAGCAGTGAGTCGGTTCCTGTACTCTCTGACAGAAGCCAATCGAATCCAACAATGAGCTAAATGCAACACTAAGGCTAAACTCAGAACAACAAGAATCAAGAAAGTACAATTTTGTAGTGCTACCTTCCTTATTCAAGGTGTAGTCGAAAAATAAGTGTTTTTAGTTCACGACGGAAGATGTAGAGACTTTCTGCTGTCCTGATGCATTTTGTGTTAAATTATGATCATATTGTATGTAAAAAGAAGATTTTTACACGTAATCTCACAAGGGTTACTGTGTTATATCGCTTTAAATTATTCAAATAGACTTTTTTTTTGGAGAAAATGGCTTGGTTTTGAAAAGGAATACACAAGGAGCAAACTTTGCTGATGAGGAAGTAATTACTGCATGACGGGGAAGCATTTAATTTGTTTACAGAAATTCCTTTGAAAGGCTGACTCAGCAGCTAGCTAGCTGTAACGGTAGCGGTAGCGGTGGACCAAAAGACTTTTTGAACACTGACAGAATGCACCTGTAGGAGTACCAAAGAAAAGATAGCATCAAAGGCTACGAAAGATTATTTTAGACTCCCATACGTCTCCCATACGTTTGCCAGTGTTTAAACATTTAACATTCATTTGAGAAGCTTAGCTTATATTTTCAGGGCTCTTAAGTTTTTAAGACAGGTAAGAGTGACATATCCTCCACCCCCTTCCCCCCCCGGCCACGCCTCCGCCCATGCCGTATGCCCACAGGATTCGGGGGAGACGTGCTTGATTCCTCCATAGTGAGGGCAGCGACCAGGTCATGTTTGTGCGCTGCGGCACATTAAATAGCCTAGAGTTTTGTTTCAGCGTGAGAAATACGATGTGTGGCGGGAGGGCGTGACTTAAGACCGAAATGCGTGACAGTCACGCTCAATGCGTGACACTTGAGAGCCCTGTATTTTATTCCCAAAAAATCATATCGTAGAAAAACACATTTGCTTTAGTAAGTATCAAGAAAATTATCTTTTTGGTAAATCAAGGAATTACTTCTGGCAACGGTATTGGAGCTGTTGCAAACACGACCCATAAAGAGAACCAGTGCCTTTTAGTATTTTGATGGAAGCTTTTTCTCTTCCACGTTGTGTAGTGACATATTGGTGGATATCTATGATCACAAACCTCTAGAAACAGTACTAGCTGTGTATGGCTTTGACCTGCTCTCCCCGTCGGCCAGAGACCAGCGTGGCAGACCGGAGGAAGATGTTCGAGCTCGTGGCGAGCCGCTTCAGGGGCGGGGCTCTGCAGAGCGCCACGGCCAGGCCAGACCTGCGGCAGCTGCAGCACGACGCCCTGGCTGAATACGTGGAGAGGAAGAGGAGCGTGAAGAGAGACGCTGGAGGACAGAGGAGTGGACTGAGGCCCCGGAGTGCATATCTACAGCCTGAAGACAGCAGCTACACAGGTGGGGGAGGGAAGGGGGAGGGATGAAGGGAGGGAGGGAAGGAGGGAGGGAGGAAGGAAGTATGAGTGAGGGGTTAACGGTTTAATAGGAGATGAAGGATAAATGGGAGGTAACGCGTAAGTGAGTTGAACTAATAGATTAATAACGTCTTTCCTTTTTTTGGTTTATACCATTTCTCCCTCCCTCTCTCTCTCTTTCTCCCTCTCTCTCCCTCGCTCTCTCTCTCCCTCTCTCTCTCCCTCCATCCCTCTCTCTCTCTAGTCTCCTGTCACTCAGACACCTTCAGCCTCTCCTCCAGCTCCAGCCTGCTCTCCCTCCAGGACTCCGGTGCAGACCGGATGCTCTCCTTTGGGGAGAGGCGTCTCCCGACTGGAGCCCAGCAGCAGAGCCTCCAGTCCCTCTACAGGGTTCAGCAGCCTCCTGGGTAACCAGAACCAGAACCAGACTAACACATTGTGTGGCTTTAGGGATGGCAGTTGGTTGCTCCACCACTTTGGTCCAGACCATACTACATACATACAGATATATATATGCATAACAACACGGTTTGCCATTAAAATCCCCTGATGGTGACTTCAGTCAAAGTTTGCAGTCATCCAGCGACTAAACTCAACATTGAATGACTATTGGATGCATTGTTATGAAATTTGGCACAGAAAATTCACACGATGAATTGTAATACCTTACATTTACGTTTTAATATGAAGTTGAATTATTACAACATTATTACAACTCAATAACTTCAATAACTGGTTTCCACTCCCAGTGCTCCATCTCCGGAGCCCAGGGCCCAGATCGTCCAGTATGTCGACCGTGAAGCAGGGCTCAGCAGAGACCTGGGCCTGGACCCCCTGCAGCTGGGCCTGGACCCCCTGCAGCTGGACCTGGACCCCCTGCAGCCGGGCCTGTCCCTGCAGCTCAACAGGGCCCTGCAGAGGGCCGGGTCCGCTCGGGGCTCCGGGATGTCGGCGTCCGCTGAGGATCTCCTGGAGAGATCCGAGGAGACGGAGATGAGTCCTCGACACCACCTCTCACGCTCCTCCCCCGCAGTGGAGAGCCAGGTAACGCCACACTCTTTTGTGCAAAAAAACAAAAAAACATCATTAACTCCTGCAAGGAGCTCACATATGGAGACGTGAGACCAACGTCCTGTGTAGTTGGGCCCAGCAGTGGCGGGCCGTGCGTTTTCGACCGAGGCCTTCAACCCACCATTCATCACATCAGTTTCAATCTTTCATGGCTCTCTAATTACCATTTAGTTTGGGGACATTTGGCCCGAGTCACACAGGAAATACCCAGAGTCCTCAGCGCTTCCTGTGAGGTGCCAGGGAGCCGGAAGCGGCTGCTGGGCGCCGTCTGATGCGCACGATGGCAAAGATAACCAGACATACATTTACAGAGTCCTGGAGGAATGCGGGAAAGGATGAACTGTCTTTTATCTGCATCAGGGATCGGAGCCTCATACACATCATTACTCTTCAGGCTGTCTACGCTCAACAGTACATTTGTCTTTGGGGATGTTTTTAGGTTGTGCAGCAGACAGAATTACAAAATGTCCCTGAACACAACAGCAAGGACAATTTCTCCGTAAAAGTCTTCTGCTGTATTATAGCGCTCTTGGTGATTAAAGGCTCTGCGTAGTCTTTGATGAGAGGGCCGTGTGAAGCTGAGTGTCTTGTTCAATGTGAAATGTAGAATATTGTCATAATATTATGAACCCAGACACCATGGAGTTTGATGTTTCCACGTATGTGGAGTTTACACAACAAGTATAAAGCAGAACATAGTAGTTATTTCCATGGTGGATGGAGGAAACGGTAACTGTTTTTACGGAGATAAGCCACACCCCCTTTCAGGCGCGAGTAACATTAGCAACACTTTTGCTGTGAACGCAGCTTTAGCCAAGCTGATTGACAAAAGTACATTTCCCCACTGGAAGATGACTTCTGTAGAACCAGACTTCTGTAGAACCAGACTTCTGTATGGAGCGCAGGAGTCGCCCCCTGGTGGCCGGTAGAGAGAATGCGTTTAAGGCTCTTTCCCGTTTGCTTCCTGGTTCCAAACCGGAGGTTTCCGCCTGACACCACATGAGTCCAGAAGGAGAGGATCAGCCAAAGCTCTCTTCCTAAAAGACCTGGTCTGTGTTTCAGGACTTCCCTCCAAGTGACGTTGGGATGTTCGAGGTCTTCGTCTCTGAAGGCGGACGCCGTGGACGCCGCTCTCTGGCCGAGGACAGGTACTCCACCTCTCTGTCGGTTCAAACCCCCATCTGTCCATCCTGTCATCTCATTTAGCATGTTCCTCAGTCAGAACACCTCATTTGCATATATATGACAAGATGAACTGTAAACTGGAGGTAGATGTTCAAAACCAACACTAAAAACCTCTTCAGTAGAGGAAGCCACCTTCTCAGAAGTTCTTCTCATCTTTCGTTTGTGTCGTTTTGTTTATAAAATGAAATCCAACTATCACGATCACAGAGGGAACGTAAGGATTGGGAGCTGAAAAGAGAGAACGTTGGAAATGTAATTCCATGCAGCTTTGCAACAGAAGGAGGAAGGAGGGAGTATCTCTTGGTTTGAACGGAGGAGAAGAGGAGAGGAGGAGAGGAAGAGAGGAGGAGGAAGGTTAGAAAGGAGGCAAGGGAGTCAGGGGGTTCAGATGGTAGGAGAGAAAGAAGGAGAGACGACGTTGAGAGGAGTGAAAGAGTTCAATGGGAGGGGAGAGAAAGGCAGTTAGGAACGAAGAAGAGGAGTCAAAGAAGGGAGGAACTGAGGAAACTCACTGCCAGACAGAAAAATAAACAAAATACCGACTCCACTTAAAACTCTCAAAACGGTTTGCTCTCAAAATGTGAAGGTCAGAGGTCACTTCAGGAATTCTGTGTGCATGTTTACTCAGATCTGTCTGGTGTCTGAAATGATAACCAGGAACATGAATGCATGAATACTTTCTTTAATTCTTTCTTCATCTGTCTGTCTCTCAGACCTGCAGAAGTCCAGCTATCAGGTGGCTGCTTCTCTCCTCAATACTCCCAAAACAGCCTTGACACCTTCCAGCCTGCAGGGCCTTCAGGTGAGCCAAATATAAAAACCCCAAACAACACAGCATAGTTATCATGCAGTGTAGTTGTGGCCTCCTCTTCCTGGAAAGGAGAGCATGTTCACTTCAGCCAAAGAACAAGTTTTTCCATATCTGGCTTTTTGATTTTGATTTATCATCAATGTTTAGTATTATTTAACAGATCCAAAGTGAAAACCTGAGTAGATGTAACGACACATGAGGCCATATTCAAAAGAAAATGTGATGTTTAGTTTGGCTTCAAACTGTCACAGCTCCTTCAGCCAGTCCTTCCTTCCAGCTGCTGTCAGGCTGCACAACAAGCTGAGCTCACAGTAGACCACAAAACACTTAATAACTTTCAATCACTTTGGCCACTTTAATTACGTTCAACTGGTGTAGTATAAATACATTTAAATACTTTTTATTCCGTCTGTATATTTAATATTGCAAACTATTTTTATTCTTTACTTTTTTATTACTGTTTTTACTGTTTATTTAAAATAACTTGATTTTGATTTACTCTGTGTCTCTTGTGTGCACTACTGCTGTAATCTAACATAGGATTATCTTTTTTTATCTAGGATTGGTCTCAGGTCACTTGGCCTAGTATACACTTTTTGGGACTCTTCGAATCATACTTTGGTTCTAACTCACCTCCTCGCTGACCCCTTCCTTGTGTTCTGTTCTAGACCCAGGCCCCGCCCACACACCTGTGACCCGTAGGGAGCGCCAGAGGACCAGCGAGCGCCAGCGGAGCCACAGCACGTCCGCGCTGGCGGCCTCCGTCGGCCTGCCCTGCCCCCTCTCCCCACCCGGCACTCAGGACGGAGGCAGCACTGGGTGGCATGCTACCGAGAGGCTGAGCCAGGCCAACCTGGACGCCATCACCTTCCCAGGCACCCGGCAACCCAGCACAGGTGATGCTGATGGTAGTAATACTACTGGCCACAATGAAACTCTGGTGACGGACAGACAGACAAGACACAGTTTGAGTGACGCCAGCACATTACAAGACACCGCCAAGGACACATACAGAGAGAGAGCCTTCAGTTTAGAGCTGCTGGGAGGGTATTCTGCGGAACACGGGTTAAATGAAGTTTTGCCAGCAACGGCAGCACAGTTTCAGCATGCATCCCCACCAAACAGGGAGGACAGCAGGAGCATCGCGTCGTCTCCTCCCCCATCCTCCCATCCGTCCATTCCCCAGCACTTGTCGTCTCTGAGAATCTCCGAGTCAAGTTTCTTCAGCTCCATTGACCAGCAGCAACCACTAGAATCCTCAGTAGGCCTATCGCAGGAGGACTATGACGAGGTCTTCCTCCAAAATCCTCCGCCACCTCCTCCACCAATCATAGAGACAAGCATCTTGGAGGACTTCCCTGCTCCTCCTCCTCCTATTCCTTCTCCTCCTCCCCTCGAATTGGAGCAGGAAGCTGCTGTGGGAAGGTGTGTTTTACAACTTTTACATTTTTAAAATTGACATATAATCATTATGAACCTTTTTCCATTTTCTGTTATCTCTTTCTCTTTTTCCATTTCACTGTTCATTTCGCTGTATTCAGTCCAAGCATGGAGGTCTCAAACACCTCCAACATTCCCAACAAGAAGTCAACCCTCCACTCCCCTCCAATGTCTCCTTCCTCCGATGTCTATCCTTCGGCTGTGCCCGTTCTCCTTCCTTCCATGAAGCCACAGCTCTCCACCGTAGCCTCCATCACCACATCTACCACAACCGAGGACACCCTTGGTCTTGAGTACCAGCCCCTACCCAAGAGGGAAAAGACATCTGAAGAGTTACGAGTGGAGGCGCTGTCCCAGCAGCTGGTGGGTACCTTGCATCAGGAGTTGATTTGAAAAAAGATTGCTGTACCTAGTCCTGATTCTACCTTTGTCGTAGTACCTAGTCCTGACTCTACCTTTGTCGTAGTACCTAGTCCTGACTCTACCTTTGTCGTAGTACCTAGTCCTGACTCTACCTTTGTCGTAGTACCTAGTCCTGACTCTACCTTTGTCGTAGTACCTAGTCCTGACTCTACCTTTGTCGTAGTACCTAGTCCTGACTCTACCTTTGTCGTAGTACCTAGTCCTGACTCTACCTTTGTCGTAGTACCTAGTCCTGACTCTACCTTTGTCGTAGTACCTAGTCCTGACTCTACCTTTGTCGTAGTACCTAGTCCTGACTCTACCTTTGTCGCAAAACCTAGTGATGACTCTACCTTTGTCATAGTACCTAGTCCTGACTCTACCTTTGTCATAGTACCTAGTCCTGACTCTACCTTTGTCGTAGTACCTAGTCCTGACTCTACCTTTGTCGCAGTACCTAGTGATGACTCTACCTTTGTCGTAGTACCTAGTCCTGACTCTACCTTTATCGTAGTACCTAGTCCTGACTCTACCTTTATCGTAGTACCTAGTCCTGACTACCTTTGTCGCAGTACCTAGTCCTGACTCTACCTTTGTCGTAGTACCTAGTCCTGACTCTACCTTTGTCGTAGTACCTAGTCCTGACTCTACCTTTGTCGTAGTACCTAGTCCTGACTCTACCTTTGTCGCAGTACCTAGTCCTGACTCTACCTTTGTCGTAGTACCTAGTCCTGACTCTACCTTTGTCGTAGTACCTAGTCCTGACTCTACCTTTGTCGTAGTACCTAGTCCTGACTCTACCTTTATCGCAGTACCTAGTGATGACTCTACCTTTGTCGTAGTACCTAGTCCTGACTCTACCTTTATCGCAGTACCTAGTGATGACTCTACCTTTGTCGTAGTACCTAGTCCTGACTCTACCTTTGTCGCAGTACCTAGTCCTGACTCTACCTTTGTCGTAGTACCTAGTCCTGACTCTACCTTTGTCGTAGTACCTAGTCCTGACTCTACCTTTGTCGTAGTACCTAGTCCTGACTCTACCTTTATCGCAGTACCTAGTGATGACTCTACCTTTGTCGTAGTACCTAGTCCTGACTCTACCTTTATCGTAGTACCTAGTCCTGACTCTACCTTTATCGTAGTACCTAGTCCTGACTACCTTTGTCGCAGTACCTAGTCCTGACTCTACCTTTGTCGTAGTACCTAGTCCTGACTCTACCTTTGTCGCAGTACCTAGTGATGACTCTACCTTTGTCGTAGTACCTAGTCCTGACTCTACCTTTATCGTAGTACCTAGTCCTGACTCTACCTTTGTCGCAGTACCTAGTCCTGACTCTACCTTTGTCGTAGTACCTAGTCCTGACTCTACCTTTGTCGTAGTACCTAGTGATGACTCTACCTTTGTCGTAGTACCTAGTGATGACTCTATCTTTGTCGTAGTACCTAGTCCTGACTCTACCTTTGTTGTAGTACCTAGTGATGACTCTACCTTTGTCGTAGTACCTAGTGATGACTCTATCTTTGTCGTAGTGCCTAGTTTTGACTCTACCGTTGTCATAGAACCTAGTAATGACTCTATCTTTGTCGTAGTACCCAGTTCTGACTCTACTTTTGTCAAAGTATCTAGTTCTGACTTTACCTCTGTCATCGTACCTAATTCCAACTATACCTTTGTTGTCGTAACCAGATCTGACTCCTACTTTGTCATCAAACATATTTTGATTCTGTCTTTTTCACTGTATCCAGGTGTTGCAGGACAGCTCTCTGGTGCCCCTCCTGGACACCTGGGGGAGTAAATCCACTGTGGAGCTTATGGAGGAGATCTTTCCAAACAACAGATTGATTGGACAATCAACATGGCAACGTAGGGGCAGTAGCCGATTTGATTACAGGTAATGCTGTCATGTGTTTTGCCTTTCAATATACTTAAACATTCCCTGTGCCATTTTAAATAAGTTAAGATACTGAGATTTATCATAGTTTTTTTTGTAAATATTCTCCTTTATTTCATCGACTTCAAAGAAGGAGTTATTTTCAATGAAATACTCTTTGCGCTTCTAGTTTAACAGTGCTGGTTTGTTTGTGATGTAGATATAAAGAATTTCCCAACTTCACTCAAAATCTCTAATGATTACTACTGCAGTCATTCCCTTCCCCTAGTTACAAAAACAACAGAGAAATGCAGAACAGTGCATTTCCAGATAGTGAATTACAACAAGCGAATACACATCACAGACTGAAAATGGAGTTAAATGCTGGAGAAGGATCACTCTGGATTTCCTGAACTGTTTTATGTAACACGAGGATAAAGACCTTCATGTTGAGTGTGTTTATCCAAAGGACCTAAAGTGCAGAAAGCGACCAAAGGATAAGACAATTGTTTGGGGAATAGGACTTCCTGTAAACCAATATTTGTCATTGTTGTTGTGTTTGCTGACAGCCTCCTTCTCCTTTCTGCTGCTGACACACAGAAGAAACACCACAAACCTCTGCTGTCCCTGCATGTTGAGGCCTTTAAAGTCAGCGATATCTTGAATGGGTTTTGGTTTGTTGGTGAACATGATGTTCAGAGAAGGAATGTTTCTACAAAGGCATGCACTCATCATTGTAGTAGCATCATTTCTCAGTGGTATAAGGTGCCGTCCAGTCAGTTGCAAGAAGGTGGTGCTTTGGCTTTGACCCTTGATCTTGGTTCAACAAATTCTTGGATGCAGTTTTTTTTGTTCTCCAGTTGGAACATATGAATTCTTGCATTGTCTGAAAATGAGTTTCCGCTCAGTGTATTTCCAGAAACTAAAATCAAGCACATATACGTTCAGACAATAAAATCAGACATGGGGATGATGAAGTAAATCATATTTAGTGTTGTGGCTTTGTTGCCAGGTCAGGGCATAGGTCATACATTAGGTTTAACCTGGGATGAAGGAAGATGACGTCCCCATTCTTAACCAACCACGGGACCAGTCGTCAATAAACAGACCACCAGGTGCATCTGAAGGGCTGGAGGTCTGGAACCAGTGAGGGCGTAGTCAGCCGGGACAGGAGAGTGTGTCCAACCACAGTGACTGTGCATCAAACTTCACTGCACAGGAGGATCAGAGCATAACTGTGGATTCATAAAATATATTTAACAAGCAGCACTGGTCTTAGTGGTTAAAGGTTTTGTTGTCTACATGATTAAAAAAGGCTGAAGTCTCTGTCCAGAGGACAGAGGTGACTTGTTTGTGTAAGTCCCTTCCTACCGTATGAATGTTTGTTCTTTCTCTTAATTCCACACTGATCCAGTACATATCAGAGTGACAGGTGGAGGTATGGCTTCTGAACAATGCTGACACCTAGCTGCCAGAGTTGGTATCACAGGATCAGATACAGCGTCAGTGTGAACTTGTATCGGGAACTTCTTATAAAAATAGCCTCTCACAGCCTTTCCTTGTATTATTCTTTTTATTGACTGAATAAATAGCATAAAATACTGTACATTTGTCACACATAAAATGAGAAAAAACAGTCACAGACCTTATTCCTATAGTAGTCCTTTATTACATTTAGAGTGTCTTTTCTCACTTTTAGCTTCTATTCTTTTGTTCCTTTTCTCTTAAATTGTTTGTATGTTTCTCACCGTATTTTCATTATTTTCAGAGCATCTTAGCATGACAGACCTCGAGGAAACGTCATACGAAAGAAACATGATTAATGATAAATAATGCTGTTCCCTCCAAGGATCCAAGATGGCGTCAGTGATCCTGGTCAGAGCCCAGTGACGGATCTGGATGAAGGAGAGAAAGACCTCAGCACCAGGAAGGTAAAACAAAGGGATTTCTTCTGAAAGTGTTTACTATGAATATGAATAATAATTTAGTTAACATACACATGAAAAAAAAGTTCCCTTTCTCACCCCAGGGTTCTTACGGTCATGGAGAACCTGGAAAAGTCATGGAATTTTAAAATTGTTATTTCCAGGCCTGGAAAAACATGTTTACACCCAGATTTCACAAAATATTTGGTCATGGACATTTGGTTTAAAGTCATAGAAATGTGGCTTAAAGTCATGGAAATTTGGGTTCAAGTCATGGAAATATTAGTTAAAGTCATGGAAAAGTCATAGAAATGTGGCTTAAAGTCATGACAATATGGGTTAAAGTCATGGAGAAGTCCTGGAGACCCCCTGGTCAGCGTGTGCATGACCCTGTCCAGGTGCAGCTGTGCGAGGCCCTGCGGTGCAGCGTGGCGGCTCTGCGGCAGGAGAGGGAGGCGCTGAGCGAGGAGCAGCAATGTCACCAGGCGCTGGCGGCGAGCGTCGACACGCTGGTGCAGGAACGCCTGAGACCCAACGAGAGGGACAAGTACGCCGTGTTCATCGGTACGCCGTCCGGCCGCATTCACACTCGGGGGCCACGGCTCCCATGGGGCTTTGGGGTTAGGAACTGAGGAACTGAGGGGCTGACCCGCGGATGTGTTCTTTGCAGGAGACCTGGAGAGGATCGTGAACCTGCTGCTGTCGCTCTGCAGCCGGCTGTCCAGGATCCACAGGTCCCTGCTGGCTCTGGAGAGAGGGGAGTCCACCCAGGAGGACACGGCCAGCGAGAGGGTGAGACGGGACCGGGTCGGCCTGGAGGGTCGGGCTGCAGCCGGGTCTGCATGGTGTCTGGGTTTAAGGTCCCCTGTGACTTTGTGTTTTTGACCCCAGGCAAATCTGCACTGTCTGTAAAATGTGAAGCATTCTAGGTATTATGAATACTCACTACAAAGTCCAAAGAAGGGTTCACTAAATATAGAGGTCTGGGTTTAGACCCGTAGATGACTGAGAGATCAGTTTTAGATTTAATTCAATGACAAGATGAGATGAGTCTTTCTCCTCTCTGAGGAATCATTTCTATGACAACATGCTTCACATGTCATTTTTAGCATCTTTCCAAACAGGTTACATACTGACATTACTACAACATATTCATATTAACTTTGGGGACATGTTACCCTGCTGTCAGCATTCAGTCGTTGGGGTTCATCCTCTGAGGAACATGCACAGCACCAGGACCCTGAAACTGAACCTTCATTCATGTTTCTGCGCCTGGTGGCAAACCTCAGGTTCTTAACCCTCCAACCCCTAGGGGCTCTAGACCTCTTTTCCCTGTTTGAGTCGTCGTTGGAACCCAAAATTAATTCCAATACTTGTGTTTGTTGTATATATTTGTTCAGGAAAAAAATGTATATCTGCAAAATAATCACTTTTAAAAGATATTTTGATCATAACTATGAACATCCAGCATGATGAGCAGTTTGTATCAAAAAGGATCCTCGAGAGATCCAGAGTTAAAAAATAAAGTATTGTTCTGTGTCCTAACAACAACACACAGACTAATAGTGCACCTTTTTAGAAAGATTAAGACCTAAAGCATCGACATCTGCAACAATAAACACAATCCAGGAAAGCATTGGCACGTTATGAAGCATATTCAGTCAAAGAAACGTGTTTTCCGGTTCAAAAATGGAAAAATGACCTACTTTGTGCTAAGACAGAGTCTGATTCAGTCGACCCTGGATTCAAAATGATCAGCTGTGTCTGACGCGGTCTAAGCAGCGTTAACGGACCAATGAGACCGTAGGATTTTAAATAAATAAACTCAGTGAGTGACGAGCATGTCCAAATGTTCACTGTAGAAACGCCTGTTTTGTGCCAATCCATCCAGCAAGTGGATGAAGGTGACTTCCATTCCGAGATCCACACTTTGATGTTTGAACTCTCTGTCTGTGGCCCATGGTGCTGGCGTGCAGCCTGGAGTCTCGGTGGTAACGTGTTGTCGTCTCCTCCCGCTCAGGAGTCCCTGCATCACAAGCGCTCGCTGCTCCTCGGACAGACCGAAGACGCCCGGGAGCTGAAGGAGAACCTGGACCGGCGGCAGCGCGTGGTCCACGGCATCCTGTCCGGCTACCTCGCCGAGCCGCAGCTCCGGGACTATCGGCGCTTCGTCGGCGCCAAACCCTCGCTGCTGATCCGGCAGCGCCGCGTGGACGACCTCATCCGGCAGGCGGAGGAGACGCTGGCCCGTCTGGCCGAGAGCCTCCCGCACGAGCTGGCCGAGGCCCGCGGCTGGACCGGAGGGTGCTCCTTCTCCTCCTCGGGTGCCGCCCACTGCCCTTCGCTTTTCACGCCCTCTGTGATTCCAGGCCCCGCCCACTTAGTCAAGTCCACCACTGTGACATCACTGTGATGGCATCACAGAAGACAAGTGGCTCCCTAGAAGCCCAAGTGATGCTCTAACTGAAGGAAGATCACACTGACACAACTATGCAGACTTCACAGCGCCTCCTGCTGTTCTCACGCGTCCTGAACGCTACGCCTCTTCTCACCTGCTGCTCTCAACGGGATGTTTAAGGCCACCGCTGGCTGTCAGGTCCTCCGTTCATCGTCTACCACTGCAAAAGGACACTTCCATTTCTGTAGTTTTCCACCTTTTGTCACGTTTGAAATAAAACATGTTTTTTTGCTTTTTATCTTTCAATATCTAAATATCTAAATATCCATCTCAGTAAAGACAGAAGTAGCATTGTAAATGTCTGCTTTACTTTCTGCTCCATTCTCCAGATGAAAGCCAGAGGACCTCCGTGTTCTCAGTTTAATAAACGCAAAGGATAGACCGGGTCACCTTGGCGGTGCCTTCAGGGACCTCGAACATGCAGACACTCTTCCAGTAACTCTGTGTTTCTCATGACAAGACAAAGCTATGTCATCTTCAGATTAAGAGATTATCATGTCAACAACGTAACTAAAT
>NC_136607.1:820000-890000 GCF_910589615.1 Taurulus bubalis | reverse complement strand
GAATGGCTGAGCTGCCACTCAGCCATTCATCACACAGCAATGTGAATGAATGAGATGGTGCGAGATCTAGCTAGGGTGCTAGGCTATCAAACATGATTTTCCCAATGCTGTTTGTATGTTGCATAGCAACAGCCACAAGTACGGGACTATTTTCTCTATCACTGAAATGCGATACACAGCACTATTTAGTACTGAAGGGCAGCTTACTACTTACTTACTTTTTATAATGGTAACCGTATTATACAAGCAATAAGGTACGCGAGGCAGTACTATATCGTCAATAATGGACAGTTCAATGGTGTTAAACCCTTGAACTGTCCATTATTGACGATACGACGCCCCCTGGTGGGCCGGGCCAGAGCTCGCATTCAGCGGCGGGGCCGGAAGTTCACGGGTGTTAAACCCTTGAACTGTCCATTATTGACGATACAGTACTGCCTCTCGTACCTTATTGCTTAAATATTTGTGCCAGTTTGAGTAACGTTTGTAGAAAGAAAAGAAACTACAGTGAGTTATCTGATCAAAGACTAATAAACAACCCGAAAAAAGGAAAAGCTTGAAGGCAAATCACAGTGGAGAGCAGAAAACAGACATCATCATAATAAAGCTGCGGTTTGTCTCTCTACCTGTCAACAGGTGTGACTGGGGGCGGGTCTCAAATCCAGGACGCCATCCAGCGCGCCCAGAGGAAGAAGCCAGAGTTGGTAGCGCAACATGCCGACGCTAACCGGTCCACAGGCCGTCTCCATGGTGACCAGGAGGCCACCGCTCGTTGGCCACCGTTCCATCACTCTTCGGACCGTCTCCACGACGACCGGTACTCCACAGCGGGCGAGACGCCGTGGCACCTGTCCACAGGTGAGACCTCTGTTCTATAGGACCAGGAGGGTTTAACCCGAGAACACACCATCACTAACGTCGGGTATATTTCACCTGATATAATGTACCTGAAGTTTAAGTACTCTTCTTATATTTTACCGTATAGAACTTCTCATAAAACGATAAACGGGTATCATGGGGAAACCCTGAAAAAAGATTCAAAATCCGGTGAAAAATTAGGGAATCGTCCATAAAATATGACAAAAAATATAAATAATGGAGCTGTGGACTTGTTCTTTGGTCCAAATGTTCCTGGGACATGTGACCTTCAATTAGACACACCCGAAACGTGAAACGTCTACCTTCCATAAGACACGCCCACCTTCAATAAGACACACCCACCTTCAATAAGACACACCCACCTTCAATAATAATAACACGCCTACCTTCAATAAGACACGCCTACCTTCAATAAGACACGCCTACCTTCAATAAGACACCCGTATCTTCAATAAGACACATCTACCTTCAATAAGACACTACTACACAAAGTACAAAGACCCACGCAACTCAGACAAAAGCAACACAATGAAAATAACAAACCACAACCGCTCAACGTTAGTGTTCTAGGGTTAAAGACGTAAGTGTTCTAGGGTTGAAGACGTTAGTGTTCTAGGGTTGAAGACGTAAGTGTTCTAGGGTTGAAGACGTAAATGTTCTAGGGTTAAATATGTTAGTGTTCTAGGGTTAAATATGTTAGTGTTCTAGGGTTAAAGAGGTTAGTGTTCTAGGGTTAAAGAGGTTAGTGTTCTAGGGTTAAAGACATTAGTGTTCTAGGGTTAAAGATGTTAGTGTTCTAGGGTTAAATATGTTAGTGTTCTAGGGTTAAAGACATTAGTGTTCTAGGGTTAAATATGTTAGTGTTCTAGGGTTAAATATGTTAGTGTTCTAGTGTTAAAGACGTTAGTGTTCTAGGGTTAAAGACATTAGTGTTCTAGGGTTAAAGACGTTAGTGTTCTAGGGTTAAAGACGTTAGTGTTCTAGGGTTAAAGATGTTAGTGTTCTAGGGTTAAAGACATTAGTGTTCTAGGGTTAAAGATGTTAGTGTTCTAGGGTTAAAGATGTTAGTGTTCTAGGGTTAAAGATGTTAGTGTTCTAGGGTTAAAGATGTTAGTGTTCTAGGGTTAAAGATGTTAGTGTTCTAGGGTTAAAGACATTAGTGTTCTAGGGTTAAAGATGTTTGTGTTCTAGGGTTAAAGACGTTAGTGTTCTAGGGTTAAATATCTTAGTGTTCTAGGGTTAAAGAGGTTAGTATTCTAGGGTTAAAGACGTTAGTGTTCTAGGGTTAAAGATGTTTGTGTTCTAGGGTTAAAGACGTTAGTGTTCTAGGGTTAAATATCTTAGTGTTCTAGGGTTAAAGAGGTTAGTGTTCTAGGGTTAAAGACATTAGTGTTCTAGTGTTAAAGACATTAGTGTTCTAGTGTTAAAGACATTAGTGTTCTAGGGTTAAAGACGTTAGTGTTCTAGGGTTAAAGACGTTAGTGTTCTAGGGTTAAAGACATTAGTGTTCTAGGGTTAAAGACGTTAGTGTTCTAGGGTTAAAGATGTTAGAAGATCCTTTTCTGGTTAACTTGACGCCAAACCTTGGCAGGCGACCTCCACTATGACCGGGAGGAGGAGGCGGGGTCGAGCGATGGCTCCACCTCTTCGCCGAAGCTGCCGCTGCCGCGTCCGGCAGCGGCCCGGCGTCTCAGCAGCCAGCTGAGGAGCCGGATGTGCCGCAGCCTGGGGGCCGATCTGGACCAGCTGCTCCAGGAGGACGCGCGGGCCGGCGGCGGCAGCGAGGCGGCGCGGCTGAACCGCCTCCACCTCATCTCCTCGTCGCTCAGCCTGCGCTACGACCTGTCGTCCTCCTCGCTGTCGTCCTGCTCCACGCCGCCGCGCTGCCACAGCCTGGCCGACCTGGAGGAGGGGGCGGAGGGCGGGCCAGGGAGGCGGAGCTCTGCCGCCGGCGCCGGCTCCTCCCCCACCTCGCCCGCTGCTCACCACGAAGCCTCCAGTCGACAGGTGAGTCATTGAACCAACTGAGAGACGCTTTAAAGCTCTAAAGACGTTTCTTTTTTCATCAAATATTTTCAGAAACAGATTTTCATTAGTGTGTGGTTTATTTAGATTATAGTTATAAAGTTATAAAAAAAAAAGGAAATCCAGACTTGCTGCAGAAGTTGACGACTAGCAAAGACCAGTCATCTCTGATTTCTTGCTTAAAATAAATCGGACACTTTTTTGATGTAAATATATAAGTCGCTACTTTTTTTGACCCATGCGGCTTAAATATCGGTGCGGCTAATTTGTGGATTTTTCCGATTCTAAATTTAGCAGCAGTTGCAGAGACATACGGTACAAAATTCATGTGAAATATTTCCCAATTCCCACCGACTATGCCACCACGCTCACCCGAGGAGGCGCGATGAAAAACAGGTCTGACGGCAGGGGTCCTAACCCAGCGAGCTAGCGAACGGGGAACTAGCAAGCGCAAGCGAGTGGGGAGCTAGCGCTGACAACACTGTAATTACTTGAGTTCAAACAGTGCGCCTTATAACCCGCATTTTACAGTGGTACTCTTTAAATTCATGGAGCCATGCTGTATGAATCCCCATAATGCAGTCCGAAGCGGCTTGGAGAGCAGAAGTTTACTTCAGCAAGTCCAGCGCCGTGGATCCTCGGCACGTGTCTGGTGGGCCCACAAGCAGCGCCGGTAACAGGGTTTTGGAAAATTAGCGAGGACCAGAATGTATTTTTCTTGTAATGGATAATGTTCAGTAGGAGGTCTGGGGCTCCTCGGGGTTTGAGTGTTTATAAAACTTAATTTCCTGCATTCTAGGGAATTTTTCTGCACTAGTTTATGATGCAATTTTATGTCACCATAGCTGAAAAAAAAGATATATAATGTCGATATACTGCCTCTCCTCCCACCCCCCCCTTGTCTTCAGTCCCTGGTTCCTCTGGAGCCCAGGGAACACGCCTGGCTGGTGAAGGGTGCGTCGGCGGCGTGGCCCGACATCTACACGCTGTTCAGAGAGGACGCGTCTCTGCTCAACAGGAAGGACTTCATGTCCGGCTTCACCGTGCTGCACTGGATCGCCAAGCACGGCGACCACCGAGTCCTCAACACCTTGTGGTACGAGAGCGTCTGGGTCACTAGCACTGAGCGCTCAGGGCGGCTGTTATGTGACCTGGATCAGGTCAATGGGGCTCAGCTGTGAGCGCGGCCAGGTGTCTGGCAAGAAATATAATAAAGTACAAATGTATTCAGGGATTGCATTTGTTGGTTTGGTGCAGTTTCAGTAAGTTATTATTTTCTTAAATCAAATATGTTTGCACTATTATAAGCTAATATAAAAATTTAGAGAAACTGCTGGTTGCCTTTTTTTGTTAAGTATGATGAAGACATGTTATTAATGTGAAAGTAAATAAATAAGTAAACTTTCTGTGTGGCCCTCTTAGCGGTGGCTCAGCTCCACTGGCGGCTCTCTGACGCTGAAATGCACCTGTAGAACATCTCTTAAGCTGCCAGTGTCGTAGGTGAATGTCCCGCTCAGTCTTCTCTCCTGGCTTCAGGTACGGCGTTCAGAAGGCCGGGTTGATGTTCCACATGAACGCCAGGTCGACGTGTGGCCACACCCCTCTCCACATCGCCGCCATCCACTCCAACGCTAACATCGTGCGGCTGCTGGTGACCAAGTTCAACGCGGACGTGAAGCTGCGGGACACGGCGGGGAAGAAGCCCTGGCAGTACCTGAGCCGCGCCGCGCCGCCGGACGTCTTCCAGCTGCTGGGCGCGCCGTCGCATCCCGCCGGCGGCGCTCAGGGAGGAGGCGGGGCGGCGGCCCTCTCCGGCCCGGGGCAGTCGCCCCGCCAGCCGCCGCCGCGCCGCCGCCGCCGGCACCACCTCTCCTTCGCCTCCTCGGCGGAGAGGCCGCTGACCACGACGGGCACCACGAGGGTCAAGAGGTCGACGTCCATCGCGGCGTTCCTCAAACACAAATCTCTGCAGCGGTTCCAGGGACACCAGTCTGACTCCTCCCTCTAGAACACAAACCGGTGGGTTGAGCCGCATTTCCCTTCTGAAACCTGATTGGTCGACTGGACAACAGATCGCTGCCCGCTGGCCACAAAGGTCAGCCAGAGTCGTTCCAACGCGTCCTGTTCCTCTGAGAGACTTGATGAGGGTCCAGGTGCACCTGTAGTCTGGCTCTTTGGTCCGGGTCCAAGGGGAATATAAAGTACACGGGATGCAATGGAAACAACCTTTCTACCAAGTTTGATTGACGGGTTTCACGCTCTGGTTGAGCCAAACTAAAGCCAGCTGCAGTCAGCGGTACTGGATGGAAACAAGCATTCATTAACATTTATTTTTTCCAGATTTTCTCAAAATTGTGTGAGAATGCAAATCTTTTAGATTAAACCTGGCTGCAGAGTACAGGAGTGTTGCAGGTCCACAGGCATGCTACTTGCATGGTTCATAGTACAGTAGACATAACCTTCACTGCTCGGTATTTGTGAAAGTAAACACCTGGAACCGGATCGGCAGGATCTCCTGATCCCAGCTGGGGATGGTTCAAGTTTGAGCTTGTTTCCTGATCTGTGATGAAACTTAAACCCTCAAATGAGTTCAACAGCGAGTTCTGCTGAACATTCTGGCACCTTCGTCATGTTCCGGTACTTCGTCATCCTCAGTCTGGGTCTGTGCTTCGTTCCCTCGGTGGATCAGACCTACAATGGTCCTCAGCCAAACACTGGATCCAGCCCAAAAGTCTAGATCTCAGTCCAAGTAACCTCAGCAGGGAGACATGTTCCTGCAGCTGAGCGTTCGCTTCCCCGGATACCAACGCCAAGGAAAGGTTGTTTGAGGGTTTTCAAGGGATTCTTTTTGAATTATTTAGTTTTTTAAAGGTAATTCTGGTTTTCTTCAACGAGGGTCTTGTTGTTGTTGCATAGATGGTGTTCATGGTCTGTGGTTCCATGTTTGTCTCAGAGTCGTGTCGATCTCCTCACATGTGTCCAACATGCCCCAAAAAGTTCCCCAAGAAACGGTTCTTCTAACTGAGTGATCCTCTGAGTCGTGATCCTCTCTCTGAGTCGTGATCCTCTCTCTGAGTCGTGATCCTCTCTCTCTCTGAGCCGTGATCCTCTCTCTCTCTGAGCCGTGATCCTCTCTCTCTCTGAGCCGTGATCCTCTCTCTCTCTGAGCCGTGATCCTCTCTCTCTCTGAGCCGTGATCCTCTCTCTCTCTGAGCCGTGATCCTCTCTCTCTCTGAGCCGTGATCCTCTCTCTGAGTCGTGATCCTCTCTCTCTCTGAGTCGTGATCCTCTCTCTCTCTGAGTCGTGATCCTCTCTCTCTCTGAGCCATGATCCTCTCTCTCTCTGAGCCGTGATCCTCTCTCTCTGAGCCGTGATCCTCTCTCTCTCTGAGCCGTGATCCTCTCTCTCTCTGAGCCGTGATCCTCTCTCTCTCTGAGTCGTGATCCTCTCTCTGAGTCGTGATCCTCTCTCTCTCTGAGCCGTGATCCTCTCTCTCTCTGAGCCGTGATCCTCTCTCTCTCTGAGCCGTGATCCTCTCTCTCTCTGAGCCGTGATCCTCTCTCTCTCTGAGCCGTGATCCTCTCTCTCTCTGAGCCGTGATCCTCTCTCTCTCTGAGTCGTGATCCTCTCTCTGAGTCGTGATCCTCTCTCTCTCTGAGCCGTGATCCTCTCTCTCTCTGAGTCGTGATCCTCTCTCTCTCTGAGCCATGATCCTCTCTCTCTCTGAGCCGTGATCCTCTCTCTCTGAGCCGTGATCCTCTCTCTCTCTGAGCCGTGATCCTCTCTCTCTCTGAGCCGTGATCCTCTCTCTCTCTGAGTCGTGATCCTCTCTCTGAGTCGTGATCCTCTCTCTCTCTGAGCCGTGATCCTCTCTCTCTCTGAGTCGTGATCCTCTCTCTCTCTGAGCCGTGATCCTCTCTCTCTCTGAGCCGTGATCCTCTCTCTCTGAGCCGTGATGGAGTTGTATTCCAACAGGAGTCGTGGTTTTCGACCTGTATGAACTCTGTTCTCTGCTCTGTAGCGTGAAGCTGCTCTGTAATGACCGTGTCTGATGCTCACTGTGTTTCGTGTTCTTCATGCTGTATTTTACACCACTGGTTGTGCACCGAGTATTAAATGTGTTCACAGTTGGGAGGTGTTGTCGTCTTTACATGCAGTGGTTGGGTTTATGGATATGAATCTGATCCATTCTCGTCACCGTTCCAGTTTATTTCTGTGGACCCCCAAAAAGGAAAACATTTAAATTAAAGTGTAGGTCCATTTGTATTGTTGTTTTTTAGGTTTTCACATCATGCTGGAGCTTGCCCTAATTGTTCATCTTTTCTATGAACAAATTGGAGATTACAGAGAAAGTATAATATTATGTTATTATTTAATATTTATATTCAAATCTGGTACCTCAATGGATAAAAAAGAAGCTAAAAAGGTCAGACAATGCTCAGACTCATCAGCGCTGATATCATTGCAACCATATCCTGCAGAACAGATACACTCTTTTAAATATATGAATCTATTCATCCTGTAATGATAATATAATAATAATAATAATAATAATGTAGACAGGCTCAGTCTCTAGCTGATCCAGCTCTGAGGCTGGATGACATGCAGTCAGCTCTGTGAAGCTGAAGCACGTTATGGAGTCACATGACTGTCTGCTGAAGCTTTGGGATGGAGAACATAAAGGTGCAATCATACTTTTATGATAAAAAGTGTGGAATGAAAACCATAGGAACAAAGTCCAGAGAGCAGAGCATCACATGCAGACTGAGGTCAAGGCCACAGGGTTCAGTGAAACAGCAATGTGTGAACGTTGCGCAGAAGAAGAGTTATCTCTCATATGAAACACTAGAGCTTGAAACACTTCAGACAGTAAGGTAGGAATAGCAGTTATAGTGCCATAGTATAGTTAACATCAAAATAGGTAACATGATTACAGAGGGAGTATCGGTGTACACAGGGGAAATGATGTTTGCACTGCAGTGGATAGAGGACACAAGACCACTGAGGTCAATCATTTGTTCAGACTCCAGTTCATCACTAGACAGCTTGCAGTCATTCAGACAGTAGACGGACGTCCTCCTTGAAATGCAGCAAACACTCTACAGGATTCAAATGATGTATGACAGTGGTGTTCTTATGGGTTCTGCACATGGGGGTTAAGGGAAATGAAATGGAGGATAGAGCGGCAAAAGAAGCCGCAAAGAGTGGCTCAAAAGTTGACGTCAACTTCAGTAAATCAGAGGCCAAGGGGATTATTAAAATGAGGTTAAAGGAAAGGTGGCAGAAGCAATGTGAGGAGGACAGAAAGGGGTGATGGTTGTACAGAGGAAAGAGGAAGTGAGATGTGCAGGAGGGAACAGGAGAGAGGAAGCCGTCATGAGACTGTGATCTGGACTCACTGGGCTGAACGGCATGCAATGGAAATAGGGAAACACGAGCAGATGTGACTATTGTGGGCGGGAGGAAACAATCCAACATGTTATTCTACACTGAGCATGAGAATGAAAGGAGACCGCTGGTTGGAGGCCTGGGCAAGGAGCGGGTACGGCTGGACTCTCACCTTCCAAAAATAATGAGTCGGTTTTTGTTATGTGATATAGTGCACAAGCTGCCTCTAGACACTGACAACAGGCTTACTGTGATACTGGTCACATGTTATGATTACTAATATTATGTTCCAGGGAGATTTACATTGACAAAAATGCTAACTAAATTGCTATCTTAAACGCCATCTTGAAGCTTGTAGGTTGAAGCTTGTAAAATGTCCTAAGTAGGGCTGCAACTAACGATTGTTTTAATAATCGATTAATCGGTTGATTATTTTTTCGATTCATCGATGAATCGGATAAAAAAATTTTTTTATCAAAAAAGCGTTCATTTCCAACCCTTTATTCAAAAACAGAAGTGACAGTGCAAAACATCTTCAGAAAGCACCAACAGGTTGCTCCTTGAACATCCCTGAGCTGTTCATTAAAACAACAAAATGGACTAACACTAAAAACATACACATCTATGCTTTACATCTGCCAAATGTGAGCCCTTTTTACTGTAATTGATCCCTCCAGAGGCTGCATTTACATACCCTGCTTTATCAATATGTATGAAATACTGGACAGAGGGAAGCTGTACTGCTCCATATAGAGCGTCCTCTTCCTTAAACTCTTTCATTCTGGGTCTCTTATGACCACGACGTCACGTTGTTGGCTAAGCCCGACTACGTGATTTGCTTCATTCTACTTTGAGTAAAAAAAACAAAAACCTTTAGCCAGATCCTCCGGTGAGCCGGTTTAACGTTAACGAGTGACTGGTGAACTGAACCAGACCGGGGGGTGACGGCATGTTTCATCACGTTACGGTTTTCTACAAGCAAGACTGAACTGTAACGGAACATAACGCAACTTTAACGACAATACACAACCCAAACACGTTAGCTAACGCGATAGCAAGCTGACTAGCTTCCATTAAAAACAAGTTTGAGGAACATGAAGACGCTGATTGGCCAAGACTCGATTTGTCAAAGATCTTCTATTTTTGAGAAGATCACGACCTCAGCTTTTCTCGTGTCTCACTCCAATCTCAGAAACGCTGGCCGGCCAGTTGCTCTGCGCCGCTCTTTTTTTTTTCTCCGCGATTTATTGCCCGGCGTAATAATCGCGCGACACAACGAATCGATAATGAAATTCGTTGCCAACACTTTTGATAATCGATTTTTATCGATTTTATCGATTCGTTGTTGCAGCCCTAGTCCTAAGTCACATTGTCTTGTGACTTAGGCCATTATTGTAAAAAGGTGACGATATGGTGTTCTGCAAGGTAACTGGAGTAGGTGCTGTAAAGCACTATTATCTTAGGATAACAAGGATTATTGAGAGAATATGAGCCCTGGGTTTATTTATTTGGGTTGGTTAGTTATGGTTTGGTTTGTTGAAGCTATGTGTACATATATATATTTTTGTTATTTTAGTTTTGTTGTTGGTTGTTTTTGTAATTGTATTTAGTATATTATTTGTTGACAGGGCCAGTGCTAGACGTCCTGATCCTCACCAGTAGGTGGCGGTAATGCACCAAACAGTTGTTTGCCAACCGCCAATAATATAAGCCTCAAAGAAGAAGAAGAAGAAGAAGAAGAAGAAGCAGCAGCCCTCGTCACATGACTTCTAGACAACAACACAGCCGGAGCAGAGTGTCCGTGTTGTGGGAACATTTCTCTCGCTGTCCCCTTCAGATGGTGGCGGCGGAGCGGCGGCGTGCCTTTTGATCTCGACACCGTTCCCGCGGCTTGACGCTCCCGCGCTGTCACGCGCGCTTCTCCTGCGCGAGGAAACCAGCGCGCGCATCTCTCGTGGAGCCGAGGTGCGTACATGTCAGTCTGGAAGGCCCGAATGAACGACACCTTTACGTGCTTCAGGTTAAACTGAACGGCCATCGTGTTCAGGTGGAACGCCTCTTCGTGAACTGCGACACGGCGGTACTCAGAAGGTGTTAAGTCCATAACTATGGCCGCTAAAGTAGGTTTGTTTTGTTAATAAAAGCGGAAGTAATCCCAATAGGCTCGTTCAAAGAGCTTCTTCTCTCCTGGAACCCAGAGAGCAGCAGCAGCAGCAGCAGGAGGAGGACAGGTTTCAGCCTTCAAAGTAAACACAGGAAGTCACAGAACACGTCTTCCGGTTAGTTCCCATCTGTAGGCTACTTGTAGTTTACAGATCACGTTTGGATTCATTCATGTGTGTTTACAAATATATATTTATGTAGACATGTATGTGTAGCTGCATCCTTTGGTCTTTTTATGTCTGCCTGTGAATGTGTTATGTAAATAATCTTTATTAACAACCACAGAAGATGTGTTTTTAGATTAAACATGAGACTAATAGTCAACAATCCAGCGTTTAGTGTTAAACTACACATAAATAATAATGTTCTCCAACATGTGGTGTTTGCTGTCAGATCTAAGAGCCAATCAGCTCTCTGATGTGGGACAGCAGGCGTTTCCCATCATGCACTGGGCCACACGGTCGGTGGAGGGCTACTGCGATGCATTGCACGCTGATCGATTCTCCGCAGAACTGGATCCTCTCCAACGAGCCGAGTGACTAACTGCTAAAAGGACAACGTAACACACAGAGAGCATCTCTTATTATGTATATGCAATACAAATCTAGACCTGTAATATACTAGTTGTAAAGCGTTCTATGGGAGAAAGTACAGGAAGCTTGTTGGACAATACGATTTACGTCACCTGCCAAAATAACGGATACAGGAATGACAGTATTAATTAACAGGAAGGCATTAATTCCAGAATTTATTAACTCTTCTATTTTATTTCCCCTTCTTTGCATTAATATAAATGAGATAATTATAATTATAATTTATGTATCGAGTCATTTATTTATTATTTTTTTATTTTGCCAGCTTCCATCCTTCAAACAAATCATCACATTTGACCAACTAAGTTCAGCATTATAGCAGTGTGTTTTTAATTAGTTCGTTAGCCAACGGTAAATAAAATAAACTGTACTGGGCTACACATTCCTAACTTTGATATAATGTCATTAGATGCAGATATTTCCCTTTGTATGTCCATCTGCTGCTTGGTCTGGAGGGTCAGTGGCATACCAGCTTTTATTTGTTGTCTTTCTACAGTTTGACAAAGATGAAGGTGGCTTCTTATTTCCATGTGTTATCCACACAGGATCTCATTTCTTTATTCCAATGAGTAGAGAGATTCGAGGCAGACATCATGTGACATCAGACCAAGACGCATCATTTCACTCTGAACCCGTGGAGCTGTGGAGCTCTATGGCAGATATTGCTATAAAAACTGTATAATTCACTTCTTTATTTACTCATAACCAGTAACATATAGACTGATATCTACACATCTGAACACACAGAGAGAGAGAGGGAGAGAGAGGGAGAGAGAGGGAGAGAGGGAGAGGGAGAGAGGGAGAGAGAGAGAGGGAGAGAGAGAGGGAGAGAGAGAGGGAGAGAGAGAGAGAGATCCGCTATAACGTATTTTAGCTCACAAACCAACTCAGTTTCATATATATATATAACTCTACAATAGAGGAGCATTCACACACCATGTATTGGTCAGAACAGTGAAACTGAAGAGCACAGGGTTGTATCTGGCTGTAAATAACAGGAGACGTGTGATTGTGCCTCACAGGTCAGAGGTCACGATGGCGTCGGCGGTGGAGCGGACCGACGAGCACGTGAGGGAGTACCTGATGTACCGCGGCTTCACCAGCACCCTGAAGCACCTGGACACGGACATCAAGGCCGACAAGGAGAAAGGCTTCAGGGTGGATATGTGCTCCATTACGTCAAGAATGACTTTCATGGTTCCCGTCCTAAAACCTCAGAACGTTCCCGTGTAGCGCGTGCTGACTGTAGCGTGTGCTGACTGTAGCGTGTGCTGACTGTAGCGTGTGCTGACTGTAGCGCGTGCTGACTGTAGCGTGTGCTGACTGTAGCGTGTGCTGACTGTAGCGTGTGTGCTGACTGTAGCGTGTGTGCTGACTGTAGCGTGTGTGCTGACTGTAGCGTGTGCTGACTGTAGCGTGTGCTGACTGTAGCGTGTGCTGACTGTAGCGTGTGTGCTGACTGTAGCGTGTGTGCTGACTGTAGCGTGTGCTGACTGTAGCGTGTGCTGACTGTAGCGTGTGTGCTGACTGTAGCGTGTGTGCTGACTGTAGCGTGTGTGCTGACTGTAGCGTGTGTGCTGACTGTAGCGTGTGTGCTGACTGTAGCGTGTGTGCTGACTGTAGCGTGTGCTGACTGTAGCGCGTGCTGACTGTAGCGTGTGCTGACTGTAGCGTGTGCTGACTGTAGCGCGTGCTGACTGTAGCGCGTGCTGACTGTAGCGCGTGTGCTGACTGTAGCGCGTGTGCTGACTGTAGCGTGTGTGCTGACTGTAGCGTGTGTGCTGACTGTAGCGCGTGCTGACTGTAGCGCGTGCTGACTGTAGCGCGTGCTGACTGTAGCGTGTGTGCTGACTGTAGCGTGTGCTGACTGTAGCGTGTGTGCTGACTGTAGCGCGTGCTGACTGTAGCGCGTGCTGACTGTAGCGCGTGCTGACTGTAGCGTGTGTGCTGACTGTAGCGCGTGCTGACTGTAGCGCGTGCTGACTGTAGCGTGTGTGCTGACTGTAGCGTGTGTGCTGACTGTAGCGCATGCTGACTGTAGCGTGTGCTGACTGTAGCGCGTGCTGACTGTAGCGCGTGCTGACTGTAGCGTGTGCTGACTGTAGCGTGGTGTTGCAGGTGGATAAGATCATGGAGCAGCTGCAGCAGTTTGTCCAGAGCTTCGACCTGTTCGGGCTGAAGGAGTACTGGCTTTACCTGGACCGCCGCCTGCTGTGCCGCCTGGAGGACGTCTACAGATCCACCGTCAACAAGCTGAGGACCAGCCTGTACAGATACTACGTCATCAACACCATCCAGGTAGAAAGGTCCAGAACCGCAGCTCTACAACCGGTTAACAGTCTCTAGCACTCAGGCTTCTCACGGTCATGGAGAACCTGGAAGTTTAAAATGGTTATTTCAGGCCTGGAAAAGTCATGGAAAAAAATAAAACCCCCAAAGTTTAGTAAAAGTCATGTAAATGTGTTATATTCATGTGTTCATGTAAATGTGTTATATTCATGTGTTCATTTCGTTCATTTACGCTGAGTTTGAAGTAATGAATATGCTTTTAAAAGAGACTCAGAATATAAGCAGGCATACATACAGGCATCTATATAAATGTTTATTCTTTTAATCAAACTATGGTCTCATTCATTTGAGTAATTAAGGTTTACTGTATGCTTTGTGTTCTCATTGTTAGTTTAAATACTACATTTACTCACTTTCTACTGTTTACACCCAGACTTCACTAAATGCTTGTGACATTTAGTTAAAAGTCATGGAAATCCATTGGTCAGAATGTGTATAAACCCTGACTACACCTCCCCTTGTCCCCTCGTCCCCTCGTCCCCTTGTCCCCTCGTCCCCTTGTCCTCTCGACCCCTTGTCCTCTCGACCCCTCGTCCCCTCGTCCTCTCGTCCCCTCATCCCCTTGTCCTCTCGACCCCTTGTCCTCTCGTCCCCTCGTCCCCTCGTCCCCTCGTCCTCTCGTCCCCTCGTCCTCTCGTCCCCTCATCCCCTTGTCCTCTCGACCCCTTGTCCTCTCGTCCCCTCGTCCTCCCCTCGTCCCCTCGTCCCCTCGTCCCCTCATCCCCTCGTCCCCTCGTCCCCTCGTCCCCTTGTCCCCTTGTCCCCTCGTCCCCTCGTCCCCTCATCCCCTTGTCCCCTTGTCCTCTCGACCTCTCGTCCCCTCGTCCTCTCATCCCCTTGTCCTCTCGTCCCCTCATCCCCTTGTCCTCTCATCCCCTTGTCCTCTCGTCCCCTCATCCCCTCATCCCCTTGTCCTCTCGTCCCCTCGTCCCCTCATCCCCTTGTCTTCTCGTCCCCTCGTCCTCTCGTCCTCTCGTCCCCTCATCCCCTTGTCTTCTCGTCCCCTCATCCCCTCATCCCCTTGTCTTCTCGTCCCCTCGTCCCCTCGTCCCCTCGTCCTCTCGTCCCCTCGTCCTCTCGTCCTCTCGTCCCCTCGTCCCCTCGTCCTCTCGTCCTCTCGTCCCCTCGTCCTCTCGTCCCCTCGTCCCCTCATCCCCTCATCCTCTCATCCCCTCATCCCCTCATACTCTCGTCCTCTCGTCCTCTCATCCCCTCGTCCCCTCGTCCTCTCATCTTCTCGTCCCCTCGTCCTCTCGTCCTCTCGTCCCCTCGTCCCCTCGTCCTCTCGTCCCCTCGTCCCCTCGTCTTCTCGTCTTCTCGTCCCCTCATCCTCTCGTCCCCTCATCCTCTCGTCCTCTCGTCCTCTCATCTTCTCGTCCCCTCGTCCTCTCGTCCCCTCGTCCCCTCGTCCTCTCGTCCCCTCGTCCCCTCGTCCTCTCATCTTCTCATCCCCTCGTCCCCTCGTCCTCTCGTCCCCTCATCCCCTCATCCTCTCATCCCCTCGTCCCCTCATCCCCTCGTCCTCTCATCCCCTCGTCCCCTCGTCCCCTCGTCCTCTCATCTTCTCGTCCCCTCGTCCCCTCGTCTTCTCGTCTTCTCGTCCCCTCATCCTCTCGTCCCCTCATCCTCTCGTCCTCTCGTCCTCTCATCTTCTCGTCCCCTCGTCCTCTCATCTTCTCATCCCCTCGTCCCCTCGTCCCCTCATCCCCTCATCCTCTCATCCCCTCGTCCCCTCGTCCCCTCGTCCTCTCATCCCCTCGTCCCCTCGTCCCCTCGTCCTCTCATCCTCTCGTCCCCTCGTCCCCTCGTCTTCTCGTCTTCTCGTCCCCTCATCCTCTCGTCCCCTCATCCTCTCGTCCTCTCGTCCTCTCATCTTCTCGTCCCCTCGTCCTCTCGTCCCCTCGTCCCCTCGTCCTCTCGTCCCCTCGTCCCCTCGTCCCCTCGTCCCCTCGTCCTCTCGTCCCCTCATCCCCTCATCCTCTCATCCCCTCGTCCCCTCGTCCCCTCGTCCTCTCATCCCCTCGTCCCCTCGTCCCCTCGTCTTCTCATCTTCTCGTCCCCTCGTCCCCTCGTCCTCTCGTCCCCTCGTCCCCTCGTCCTCTCATCCTCTCATCTTCTCATCCCCTCGTCCCCTCATCCTCTCATCCCCTCGTCCCCTCATCCTCTCGTCCCCTCGTCCTCTCGTCCCCTCGTCCTCTCGTCCCCTCATCCCCTCATCCCCTCATCCTCTCATCCCCTCATCCCCTCATCCTCTCGTCCTCTCGTCCTCTCATCCCCTCGTCCCCTCGTCCTCTCATCTTCTCGTCCTCTCGTCCCCTCGTCCCCTCGTCCTCTCGTCCCCTCGTCCCCTCGTCTTCTCGTCTTCTCGTCCCCTCATCCTCTCGTCCTCTCGTCCTCTCATCTTCTCGTCCCCTCGTCCCCTCGTCCTCTCGTCTTCTCGTCTTCTCGTCCCCTCATCCTCTCGTCCCCTCGTCTTCTCGTCTTCTCGTCCCCTCGTCCTCTCGTCCTCTCGTCCTCTCATCTTCTCGTCCCCTCGTCCCCTCGTCCTCTCGTCCCCTCGTCCCCTCGTCCCCTCGTCCCCTCGTCCTCTCATCCTCTCATCCCCTCATCCCCTCGTCCTCTCGTCCTCTCATCCCCTCGTCCTCTCATCTTCTCGTCCCCTCGTCCTCTCGTCCTCTCGTCCCCTCGTCCCCTCGTCCTCTCGTCCCCTCGTCCTCTCGTCCCCTCATCCCCTCATCCCCTCATCCTCTCATCCTCTCATACTCTCGTCCTCTCGTCCTCTCATCCTCTCATCCCCTCATCCCCTCATCCTCTCGTCCTCTCGTCCCCTCGTCCTCTCATCTTCTCGTCCCCTCGTCCTCTCGTCCTCTCGTCCCCTCGTCCCCTCGTCCTCTCGTCCTCTCGTCCCCTCGTCCTCTCGTCCCCTCATCCCCTCATCCTCTCATCCCCTCATCCCCTCATACTCTCGTCCTCTCGTCCTCTCATCCCCTCGTCCCCTCGTCCTCTCATCTTCTCGTCCCCTCGTCCCCTCGTCCCCTCGTCCCCTCGTCTTCTCGTCCCCTCATCCTCTCGTCCCCTCATCCTCTCGTCCTCTCGTCCTCTCATCTTCTCGTCCCCTCGTCCCCTCGTCCTCTCGTCCCCTCGTCCCCTCATCCTCTCGTCCCCTCGTCCCCTCGTCCCCTCGTCCTCTCATCCTCTCATCCCCTCGTCCTCTCGTCCTCTCGTCCTCTCATCCCCTCGTCCTCTCATCTTCTCGTCCCCTCGTCCTCTCGTCCTCTCATCCCCTCGTCCCCTCGTCCTCTCATCTTCTCGTCCCCTCGTCCCCTCGTCCTCTCATCTTCTCATCTTCTCATCCCCTCGTCCCCTCGTCCCCTCATCCCCTCGTCCCCTCATCCCCTCGTCCTCTCATCCCCTCGTCCCCTCGTCCTCTCATCTTCTCGTCCCCTCGTCCCCTCGTCCTCTCATCCTCTCATCTTCTCATCCCCTCGTCCCCTCATCCTCTCATCCCCTCGTCCCCTCATCCTCTCGTCCCCTCGTCCTCTCGTCCTCTCGTCCCCTCGTCCTCTCGTCCCCTCATCCCCTCATCCCCTCATCCCCTCATACTCTCGTCCTCTCGTCCTCTCATCCCCTCGTCCCCTCGTCCTCTCATCTTCTCGTCCCCTCGTCCTCTCGTCCCCTCGTCCCCTCGTCCCCTCATCCCCTCGTCCTCTCGTCCCCTCGTCCCCTCGTCTTCTCGTCTTCTCGTCCCCTCATCCTCTCGTCCCCTCGTCCTCTCGTCCTCTCGTCCTCTCATCTTCTCGTCCCCTCGTCCCCTCGTCCCCTCGTCCTCTCATCCTCTCGTCCTCTCGTCCCCTCGTCCCCTCGTCCTCTCATCCTCTCATCCTCTCATCCCCTCGTCCTCTCGTCCTCTCATCTTCTCGTCCCCTCGTCCTCTCGTCCTCTCATCCCCTCGTCCCCTCGTCCTCTCATCTTCTCGTCCCCTCGTCCCCTCGTCCTCTCATCTTCTCATCTTCTCATCCCCTCGTCCTCTCGTCCTCTCGTCCCCTCATCCCCTCATCCTCTCATCCCCTCATCCCCTCGTCCTCTCGTCCTCTCATCCCCTCGTCCCCTCGTCCCCTCATCTTCTCGTCCCCTCGTCCCCTCGTCCTCTCGTCCCCTCGTCCCCTCGTCCTCTCATCCTCTCATCTTCTCATCCCCTCGTCCCCTCATCCTCTCATCCCCTCGTCCCCTCATCCTCTCATCCTCTCGTCCCCTCGTCCCCTCGTCCTCTCGTCCCCTCGTCCTCTCATCTTCTTGTCCCCTCATCCTCTCGTCCTCTCATCCCCTCGTCCTCTCGTCCTCTCGTCCCCTCGTCCTCTCATCCTCTCGTCCCCTCGTCCTCTCGTCCCCTCGTCCTCTCATCTTCTCGTCCTCTCGTCCCCTCGTCCTCTCATCTTCTCGTCCCCTTTCCCCTCATCCCCTCGTCCCCTCATCCCCTCGTCCTCTCATCTTCTCGTCCCCTTTCCCCTCGTCCTCTCATCCTCTCGTCCCCTCGTCCTCTCATCCTCTCATCCTCTCGTCCCCTCGTCCTCTCATCCCCTCGTCCCCTCGTCCTCTCATCTTCTCGTCCCCTTGTCCCCTCGTCCTCTCATCCTCTCATCCTCTCATCCCCTGTCCCCTCGTCCCCTCGTCCTCTCGTCCCCTCATCCCCTCGTCCTCTCATCCCCTTTCCTCTCGTCCCCTCATCCTCTCATCCCCTCGTCCCCTCATCCTCTCATCCTCTCATCCCCTCGTCCCCTCATCTTCTCGTCACCTCGTCTTCTCGTCCTCTCATCCCCTTTCCTCTCGTCCCCTCATCCTCTCATCCCCTTTCCTCTCGTCCCCTCATCCTCTCATCCCCTCGTCCCCTCATCTTCTCGTCACCTCGTCTTCTCGTCCTCTCATCCCCTTTCCTCTCGTCCCCTCATCCTCTCATCCCCTTTCCTCTCGTCCCCTCATCCTCTCGTCCCCTCGTCCTCTCATCCTCTCGTCCTCTCGTCCCCTCGTCCCCTCATCCTCTCATCCTCTCGTCCCCTCATCCCCTCGTCCTCTCGTCCCCTCAGAAAGGGAACCTGGAGAAGACTCAGGAGTTCTTCCAGAAGCAGGCGCTGGAGCTGCAGGGTCAGGTCGAGTGGCGTGATTGGTTCATTCTGCCGTTCATCCCCGCCCCCGACCAGAACCCCGCCTTCTCTCCCTACTTCTCCCGCCAGTGGGCCGACACCTTCCTGGTGTCGCTGCACAACTTCCTGTCCGTCCTCTTCCAGTGCATGCATATCCTTCAGCGTATCGTCCAGAATGAAGCCGCTGTAAAGAACTGATCCCCTTGGTCTGTTTGACATGTAAACTCTGTACTGGTTCCCAGTCCTTAACTGGTCGTCACCCCAGCCTGTTCTGCTGAGTTTTGATGCTGAAGTCCAGAAGGCGACGGGCCTGGCGGAGGAGAACGAGCAGCTCAGCCAGCTGGTGAGCGTGACGTGATGAAGACATATTCATATTCACCTCTCGTGGTTGAGGCAGTTCCTTTAAGACTCGCTTTAACAATCAATTCACAAAGTTCATATTGTGTTTTTACATGTTTCTCATTTAGTTAAAACCAGTCACATCGTTTTTTAATGAGTGCCATCATATTGTCATCAAACTGGTGGATTGCATTTGGTTTATTTATTAAAACCTTTTCATTATCAGATCATCATTTTTTTTGTAGCACGTCACAAAAGTGCAGCATTGTTGCTGGTAGCAGATTTTAATCAGTACTAATTAATTAACATAAAAATATGTAATGATTTTAAATAAATTAAGTATGAATTTTAAGCCCATATATTAGTATCAAAGAATGATGTAATCAGCTTACGCCATAATACCATTATATGAACTAACAGAATGTAAAAGAAGATAACCTTTTGGAAAAATAAGGACAACCTCAACATTTGATATTAATCAATTAAATCTTAATTTCAGGGTTACTACAGTTATTTTTACAGTGTACATTTCATTATTATTTCACATGCAGACAAATCAAATGATCAAGTTCTTTCAAAATGAAATATTTATTGGACTAGTTGCATAGCTAAACTACTAAAGAGCAAATGAATGAATGAACAATGAACCTGTCCTGGTGAGGACCTGTAGTTTTACAGTCTTCAATCGTGAATTCATTAGAGATGTTTCTGACCCCGGGTGGGTCGTCCGGAAGTTAACCATTTATTTTATGCTGAGTTTTGGCATGATGATGATGATGATGATGATGATGATGATGGGTTATAGGGCTGTGCGGTGTACCGCATATACTACTTACATGTAATGGTTATAACTTTAGTCATGGTTAAAAACTTTATAACAACAATTAATAACCAACAGCTAACACTCTTTAACAGGTAAAGCACCACGACACAACAGTTTGTGACACTGATAATTGTACATTTATAAAATTACACCGCCTAACTTCCCAGCAAAGCCCTGGACAGGCTCCAGTATGTGCAAAACTCGGCTGCCAGGGTTCTCACCCGCACCAAGCCCTGGCAGCACATCACCCTCACCCACCTCCTTATGCTCCTCCTTATGCTCCTCCTTATGCTCCTCCTCCTCCTTATGCTCCTCCTCATGCTCCTCCTCCTCCTTATGCTCCTCCTCATGCTCCTCCTCATGCTCCTCCTCATGCTCCTCCTCCTCCTTATGCTCCTCCTCATGCTCCTCCTCCTCCTTATGCTCCTCCTCATGCTCCTCCTCATGCCCTGGCAGCACATCACCCTCACCCACCTCCACTGGCTTCCGGTCAAGTCCCGCATCACCTACAAGATCCTCCTCCTTATGCTCCTCCTCATGCTCCTCCTCATGCTCCTCATGCTCCTCCTCATGCTCCTCCTCATGCTCCTCCTCATGCTCCTCCTCCTCTTCATGCTCCTCCTCTTCATGCTCCTCCTCCTCCTCCTCATGCTCCTCATGCTCCTCCTCCTCATGCTCCTCCTCATGCTCCTCCTCCTCATGCTCCTCCTCTTCATGCTCCTCCTCCTCATGCTCCTCCTCATGCTCCTCCTCTTCATGCTCCTCCTCCTCATGCTCCTCCTCTTCATGCTCCTCCTCCTCATGCTCCTCCTCATGCTCCTCCTCTTCATGCTCCTCCTCCTCATGCTCCTCCTCATGCTCCTCCTCCTCATGCTCCTCCTCTTCATGCTCCTCCTCCTCATGCTCCTCCTCATGCTCCTCCTCTTCATGCTCCTCCTCCTCATGCTCCTCCTCATGCTCCTCCTCCTCATGCTCCTCCTCTTCATGCTCCTCCTCCTCATGCTCCTCCTCATGCTCCTCCTCTTCATGCTCCTCCTCCTCATGCTCCTCCTCATGCTCCTCCTCTTCATGCTCCTCCTCTTCATGCTCATGCTCCTCATGCTCATGCTCCTCATGCTCATGCTCCTCCTCATGCTCCTCCTCTTCATGCTCCTCCTCTTCATGCTCATGCTCCTCATGCTCATGCTCCTCCTCCTCATGCTCATGCTCCTCTTCATGCTCCTCTTCATGCTCCTCCTCTTCATGCTCCTCCACTTCATGCTCCTCCTCATGCTCCTCATGCTCATGCTCCTCCTCTTCATGCTCCTCCTCCTCATGCTCCTCCTCATGCTCCTCCTCTTCATGCTCCTCCTCCTCATGCTCCTCCTCATGCTCCTCCTCTTCATGCTCCTCCTCCTCATGCTCCTCCTCTTCATGCTCCTCCTCCTCATGCTCCTCCTCCTCATGCTCCTCCTCCTCCTCCTCATGCTCCTCCTCATGCTCCTCCTCATGCTCCTCCTCCTCTTCATGCTCCACCTCTTCATGCTCCTCCTCCTCCTCCTCATGCTCCTCCTCCTCATGCTCCTCCTCCTCATGCTCCTCCTCCTCATGCTCCTCTTCATGCTCCTCCTCTTCATGCTCCTCCTCATGCTCATGCTCCTCATGCTCCTCCTCCTCCTCATGCTCCTCCTCATGCTCCTCCTCCTCCTCATGCTCCTCCTCCTCCTTATGCTCCTCCTCATGCTCCTCCTCATGCCCTGGCAGCACATCACCCTCATCCACCTCCACTGGCTTCCGGTCAAGTCCCGCATCACCTACAAGATCCTCCTCCTCCCCTACAAATCCCTCCATGCCCTGGCTCCTCAGCATCTATCTAACCTCCTCCACCCTTACACACAGTCCCGGAACCTTCGATCCTCACGGGTCAGCTCTCCATCCCTCACACAAAAATGCAAACTTTTGGGGACAGAGCCTTCAGTGTGACAGCCCCCACACTCTGGAACTCTCTCCCCATAGAGCTCCGCAACACACCGTCTCTGGACACCTTCAAAAAACTCCTCAAAACTCACCTCTTCACCAAAGCCTATGTCCTCTAGCTACTGTTGCATTTGTTATGTTGATTCATGTCTTTGTTAAGCGTCCTTGGGTTTCATGAAAGGCGCTATTTAAATCCTAGCTATTATTATTATTATTATTATTATTATTATTATTATTAACTGCATGCTGGGTACAGCTCGCCGACTATCATGAAACTCTGTCGCAGAAAGAGACAGACCCTTCCGGTCTTTTTTTCCTCTACGTTCCCCTGGGTCCTAGGTCCCTCCATGTTTAGCTTCCTAACACTCTGTGTACCAACAAACAGCTGCTGGCCAGCGAGCGGTGAACAACTACGGCGGCGCCTCTTTTCGGTGTCAATGAATGTGTTTACTCAAAAAATAATACTGTGATATACCGTGAAACCGCCAGAATCTTGCAGAATACCGTGATATGAATGTTTGTCCACACCGCCCAGCCTAGAGGCTCATGACGTTCTTTATCTGACCCTCTGCCTTGTCTCCTGTCATCCAGCTGTTTGCCCTGCAGACGGAGAGCCGCGACCAGAGAGAGGGAGACGAGATGGTCCACCACAAGCTGCCGGTCTATGTCCAGAACATGGACCGCCTGGGGGACACCGAGCTGTGAGACACTTCCATCCCATAATTATTACTGGCTACAACTAAGACGGCTGCCACTCGTTTTAAAATACCATTGACAATATAATGCTTGAAACCAAAATGTTTTTATTGGACCGATAAAGATGCTTCTTAAAGATTCCCCACCAACAGGAATAGACGATGTCCTGCTTTAGGTTGAAGCTCTTCAATGTGTTGTGCAGTTGTCGGGCCATAAGCATCCGGACTGTGCCGCCATGTTTCTGTGTTGCCGCTTCACTCCACTGCAGAGGATTAGAACTGAAGCGTCAGTTTGTGGTCGACCGCTTTAATCTAACGGAGACAACAGGAATACCGTGTGTGAACACATGAATGTGAATACAGAAGGTTCACAGCAGGAACCACTGGAACCCTGAAGGCAGCTTAGACCAGAACACATCCGCTGAGCGGGTCAGATGAAGCTTCTCTGGAGATGAAACCAGATGAACTTGAACCAGAACGACATATCTTTGTCTGTCCATTGAATTAAAGCTGAATGTTTCCACTTCGACCAGATGTTGACCGCTTCAGTTCAAATGACTTGAGTCAGAAACCGTTTACTTAGCAGGTATGTTCACACAAACGAGGATTTCTCTTGGCAGAAGGTGCATAACCTGAGACGTTAGACGGCAACAGCAGTGCAATAGATATTGAATAAAGTGTGAGGTCAAGCGCTCAGACCAAAGGATAGCAGTAATGTAAAGTGTGTGTTAGTTGCATTGAGAAATGTCGTGCCCAGTCCACATGCTCATGGCCGGCCGCACGTCTCCTCTGGAAGGGTTTCTCTCCATCGCAGTTCTTCCGCCTGGTTTGTTGTTGAGTTTGCTGTCGTTCCACAAACAGGGCAGACTCCACTGGTTGGTGTTGAGCGTTAGCATGCAGCTAGTTGTTCATGTCGGTGCACTGACTCACTGCATTGGTTTAAAAGTTTCACTATGAAGTCGTATATGTTGAGCATGTGGAACAGAACACGGCCGACCTGCTAACGTTCTGCTCATGCTTCAGTTTAAATTATGATTTGAGTTCTGAGATTATTCTCTGAATTCTGAGGAAAGGTTTTTTTAATACAATCTGATATTCTGAGTAATGCAACAGAAGTCAAAAATAATACTTTTTAAATATAAAATAAGCAGCAGTATCATGAGAGCAGATGAATGTGAGGAAGTAAAGAGTTACTTTGAAGTTTGAAGCCCTTCAAAGCAGCAAAACTGCTGTTCTGTTATTCATTCACTGAGTACAGATTTAAACATTTGACCTAAGTTACTGTTGCTGTTGCAGTGTCTGCTGTTAGACTGTGTGTTGTGATGCAGTTGATGTTGTCAAATAAACAATTCACCTGATGAATTGTTGTTTCTTGTCAGTACGATCCGTTTTTTGAATATTCACATATATATTCATACAGTAATATTCATTTAGGTTTCACTCTATTCATCCAGTAATATTCATTTAGGTTTCACTCTATTCATACAGTAATATTCATTTAGGTTTCACTCTATTCATACAGTAATATTCATTTAGGTTTCACTCTGTTCATACAGTAATATTCATTTAGGTTTCACTCTATTCATACAGTAATATTCATTTAGGTTTCACTCTATTCATACAGTAATATTCATTTAGGTTTCACTCTGTTCATACAGTAATATTAATTTAGGTTTCACTCTGTTCATACAGTAATATTAATTTAGGTTTCACTCTATTCATACAGTAATATTCATTTAGGTTTCACTCTGTTCATACAGTAATATTCATTTAGGTTTCACTCTGTTCATACAGTAATATTAATTTAGGTTTCACTCTATTCATACAGTAATATTCATTTAGGTTTCACTCTGTTCATACAGTAATATTCATTTAGGTTTCACTCTATTCATACAGTAATATTCATTTAGGTTTCACTCTGTTCATACAGTAATATTCATTTAGGTTTCACTCTGTTCATACAGTAATATTAATTTAGGTTTCACTCTATTCATACAGTAATATTCATTTAGGTTTCACTCTACAGACTCTAGACCGACCAGTAGTTCACTCTAAAGGAATCCGGCCAATGAGACGGTTGGATAGCAACACATCAAACTAAGATGGCGCTCACATCGTCTGCCCCACCTTTATAAACTCAACATCTGTTGTTCAAGTTTCAACTCTGCATACAAAATATGAAACTCGGGATGCAATGCATGCTTTAGAACCCTGGGAGAACCGAGCCGTCGTTCTCCTCTGCGCCTGAAAGTATAACTCAACATTATGTGAATATTAATACTGCGCTGCCGCACGTTGGTGCCACCGTCACATACGCCGGTAACCACGGGGTCACTACTGTGATAAGGTCTCTTTTCTGGACGGTATCCCTCACACTGATCTTCATGATGTTACAGTAACACTGACGATGAGATATCAAAGATGGAAATGCACAAAAAGTAATAATAATCATGTCATCTAAGAGAAGCCATTTAAAGGTATGTTTGTCGTCCTCTTGTGGAAGGCATTCAGACACTGCTCCACCTTTACTGGTCTGGTGGATTATTTGTGGAAACGTCTGCATTGTTTTTTGGTAAACACCTTGAACAAAACGCAGATGAAGCTTAGCTGCAGAGCTCCGGACAGAGGCGGTCCTCCCTGCTCTCATGGTCCCCTGAAGGTAGTCACAGGAACTGGCTTTGCAAAAGCTGTGAGGCTGGAGAACTACTGGCACCATCTGATCCGAAGAGAGCAGGAACCTCAAAATAAACACACGGGTGTAGTGCTGCTAGAAGCTGCATGTTCTCCTTTTCAGGCTTTACTCGTGTCGAGTAACCTCATGTTTTGACTGCTGTTTGGTTCAAACCAGTCATTGCATCCTGCATGATAAAACACACTCCAACATGCCCACTGGAGCTCCAGCTTCCAGAGGCAGACGCAGCTGGAGACTCATCTAGTTAGCGCTGAGGATATTACCTTCCTCACTTTAATACATGAAACAAGACATCGTTGCAGTAGTTCATGTTTTCTACATTGTCTTCTACCATTTGAGCCAACCAGATAGTTAACGTCTCTGGATGTTTGTCTGGATGCCACCTCCTTCCCACAACAGAAAAGGATAGAAAGCACATTGATTTGCGTTTTCTTTTGCAGATGTTCTGAAAATGTGGTCAATATTTGAAGTACATTTGGATGGAAACCTGACTAATGGCAAAGCAGGTTCACAACATCTGGTCTTTAGCCTAAGTGTTGGGCAACAGTCAAACAAGAGCATACTTCATACAAAGACCTGATCAAAGACCAAGGAACCTCATATTCCATGACTGCTGAGGATCCTCGTGAATCTATTTCATAGTGCAAAGGGAACACACCTTTGTTTAGTTTTTTTACTGTTTTTAGAGGGAGTTTGAATGATTAGAACTGGGGGAACCTTTGCTCTGCTCTCAGTGAATCTCTGCATGCTCCTAAATCTGGACTTCATGAAGTCTTGGACACATTGTTACTGCGGCGTTAAACCTGGTGACCTTTTGCCGCCCCTCCCCCGCAGGGACTTGGTGTCCAGCCAGCGCCCGGTCAGCACGGCCACCACTCCTTCCAGGAACTTCTTCTCTACATTCCTGCCGCAAGGCCGACGCACTCCGGTGAAACTGCCTCAGTTCACCGCCGGGTCCTCGCCGAGCCAGGCTGCGGCGGGGAGGAAGGACCCGCCGCTCAATCTGGTAGGAGCATTTCAGGTTCAAAAGATGAGTCGGACTGAAATTTCTTTAAAAAGGAAAATGTTAAAATGATAAAAAGCAGTGAAGCTCACACATAATGAGCAGTTTGTAAATGCAGGTTTAACAGCTGCTATATAAATGTCACAACATACAAAATGTTGTATGTGCTTTCATTAATACTGAGACTCAGACATATTGGGGTCCTCAAATGTACGAGGCAAACCTGAACATCATCTTTTTCTGAAACTAATTTGTCTTTTCTAGCCTGCAAAGTCAAAAGAGGCAGTCCAAGCTAATGAGGTGAAGCCAGTTTCCAGCCAGGCATCAACCAGTGAACCTAAGAGCTCCCAGTCACACCAGTCACACCAGTCCACAAGCCAGCCGTCTCATCCCAGACACAAGAAAGTCCAGGACCATGAGAAGGAGAGGAAGGAGCTTTTCTCCAAACCACCCCCACAGGTACCGGACACTCAGGACTCTGGTCTCACCGAGTCAGTTTTTAATGAAGGAACCGTTCAACAATTAGGAAAACGTGTATTCAATGTGTACTCTCTCATATGTGTACGCCATGCATCACATCAGATGTTCATGCAAAGTATGCGTACGAGCAATTTGAATCTGTTTGTTTGCATCTCTGTTAATATACTTACACAGAAATAGATTACATCTCGGGACAAGAAAGCTAAATAAATAAAGGTTACGGGTCGACAGGACTGTTGTTCAGGTCCATCCAGCCAGAGCGCAGGCTCCGCAGGCTCAGGGGAGCATTCCAGAAAACCTTTCCAGCTCTTTCTGGGAACTCCGGGTCGTCACTCTTAGCAGTGGGACGGGCCTCTAAATCTCTAAAGTGCATCAAACACCTCAGTTGGTCTCTTTCGACACAAAGGAGCAGTGGCTCCACCGCCCCACGGAGGAAGCTCAGTTCGGCCGCTTCTATTTGCCATCTCATTCTTCCGGCCACTCCCCTGAGCTCATGACATAGAGCGGGGGTCGGAACCTGCGGCTCTTTAGCCCGTCTGTTGCGTTGTGTTGTTGATATTGTGTCACTGAAAATAAAATAAATGTTTCCACGTTTCTTTCACTAAATGTGCGTCACGCCCTGCAGCTGCTCCTCGTGACTCAGAGCCCCGCCCTCGCGCGCAGATGAGAGCAGAAGAGCGATTCCTCAACTGCTGCAGCAAACTGAGTAAAGTAGATCTACTTTCAGGAAGTGGATCACGTCTCCAGACTCCACTCCTGCTGCTGGTTCTGTGTCGGCTCATGAGACACCGAGGCGTCCGCTAGTAAACACGGATCCGTCCTCCGGTTGCGGTGCTCTAGTGAGGAGGACGCTCAGTGGAAACGAAGCGAAAGATATGCGTTTAAAATGTAAAGCTCAGTGAGGAGGACAGGTATAACCTGCTACCTGCAGTTACAGGTAAACACTCTACCACATGAGCCACACGTATAGACAGACCTGAAGGGCTGCATAGTGGTGTTTTTAATTAACCTTAATGTAGCCGACACGTGACTATTTTTTGTTTGATAGTTATAAACAGGTAAAATAGCAATACAATGTAAACAAATGTCTTTTTTCTTATAGTACAAACTATAGTTTTTTGTATATATAATATGACTATATATAAAACTTCAGAAGCTGTGATATCAAATAATTTTTGTGGCTCCAGACAATTTTTTTTTGGTGTAAAAAGGTCAAAATGGCTCTTTGGATACGAAAGGTTGCTGACCCCTGGTCTAGACGGACCGGTAAGCGAGAGCTTTGCCTTCCTCTTCAGCTCAGCGTTCGGTTCGTCGGCCGCAGCAGTGCTGACGCTCCACGTTGCCTCACTCATGAACAAGACCCCAAGGTTCTTGAATCCCTCGCTTCGGGCAGTGAATCACCCCCAACCCGGATTGTGCAATCCACCATTTTACCACAGAGAGCATGGCCTCAGACTTGGAGGTCCTGACTCTCATCCTGACTCTTCACCCCATCCTCATGGTCATGTCCTGAAGACACCGATGCGTCATGCTCTGGCCCGTTTCCCTCATCTGGACCTGCTGCTCAGTCAAACTTGAAAGGGTTTGGCAGGTGACCTGTCAGATGTTCAAAAGTCCATCCCTGGAAAATGTAACAAGGAAAATGAATATGTAAAGAAGAATAGAACAAGTAAAGGAGAGATCAGCACAGAGGCAGCCATCTTGGATGGCTGAGGGATTTGCTTAGCTCAGCATAAAGACTTTAAGGAGGAACAGTTAGCTGCCTTCTGTTTGAGGTTAAGGTGTTACTGATGTGTAAAGGATTGCTGCACTTGACAGTTCTTCCATGTACACTGACAACATCCTTCTATTGGTGTCTTTAGACAGCAGAGAAGAGAGGGGAGGCCGGAGAGGGAGAGCTACCGGAGGCCAGCGAGCCTCCTGATGCCAGCTCCCACAGCCGGAGCTGCAGAGGAGCAGCAGAGGGAGGAGGTCTGTCGGTGGAACAGCCGTTCATCAAACTGAGCCAGGAGGAGTACGGAGAGCACCACTCCTCCATCATGCACTGCAGGTACACTCAGGGGAGGGAAGCAGCTCACGTGCATCGTTCTGATTGGGTCCTCTACAGGTTGTAGGAGGAACCCCATCTGAGAAAGTTAAGATTTTTACAGCAGGTGGACTTGACTGCCTTTTAAAGTCACGTAAAGATAAAATATGATAACAACAAAACCTAAATGTATGTCTCTTGTTGTATTTCTGTCCTTCTGGTTTCCAGGGTTGACTGTTCTGGTCGCCGGGTTGCCAGTTTGGACGTAGACGGAGTCATCAAGGTGAAAACTTAGAAGAAGCAAAAACATGCATATTATTGGATATGACTAATTGAAACGCATTAAAAATAATTCCAGGATAAAGCCTTCGTCCTCCTCTTCCTCAGGTGTGGTCCTTCAACCCCATCATGCAGACCAAAGCCACCATCATGTCCAAGTCTGCTCTGCTGTCTCTGGAGTGGGCCACCAAGCCAGACCGGCTGGTACGAACAGCACCTGGACCGCTTTCATCAGATCTGTGTCTGCACCTGATGAATGGCTACAGTCATCAGTCCACTGCTGTGCTCAGGCCCTTACTAAACACAGGAATGCTGTGACACATGAACTGCTTGCTGATTTTCTGTCTTTAAACTTATTACACAACATGCACATCCAAATATATACAACACACACAACTAAAGAGAAGCATATCCTGGACAAAAGAATGCAGCTTCATTACAGCAGTGAGTACAAATACCATGTATGAAGATGTTATGCATGAAGCTGCAGCAGGCGTCAGTAGAACTCCTCTGTAGGTGAGACGCACTAAGAAGTGACCGGGGATCAAGACACAGTCACATTATGGGGTTGACCTCCCACTTTCAGACTATATTTTAGGGTTCCAGGTGAATGAAAGGTGAACCTGTGTGTGTGTGTGTGTGTGTGTGTGTGTGTGTGTGTGTGTGTGTGTGTGTGTGTGTGTGTGTGTGCGTGTGTGTGCGCTCAGTTGTTGCTAGGCAGCGGCGTTGGCACGGTGCGGCTGTACGACACGGACGCCAAGAAGAATCTTTATGAGATGAACATCGATGAAACTCATCCACGGTAAAGTGCCGTCTGCATTACAGTGTGTTGCCGTTGTTTCCACACATGCGTCTGTACTGAGGTCAGACCAGTGAGTCTGACTCCCACATGGATACACATCTTAGGATCTACTATTGCTAACACTGATCTTCCAACAAGAAAGCTTTGCATCACAGAACTCAACAACCCCAGAAACAGGACGCAGGTGATGATGTCGTACAGACAAGGCGTTGACCATGTCCTCAAAATTCAACTCCGCCTACATGTAGGATGTGTACGGACCAGCATGGGCGCTCCACCCGCCTGCCTCTTGGCTTTGGGAATGCACTCGCACGTTTCTTGGACAGGGCTTCACCTCCTGGTTCCTTGGCCCATGTGGCCTCCCCTGTATCAGGGGTCAGAGGTGATCCAGGACCAAGACCCCGGCCTGCAGGCGGATATCCCGCCAGGCTCCGGGAACACTTTGACGTAGAAGGTCAATCGTCCCGGCGGCTTTAATCTTAGAGAATATCCAAGGCTTTGATTGAAGGACGACCTCCACTGAGCCCTAACAGCTGGTTGTCTGCAACATATTTCTGATTCCATATAATAATCCAGTTTTATACTGGAACGTTTTAATAAACCAGAAACTTGCTTTAGTGTTGCATTTTGCAGCAGTGAATAATGTTAGTTGTTGAACCAGTTGTGATGCTATGTCCCGTCTGCCTCTTAGCATCTTGTCGTTAGCCTGCAGTCCCAGCGGCTCTTCGTTTGTCTGTTCGGCTGCAGCGCTCGGTCGACCTGCAGGTGGAGAGTCTGCACCTCGGCCTCCTGCCCCGGTGTCGGGACAGCTGCTGCTCTGGGACACCAAGACGGTCAAACAGCAGGTAATGACCAGCGAGTTCAGTAACCGGTATTTAGCTAATGAGCTACCGTATCAGAGCGATGCTAGCAGTTAAGAGCACCTTGACTCTCCTCGTGTCCTTGGACATTACCACACGTGTCCATCACATGACCGTCTACTGGAGATTGGCAGAAGGATCCGGCTCCTCAAGTCTTAGTCGTCAAACAGTCCATTACTCAGAAAATACCCGAGTCTTCAGGACCGGGTTCACCTCGTCTCAGTGTAGAACCAACATAACTCTTTTACTTCCTCTTTACATCTGAGTGCATCGCTTTAGCCTCAGTGTTTACCAGGTAGCATGCTAGCTCTGCTGTGCTCAGGCCCTCCGCGCTACGCGTTAGCGTTAGCATCGTTGCTGCCTTCCAGCAGCCAGGGAGCTGGAGTTGTGTTGATGAGATGACCTCATCGGTCACAGTAATAGTCAGTTCTTCCTGATCCAATGAGAGTCCCGGGACAGGAAGTCATGTGTGTGTACACATTAAGCCGGCTGAGCAGAATCTGAGATTTTGGGCTCTACAAAATAATGTTGCATCATGTTTGTGTCTTTTCAGACATTTCTATATCATTATGTGCTAAGAAAGAAATATCATAGTTTTCAGAGAATATTTCATAATAATGACAGTTGCATGTTGACATGATGTTAACATGTTTGTATACTCACCACATCATGTGTGTTTAACATTGAGTATGTAACAGTAAGTTCTACATACAGCTAAACCATGCCAACCATGTTTATTCATTCTAACATGCTACACGTTAGCTTAAAGCTGACACAGATGTGATTATAATTAATTTAGCGCTAACATGTTAGCATTGGATGTAGTGTTCTCAAAGTCTTCTGTCGCCTCCCAGCTCCAGTTCTCTCTAGAGCCTGAACCCGTCGCCATCAACTGCACGGCCTTCAACCACAACGGGAACCTGCTGGTGACCGGCGCTGCTGACGGGGTCATCCGGCTGTTTGGTAATGATTATGATTATTGTATTCTCATCACTTTCACTCTCAGATGAACTAAATTGCATTTAGAGCTCAAAGTGACATCGTTCTGTCTTTATATTTTTCTGACTAGTAATCAAAGAGGATTAACTCAGTTTTGCCCATTTTAATATCTTCCTGAAGCATCTTAGTAGATGAAACGGCACATTGTACAGCATATTGAGGTGTAATGGCCACAGCTAGCGTTCTGTGAACGTAGTTCTCTCCTCTTGATGATGTCATCGTGACGTGTGTGTAGACATGCAGCGCTACGAGAGCGCCATGAGCTGGAGGGCTCACGACGGAGAGGTCTACAGCGTGGAGTTCAGCTACGACGAAAACACCGTCTTCAGCATCGGAGAAGATGGAAAGGTCTGTGCAGCTCTTTATTGTTAGTGTATATTATTATATATGTATATAAGTGTGAACACATTAGAGGAATGTTACTCCTGCATTGTGTTGCTCTCAATGCACAGAAACAGACATGCGGCTCATAACAGGGACAAGCTGAACGAAGGGAAACGTGAACATTTGACAATATGAGAATAAATGCTGGAATAAATATGTATTTTCAAGGATTCTAGCATCATGTATTGCCATTATGATCAGCATAGGGTTGCACAACCCTGTGCTGATGCAGCCGCAGCCCGGGGGCAAATCTGACAATGCTAGGGATGCTGGTGATGCTGGTGATGCTAGTGATGCTGGTGATGCTGGGGATGCTGGGGATGCTGGTGATGCTGGTGATGCTGGTGATGCTGGTGATGCTGGTGATGCTGGTGATGGTAGGGATGCTGGGGATGCTGGTGATGGTAGGGATGCTGGTGATGCTGGGGATGCTGGTGATGCTAGGGATGCTGGTGATGGTAGGGTTGCTGGGGATGCTGGTGATGGTAGGGATGCTGGTGATGCTGGTGATGCTGGGGATGCTGGTGATGCTGGGGATGCTGGTGATGCTGGGGATGCTGGTGATGCTGGTGATGCTGGTGATGCTGGTGATGCTGGGGATGGTAGGGATGCTGGTGATGGTAGGGATGCTGGTGATGGTAGGGATGCTGGTGATGCTGGTGATGCTGGGGATGGTAGGGATGCTGGTGATGGTAGGGATGCTGGTGATGGTAGGGATGCTGGTGATGGTAGGGATGCTGGTGATGGTAGGGATGCTGGTGATGCTGGTGATGGTAGGGATGCTGGTGATGGTAGGGATGCTGGTGATGCTGGTGATGGTAGGGATGCTGGTGATGCTGGTGATGGTAGGGATGCTGGTGATGGTAGGGATGCTGGTGATGCTGGTGATGCTGGTGATGGTAGGGATGCTGGTGATGCTAGGGATGCTGGTGGTGCTAGGGATGGTAGGGATGCTGGTGATGGTAGGGATGCTGGTGATGGTAGGGATGCTGGTGATGCTGGTGATGGTAGGGATGCTGGTGATGCTAGGGATGGTAGGGATGCTGGTGATGCTGGTGATGCTGGTGTAGCCCCGTCAGCCTTTGTCTGAGGCAGAGACAACAACAAGTCAACATCAGTAGAACATGAGAGCGATTTTGAGTACGACAACGCTGGTTGTCTCACTCATGAACTCACTGTGTGTCTGTGTGTCGCTTGCTGAGGTTTAACAATGAGCAAGAAGTCTGTGTTTGGTTTCACGTCAGGATGTAAACACAGACCATAGGGAACCATGTTATTATATTATATTTATTACATTATACAGGGTTCTTATGGTCATGGAAAACCTGGAAGAGTCATGGAATTTTAAATGGGTTATTTCCAGGCCTGGAAAAGTCCTTGAAAAATGTAATTAAAATAAAATTAAACCTTTTAAGGTTTACTGTATGCTTTGTGTTCTCATTGTTAGTTTAAATACTACATTTACTCACTTTTTATGTTTACACCTAGATTTCACTAAATGTTTGTAATGGACATTTGGTTAAAAGTCATGGAAATGTTGATTATAAAGTCATGGAAATTTTGTTAAGTCATGGAAACCATTTTTTTTTTTTTTTCAATGGATTCCACAGAATGTGTATGAACCCTGGTTCTAATAATTGATCCATGTATGTGTCTATTCCAGTTCATCCAGTGGAACATCCACCGCTGTGGGGTGAAGCAGTCGGAGCAGGTCCTGCCGCAGGACGCCACCGGGCCCTTCGTCCTGTCGGGGTACAGCGGGTACAAACAGGTACGACATGGAGCGCACCTCAGACCGACACATGAGCAAATGGATCAAATGAAACGCGTCATAACCTATCGATGTTTAAACTTGTGAACTAACTCTCGCTCAGGTTCAGGTCCCTCGAGGTCGACTCTTTGCCTTCGACTCTGAAGGCCAGCACATCCTGACGTGTTCCAGCAGCGGAGGCCTGATCTACAGAGTAAAGCTCCTCACAGCATGCGGGCTGAGTGTTAAGCAGGGGGAATCCAACAGAAGGATAATGCTGCAAGCACAAAGCTTATTTGTATTATTCCGCTACATTTTTCATCATCGAACCTTCGTCCAAATTATAATAATAATCTCTTGTGTTAACCGGCACCAGAAGCATCAAACACACCAGTTTTATAACCGGCTCACGTTTCTCTCAATATGTTCTAAATCCTCACGTCAATGATTGGAGCGAAAGGAGTCGTGGTCGTTGAGGTGCGAGATGTCGATGCAATGACCTTTGTCCCCTAGGGGTCACTTTACAATTATCGTCATCGTCGTCGGCATCGACGCACATGTTCACCGCCACCAAACGTTCCCCGTCCTTACAGATCGTAAAGCCCTCTGAGGCTCTAAAATAAACTGAACTGAATCATCAGCATTAACAAAACAATTTATTCAGAAATAGTTTCGCAGCTTCCTGGAATGCTTATTAACTTATTATTTGCATTTTGATATATATTCTTTAATAAGATGTTAAAGTAACGACAGTAATTGTATTGGTTAAACCAGTGGTTCTCAATCTGTGGGGCGCAACCCTCTAGTGGGGCACAGAGGTATTACAGGTCATTTATTAATCCCACAGTGGGGAAGTTATTCTCTGCATGTCCCATCCTTAGTGATGAAGGAGCTCTGGGCTTCAGTGTCTCATCAAGGACACTTCAACATGAAACTATGAGACCAGGATGAACCGCTAGCTTCTGGTTTCAGGACGAACTCTCCATGAACTACATGAGAACTTTACAAAGTACACAGACATAAACCGTCATAATAAATACATGCAAATGCCTGTACTTTGATGTAAATGTTTACGTCGTTAACAGGTTAGCTTGCTCATGCGAGACGGCCAAGACTCTTGTTGACTCACTGATTCTTGGCGTTTTGCAAAAACCAAACTAGCAGAAAGCTCTCTGAAAGGCTTTGTGTTGGGGCGGTGGGGCGTGGACATTTTTATTCCTCCAAAGTGGGGCGTGACAAAAACCACTGATTTAAACCAACATAACTGACTATTTTCATATATTTTACTTTTCTAACACGTTCCCCTGTCGTCTCTTCCAGTTGACCAATGGGGAGCCGGCTCTGGAAAGCATGCTGCCCCTGGGGGGCCACAAGGCGCCGGTGGTGACGGTGGACTGGTGCTCGGCGGTGGACTGCGGCACCTGTCTGACCGCCTCCATGGACGGGAAGATCAAGCTGAGCACGCTGCTGGCTCAGAAGCCCTGAAGGGGTCAGAGTTCACGGGAACGGGTTCAGTTTCCTGTTCGCTGATCGAGATGATTCCAGAAGCTGTTAACACAGCATGTCATGTGTATTTATATACATGTGTATCTATATACATGTGTATAATGATGTGATGGAACACAGCAACAACTCACCAACCTGCTAACAAATCATATCACAATAAAATCCCAGTGAAAGTTCAATCTGAGAGCAAGTTTTGTTATTAAACGGCATGATTTTGAATGTTGTAGGTCTCTAGAGCAGTGGTTCTCAAACTGTGGGGCGCGGGGGCAGATTTTAATTGTTTTCTTTAAACTTGTTATTTTTTATAATCCTTTATTAATCCCAGAGTGGGGGAATTGTTGAACGTTATTGTTATTATCTTTATATTTAGTGCAAAGGAGGTTATTTGCAGCCACAATAGGATTTTTTTTTGCCAAATATTAGTAATTTTTGCACAAATAGAACTTTATTTGCATTGTTCTAACAAAGTGATTGCACGTGTTATTAGTTTTTGTCTGATGGAGCGATCTGGTTTACTTGAAAGGGATTCCAAGTCACAAAAAGTTGTTTCAATAAAAATTCATTAAGGACCATTTTGTTAGAATATTGTTGCCCCAACAAAATTCTAACAAACTCGTCTGAATTTTGAACTAAACCAGTGGTTCTCAAACGTTTTCTGTCACGCCCCACTTTGGAGGAAGAGAAATGTTCATGCCGGTGGGGCAAAAAACACTTGTGAACCACTGGTCTAGAGGGACAAAGGATCTGAAAGATGCTCAGCTCTGACGGTTCATCACCTTATGAAGTCATTGTGACGAACATGATAGCAAGCAGCTGCCTACCTCCACATAACGCAGAGCAATGTTATACACTTAGAGTTGTGTTTCTGTTGTGTTTTCTGATAATACTGCCTAAATGAAGCATATATAAGGTGAATAAAATTGGTCCAAGCACAGAACCCTGTGGAACTCCATGGCGAACGGCAGTGGTAACCGAGGCCTCATCGTTTACAAATACAAACTGAGATCGATCTGATAAATACGACTTAAACCAGCTTAGTGCAGTACCTTTAATACCAATCAACTGGTCTAGTCTCTGTAATAAGATGTCATGGTCAATGGTGTCAAATGCTGCACTAAGGTCTAACAAGACCAGTACAGACACAAGTCCTTTATCAGCACTAAGGTCTAACAAGACCAGAACAGAGACAAGTCCTTTATCAGCACTAAGGTCTAACAAGACCAGAGACAAGTCCTTTATCAGCACTAAGGTCTAACAAGACCAGAACAGAGACAAGTCCTTTATCAGCACTAAGGTCTAACAAGACCAGTACAGAGACAAGTCTCCTATCTGATGCAACTAGAAGGTCATTAGTAATTGTCACTAGTGTCTCTGTGCTATGATGCTTTCTAAATCCTGACTGAAACTCCTCAAATAAACTATTGTTATGTAAAAAGTCACAACTGGTTTGCGACTACCTTCTCCAGTATCTTAGAGAGGAAGGGAAGGTTAGAGAGAGGTCTGTAGTTAGCCAACACCTCTGGATCCAGAGTGGGCTTCTTAAGAAGAGGTTTAATTACAGCTACGTTAAAAGACTGTGGGGAAGTTGATCACTACTGAGCGTATTCATGTCCTATAGTGACATTATCTTAACAGAACATGTTTGTTCAAGTGTTTCGTAATGTATATTTAATTCAAGCTGTTGACATTTGTCTGTTTTTATTTTTGGTCTAATTATTTTTCAATTTCATTCTTGTTTAAAATACATTTTAGCTTCAGGCGTAGTGGCGGCTCTTGGCCGCAGGGGGCGCCCCAACAGCTTGTGCCGTAACGCCTTCCAGAGAAGAAGTGAGGGCCACAACAATAACACACAGCTAGCTACACCGAGACGGAGATCTACGCCATATCCCGTATTTAGCTCATAAAGCGTATTTTAACACGTTTAGGCCGGACGTGTCCGCAAACAGCCCAGACTACGCAGTTACGTTGCGGCGCCATGTTGTGTTGCTAGCAGCTAGCATGCCGTCGTTGTGACGCGCGGGCAGCACGAGCTAAGCTAGCTGCACGGCTAGCTCGTTTACAGCCAGCTCGGTTCTCTTCTCGGGTTTCTGTTTAATGTCACTGGGCTCTGGGTCCGCGCGCAGACATGGAGAGTTTGTACAAGCGGAAGGTGTTCGCGTCCATGCGGAAAACCAAAGTGGACGCGTCGAAGAACAAGCGGCAGATCGGCCTGCCCGCCGCCATCCTGGACGACAGTGACGAAGGCTCCTTCTCCTCCGCCTCCTCTTCCTCGCGCTCGGGCTCCAGCTCCGGGTCCCAATCCGACTCCGAGAGCTCCCGCGGGGAGGACACCGAGCAGGAGGGCCCGGCGAGGAGCGACTCCGGGTCCACGTCCAGCGACGCCAGCCGCTCCGTGGCCCGCAGAAAGCGCTCGTTCCTGGGCGGCGACGACAGCTCCTCGTCCTCCAGCCCCGGAGAGGAGGCGGACACGAAGGGGAAGAAGCGGGAGAGGAGCGCGCCGAAGAGGATGCTGCAGCCCAAGAAGAGGAGTCGGCTGCAGCCGCAGGACGAGTCCGAGGACTCCGACCAGCTGGAGGAGAAGCGGAGGGAAGAGGCGGAGAAGGAGAAGAAGAGGCAGAGACACGGCAAGCTGCTGGCGCTGTCACGGAGGATGAAGGCCCGGGTCCCGAGCCGGAGGTGGAGCCGCCTGAAGCAGGTACACAGCCCCGTAACGGCATGGGCTCCAGACCCACCTGAGCTGGTGTCATGATGAAAAGCTGCAGGCGCACAGGACTGTGTCCTCTGGAGGCTCCTCCAACCGCTCACTGTCAGTTCAAGCACCTATCGCCTCACCATCCTCCACTAGGACCACACAGCTTCTCCCGCTTTCGTTTTATTTGTTACCAACATGTTCTGTTTGTTTTGTCTCCATTTCAGTTTTGTCCCAGTAAAGCGTCTTTGTGTTCTTAGAAAAGCGGTATAAAAGTTTGACTTGTTATTATGTCTTTGTGTTTTCAGGGCGGAGGCGATGAGGACAAGTTCAAAGAAAGTGAGGATGAGGATGGTGGTGATGAAGATGTAGGCGAAGGAGAAACCGCCAACAATAAACCGACTGATGAAGCCGGCAGCGAGGAAGAGGAGGACGCCGAGGCGGCGACAGACGAAGAGGAAGAGCAGTAGGAGGATGAGAACTCAGTGAAGAACGTAATCCTAAAACCATCTGAAACGGACTTAAACCTGTTAGATTGTACACTCTTCCTTTACCCTGCAGCATTTAAAGTAGAAAACCAAAACACTGAGAGGTGGAGTCACGCGGTCATGTTGCGTTGCCATAGAAACAAAACATTGGTGACGCAACAAAAAGATGTGCAGACGGTTTGGACCCTGCTGATCAGTGTGTTGTGATGGAGCGGCTTTAGAGGAGCGGCTCCTGGACACGTGACCCTGCACACGTGACCCTGGACACGTGACCCTGGACACGTGACCCTGGACACGTGACCCTGCACACGTGACCCTGGACACGTGACCCTGCACACGTGACCCTGGACACGTGACCCTGGACACGTGACCCTGGACACGTGACCCTGGCTCCCTGTCAGGGTCATGCATGGTGACATATATCATGTCAAGGCAGTTTTATTTATACATCACATTAAAAAACCCGGTATTGATTCCAGATGATGTCATGACACCATGTTCCACCGACAGGTGAGCATTGTAATGGTGTGTATGACGGTATTTGAGTTTTTATTACATTTGTATATGAATGCTTCTGAATGGGTCGAGCACTGGTATCATGTCCGCCATCCCAAAGTCTACATGTCACGGAGCTATTTGCAGAAAACACGCAACTCAAATGAATAGAAAATAATTCATATTTTCATTTGAACGCTTTGATTACTAAAAAGTCTTGGAATTAAAAGTTATAATCATGTATTATACGCAGCTCAGAGCTAGTGTTAGCAAGTTAAACAGGTAATAATTCCTTCTTTAATATCTATTTTATATTGAAAAGTGTTTCTTTCAAACAGTATTTATTCAAGTTTCTCGTCAAAATCTAGATTTTACAAGATAACATTGAACACATCATATTAGCATTATGATATACCTTCGCTGTTTAACTCCGAATCAGATCCGAAACTCTGCAGCGGAGGAACGCGTAAATATGAACGGCCGTTTGGATCGATCAGACGCTTCACGTGTTCTCTGCCTTTTCTACGTCCGATCCTAGGCTGAATGCAGAGCCATGAAAGTCTTAACCTGTATTGATTATTGACATGTTCTAGTGTTGTTGACAATAAGAAGCAGCAGTGTTGTGCACCATGCCAGCAATTTGACCATTTATGCTAGCTATGCTAACAAATATCCATCATTCTTAATTTGTTCTGAAATGATTATTATTTTTAAATTCTGTCCAGAGGTTTTCTCTCTCAGGGGACATCTGTCACATGTTGTGTGACCAAATAATGTTCACTCTCCACTTACTGGCCTTTTCTGGGAGTTTCAACATCATAATGATGGCTTTCAAGACCAAGGGAACGACAGAATAAGTTGTTTTCTGGCGGCTGAAAGCTCCTCACAGCGAGTAAGTGGGCCTATTATTTGGTCACACTACTATTCCCAAGGCCAACAAAGAGCTTTCATGATCAAGCCGGTGACATGCTTTTTATAGCAGGCATATGCCAGTAGATCAACAGCAGTGTACCAGTAATCACTCAGAATTGACAAAATAAGTTCATGGCATCAGAGACCTGGTGACGACCGGCTGCTCTTCATCATGTCCTGTGGCGGAGATGCCAGAAGACACTGCGTGGAGAACGGTTCCTTCATTGTTATGAAGACCGAGGCATAAGAAACATCCAATGAGAACGCTTCATTCTTGTTTAGCTCCTCCCCCTTTCACACAGTTCAAAGCTGGACTATTGCGCCTTTACTCCGCCGTGCTGTTCTGTATGAAAGGTTCTGATCAAGTTGTTCCTCCGGAGGAAGTCCGGGAGCCGAATAGATGTCTTTCTAAGCGGGACGTCACACACACCTGGTTGTGTGTCTGGGCACGCCTCTGCGCTCCTACGACACACACACCTGGTTGTGTGTCTGGACACGCCTCTGCGCTCCTACGTCACACACACCTGGTTGTGTGTCTGGACACGCCTCTGCGCTCCTACGTCACACACACCTGGTTGTGTGTCTGGACACGCCTCTGCGCTCCTACGTCACACAGTGACGAGCTGATGAGATGATGTTCAACACCGTCATGAAGACAGACTCTGCTTCCTCTGATGCTGACTTGTGTGTTGTGGTCCACTACGAGGGGGGAAATGTTCCTGGATGTGTTTGGGGTATTTTGAGGTTAGACCTCTTGTAACTACCAACACGGTGTATAGCCAGGTCATGTTATTCTACTGCATATCCAGGACCCGCTGTGTTTGCATCGTCCCGAGAGAGAGAGCTGTGAACTTAGCAGTGTGTGTACAGTTTGGCTATTTGTCGCTGAATAAATGCTACAACTCCTCCAGTCCCACGCCAGGTTCCTGTGTCTTGCTTCACCTGCTGATGAAAGTGAAAGTTAGCAATTTTCAATGAGAAGCGTCTCCTCTGTGTTTAGCGCCCCCTGCATGTCATACATGTCAGGAAGGTACACTAGCACTGCCCGAGCCTGCAGGGAGCAGCACGCTGCCTTTGTTTGGTTCAGTGGGAACAAGAGGACCAAACTCTGATTTCACTGATCTGGATTGACCGCTGAGGCTTCTGGGTACTGCAGTCATCAAGACATAGATCATTCCTAACCTCTTCTGTGTTTGCCTTTCCTTCTCTTTATTTAGGGTTGAGCTCAAACAAGATCAGCACACACTCAGCTCCTGCAAGAAGACGTTGTGTAATGATCCTGATGTTGTCATTGACATGATGAACCTCCACAGTGAGCACAGCTGTTCATTCCTCTTGGGGAACAGGAAGACCATTTCAAGCTCAAAGGTCTAATAGCTATTCATCCAGAGCTTTCAACTGCGTCTCACTCCAGAAGAGGAGCGGTTTACTTGTGATTACATGACGGATCGGTATGGAAGGTTGATCATCGTTTAAAGAAGGTTTGGATGTGATTGAATGTCCAATGACAGCTGGTTTATCCAGACATTTCTCCTACATGGAGAAATAGGATTGCAGTTAGAAAGGATTGCACTTGCGGAAAGCATTTCATTTAAGTCAATGTTAACATATCAATAGAACAGGAGAATAAATACAGTGTTTCCTATATATATAATTAATCAATGGCAGCCCCTAAAACGTTTTTGTACTCTGTTTCAGTGCTAATGTATAAATTGGTCAAATTCCCCATCGCAGAAGTTTGTTAATATTCCATTCATTCCTTGTTGCATATCATTACAATTGCAAGTTGTTTTTCATTTGAATTACGAGACTAATTAACAATTATTATGTGTTATAATTATTAATATAATATATATATATATATATTGTTATTAATATATTTATAAATAGTGTTATAGTTATTAATATAATGTATATATTGTTATTATTAATACAATATATATTGTTATAATTATTACTATAATATATATATTGTTATAATTATAACTATGTATATTATTAATATAATATATATTATATCCATCCATCCATCCATCCATTATCAGCCGCTTATCCGGGGTCGGGTCGCGGTGGCAGCAGGTCCATCAGGCCGACCCAGGCTTCCCTCTCACCCGCAACACTTTCCAGCTCATTCTGGGATCCCGAGGCGTTCCAAGGCCAGCCGGGAGATATTATCCCTCCAGCGTGTCCTCGGTCTTCCCCGGGGTCTCCTACCAGTTGGACGTGCCTGGAAAACCTCTAATGGGAGGCGTCCAGGAGGCATCCTGACTAGATGCTGAACACCTCAGCTGACTCCTTTCGACACGAAGGAGCAGCGACTCGACTCCAAGCTATATTATATTAATAAGTATAACATATATTCATAATGATTAATATATATTGTTATAATTATGAATATATATATTGTTATAATTATAACTATGTATATAGTTATAATTATTAATATATATTATATTAATAATTATAACATATATTTTTAATAATGATTAATACATATTTTTATAATTATTCATATTATATAATATATATGTTATAATTATTAATATATTGTTAAATTGTTATAATTATTAAGGTGTTTAACTTGTTTTCATTTTGAGCGCAATGCACTTCCGGCCTTGTGAGATATACCGGAAGCGAGTTCTGCCCAATCAAATCCGTGAACAGGTCGCGTCACGCGCTCTGCGCCGCCATGTTTGTTAGTGGCAGCGCGTGAAGCTTCGTGAGGGAGAGGAGCTTCACGTCCTCGTGGAGCAGCAGCAGCGGGGCTTCGCGGGGTTCCGCCCGGCAGCGCCATGGTGCAGACGTGCTCCGCGTACGGCTGTAAGAACCGCTACCACAAGGACAGAGACGTGTCCTTCCACAAGTACGTGCGCGTGAACGTGTGCTAGTTAGCGGCAGCTGTCCGCACGCACGTTGGTTTCCTAAATAGACATTTCAAGATCTTTCCCGAAGTCTAACCAAGTAGTTTATGAGCTGTTTCCGGTGCAGACGGACGTTTATTTTGAAAAGAGCATCTGCGCGTGACAAGCGGAAGTTAACGCGTTCTTTAGTCAATAATGAGTGTACTGATGGGTAATGTGGGCTAAACGATGCGCAATACTGCTGCACTATGTTACATATAGTTTTGCTACAACATTTCACTTCATAATATATTACACTTGTATGCCATAATATTTAAAATGAAACAAAAAGGAACAAAACGGCAGACTTTACTAATTATTAGGTCTACTGTAATAGTCATTGATAATCAATAATGAATTACAGTTTTCACTTTTTTTTATTTACTTTTTGTGGATCTGTAGAACGCAAACTGACACAAATGCTAGATCTTCTTTTCTAAATCTAAGTGAATATGTTCTCTCCTGGAGGACCAGTAGTTGTCACAGGAGTGCACCGCCGCAGGACGGCCTCTAGGCGTCACTATTGCATACGTATTGTTTTGCTCCAGAGAAATTGAATCCAGCTCGACGCAATCTTGCAAAAGATATATTCTCTTAAATACATTTCTCCTATGTGGCTGTGATGTGGTGCTCATTGGTACATTCATGTTTGCTGCAGTTGTATAATAATACATTATTTATTTAAATATGAAAGGTCTGACTACTATACAAGTAAGAACTGCAAAATGAACCATAAACTCTTTGATCAATAATGAGTACTCATCTTCAGTCTTTCACAAGCTGCAGTTTGAACAGCTGAGTACTACTAGCCGCCATGCTGGTTGTTTACGTTATTAATGATCATTTTGGGGGAGTGGCCTAAAGGAACAGATTTAGCAACGTGATGTGGTGCATCAGGGGGAGCTTGGAGTCGAGTCGCTGCTCCTTCGGGTCGAAAGGAGTCAGCTGAGGTGTTCAGCATCTAGTCAGGATGCCTGCTGGACGCCTCCATTAGAGGTTTTCCAGGCACGTCCAACTGGTAGGAGACCCCGGGGAAGACCGAGGACACGCTGGAGGGATTATATCTCCCGGCTGGCCTTGGAACGCCTCGGGATCCCAGAATGAGCTGGAAAGTGTTGCGGGTGAGAGGGAAGCCTGGGTCGGCCTGCTGGACCTGCTGCCACCGCGACCCGACCCCGGATAAGCGGCTGATAATGGATGGATGGATGGATGGAGCCCAGGCTGGTAAACAGTGGGCTGATGTCTGCATTTTTGGTCTTTATGTTTCTAAAAGACCTTTTTAAAATAGGGTTTATCATCCAAAAAGCTTCACCAATGACTTAAACATGGAGAAATATTGTTATTATGTATCAGTTATTATGCTGTGATTTTACTGGTCCGGCCCGCTTGAGATCAAAATGGGCCCCAATGTGGCCCCTTCACTAAAATGAGTTTGACACCTCTGGCTTCAGGTGATCTGAGTCACTGTATGAAGCGTAGCAGGTTGGTCCCGTCACGCGGTGTGCAGCACATCGCTAACTTCCCTAGCGCGCTAGCAAGCCATGGCATAGCTGTGCTGGGGCGTGCTTTGTCGTTCACTGATCGGTTTCCCACTAAACTAAATGATACGATGACTTTCTTGACTTGTAAAATGATCTTTTAAAGTGATAAACAATATGTGTAACTTATGGCCCAATCATACAGAGATTAGTCTCTTTTCATTAACTCCAGCACATCCTTTTCTTTCTGAAATAAAGTCTAGGGCTGCAGCGAACGATTATTTTAATAACTGATTAATCTGTCGGTTATTTTTTTTATTAATCGATGAATCGGATATAAAAACTAAAAAGCATTAATTTCCCACCCTTTATTCAAAAATAGAACTGAAATTCACAGTTAAAAAATCTTCAGAAGGCACAAGCAGGTGTTTCCTTGAACATCCATGAGCTGTTAAAGTAGTAATTAAACAAATGGGCTAACACAAAACAGACATGTATGCTTTACTCTGCCAAATATATAGGCTTTTTTACTTTTTATAAAGTGCACAAAAAGATGTATATTTCTGTTTAAAGGGATCTGAGCTGTCGGAACAATAAATAATTTATAAAAAATAAAGAAAAATACAAATCAGAAAACTTAACAGGATTTGTTTGAACGTCAGAGCTTGTTCTCTAGCGACTAGCTAGCGAGCTAACGACAACGGTTAGCCTAGCTGCTAAGTTATTGTAGCGAGCCATTCGACCATGTAGTGAAATATGATGCAAGAACCTTCTGGACCTTCTGTCCACTTCCTGTTTGCTCTGCGCTCAAGTTTTTTTTTAATTATACGCCAACATCTCCGTGACGTGAGGGGCGTAATATTCGTGCGACACAACAAGTTGATAATGAAATTCGTTGCCAACTCTTTTAATAATCACATTTTATCAATTGGAGGTTGCAGCCCTGTAAGGCCCCATGGGGGACGTGACATCACCAGTTAATGCAAACACCAGTTACTGTGGCACACCGCCAACACATTCAAACCATCAAGCCCTGAAGCCTCTCACACTCAACCACTGAGAGGTGATCAGTGAGTCCCTGAGGGTTCAGGGTTTAGAGGACACTGGGCCTAGGTAACTGTGACCTCTAGGTGACCTCTAGGTGACCGTGACACAAGGTTACCTCCCTAAATGAATCCTACAGAAGGTAATCCTTCATCTCGAGCTAATCAGAGTACCTGTGGATGTATTTCTCGTCTCCACAGGTTTCCTCTGGCTCGCCCGGATGTCAGCGCGAAATGGGTGGCGGCGATGAGGAGGAACAACTTCAAGCCCACAAAGTACAGTAACATCTGCTCGCATCACTTCAGCAAAGACTCTTTCAAGAGGGAGTGCAACAACCGCGTGCTGAAGGAGAGCGCCGTGCCGTCGCTCTTCAGCTCCAGCCTCAGCGTCAAGGTGAGGAGGCCGAGCGCTTCAGGAGGAGCAGGAAGAGGTTTGGGTTCTGGAGCCGCTTCACGAGGCCGTACGTTATCTGTTTATAATGTGTTTACCGTAAAAGTCGGGTTACACGCCGGTACTACCTTCGGTCAGTGTCCCCGTTTGCTCCCCGCTGTAGCCAGCTGGGGCTCATGCTAGTTCCCCCGCTAACTTCCGCTAGTTCCCCGACAACCACCGACGGTAGCGGGACCAGCCCCGGCTCGACACCTGACTTGGGCAGAGGGGATGCGGGCAGTAGTAGCAGCAGCAGCGGGGAGCTAGCAGCAGGAGCTAGCAGCAGGAGCTAGCAGCAGGAGCTAGCAGCAGGAGCTAGCAGCAGCAGCGCTGCTCCCTGCTGCTAGCTCCTGCTGCTAGCTCCTGCTGCTAGCTCCTAGCGGGACACTGACCGGAGGCAGTAGCGGCGTGTAACCCGACTTTTACCGTACTCATTAAAGTAAAACAGGCTGCACACATGCTGGTTCTTAAGTAGAGATAAGTTATTACTGAATATTTACACTGTGTTTAACCAAAAGCTTAAGTGACTAAATACTAGGACTAGCTTCTATGTTTATCCAATGTTCACCAGAGATATGACGTCTAGCAGAGGAACCACTCCACCCACAACCATTTTATTTTCACAACTTATGTTAGATCTTTTAATGGAAGGTTCATGTAAATGTGTTATATTCATGTGTTCATGTAAATGTGTTATATTCATGTGTTCATGTAAATGTGTTATATTCATGTGTTCATGTAAATGTGTTATATTCATGATGTTCATTTACGCTGAGTTTGAAATAATGAATATGCTTTTAAAAGAAAGACTCAAAATATAAGCAGGCATACATACAGGCATCTATATAAATGTTTATTATTTTAATCAAACTATTGTCTCATTCATTTGTGTCATTTAAGGTTTACTGTATGCTTTGTATTCTCATTGTTAGTTTAAATACTACATTTACTCACTTTCTACTGTTTACACCCAGACTTCACTAAATGTTTGTAGTGGAAATTTGGTTAAAATTCACAAAAATGTTCATTGGTCAGAATTCACATTCACATCATTCATTTCCAATGGATTCCACAAAATGTTTAGTCCTGTAGATCCACTGGTCAGAATGAACCGTGTCTAGAGAAGAGTTAGCTGTTAGTTAGCTGTTAGTTAGCTGTTAGTTAGCTGTGGACGAGTTAGCCAGCTGATTGGCCGCGGTTAACCTCCTGTCCTCTCGTGGTCTGACAGGCGGCGGCCCTGGAGGACCTCCTCCCCTCAGAGATCCTCTTCCCTCTGTCTCCGCCCCTGAGCTCTGACCCGCTGGTGGAGGAGGAGGAGCCGGGGAGTCGGCCGCCCGAGACCCGCTGCGACCCGGCGGCCGTCTCCTGCGACCACAACTACACGGCGGAGGACTCGGCGCGGCAGAAGAAGCGCATGGAGCAGCTGGAGGAGCAGCTGGCGGGTCTGAGGAAGAAGCTGAAGACCACGCAGCAGAAGTGCCGGCGGCAGGAGAGAGAGCTCAAGAGGCTGAAGGGGGCGGGCGAGGCGCCGAGGGCCGGCCGAGAGCTGCCGGCGGCGCTGGGAGACGGGTACGTGATCCTACCCAAACACGTGTACTACTCCCTCAAAGGCGTTCAGTAACAACGAGCTCACGGCGAGCCGCAGACTAACGTCTGCTGACGGTTCACCACAAAGGCTCGGCCGCCGCTGCGAGAGCCGGAGGACTGGTTGGGATCAAGTGCATGGTGTGGAAGAGTTGAGTCTGGCTTGGTGGTGACAACTAACTCCTTACGTAAAAACCCAAAGTTGTGTTTGGGCTTTGAAGTCATCTCCCTTTAAAGAAGACCTGTTATGAATATGCTTATTTCATAACATTACAACGCCCAATGTTCATCCAAAATGTGCCCAAAGTGTGAAGTAATGAGCTGACCGTGTGTCAAAGTGTATTCTGGGAGCAAGAACAGAGGCTTCTGAACTTGTAGTGCAAAGGACGAGAACATAAACAGAATGATGTCATGAGCCGTGCGCTTCCTCTTTGAGACGAGGAGACTGCTGCTGGACCAACAGGTAACGCATGAGGCTATTCAGCTGAGGGCACCAGCCGGGTCACCACTTCCTGTTCCTGTCTGGCCGGGTCACCACTTCCTGTTCCTGTCTGGCCGGGTCACCACTTCCTGTTCCTGTCTGGCCGGGTCACCACTTCCTGTTCCTGTCTGGCCGGGTCACCACTTCCTGTTCCTGTCTGGCCGGGTCACCACTTCCTGTTCCTGTCTGGCCGGGTCACCACTTCCTGTTCCTGTCTGGCCTCCAGCTGACGAGGTGTTGGCTGTCAGTGTGGCAGCGTGACGCTGTGCTTTAGATTGTTCTGCAGGAAGCTGGCTGCTTTAGTCTTCATGTCTTTGAGCTCTTCTTGGCTCCTCCTCTCACCAACATGGTGCTGCAGTCAGGATGCTTTCTGTTGGTAAGAACATCCTAATAATAATACTACATTTTATTTGTTGCACATGGTACTCGTGGCACTTGGTAAAACTAACAATAGAAGCAACAACAATACAGATGAGAGAGATGACGTCAGTCAGAAACAAATATAAAAACATAATGAACTAGCATCTCAGGTAAAAGCAGATTTAAATACATTAGTTTTGAAGGTGATGGAGTGTCTGAGGGAGGGGCCAGCACGGAGGAGGCCCCGCCTCCAGAGGGAGGGGCCAGCACGGAGGAGGCCCCGCCTCCAGAGGGAGGGGCCAGCACGGAGGAGGCCCTGCCTCCAGAGGGAGGGGCCAGCACGGAGGAGGCCCCGCCTCCAGAGGGAGGGGCCAGCACGGAGGAGGCCCCGCCTCCAGAGGGAGGGGCCAGCACGCAGGAGGCCCCGCCCCCAGCTCTGATGCGTGGACTGAGTGGGGAGGCGGCTGCCTCAACGTGGCGTTCAGAGGGTTGAATCCAAGATGGCTGAGCTGATGGACGTGAAGCAGCAGCAGGTTGTTGCTTCTCTCCATGACGTCTCTGCGATCCAGACTATGCTGTAGTCTGACCTGCAAACGTCCCCCAGAGTTCATTGTTGAAAATGATTTTATTTGTGTATTTAAATAAATATTTTCATAATGGTTTAAATAATGTCCTCTAGTCATTTGTCTTTGGATTAAAAGTAATGTACCATTTTGTTGTTGTAGTTGTATATGAATACTTATTGTAAGCTCTGATTGAGAAGGAGTTGTGCGTGTGTTGACAGCGGTGATGTTGATACTCCTGAAAGTCCAGCAGCGCCGAGAAGATGGAGCCGAACCTAGTCGGGGAGGGGCGTTTCTAGTCGTGATAGAGGCGTGGCTAGTCAGGGAGGGGCATGGCTAAGTCACCGGTTAGCTTCCGTTTGCTAAAGCTAAAGCAAATGTTTAAAACGATGTTTGCTTCAGAATGTAGGAAGTTAGAATTTATTTTTAATGCATCAAATTAACTGAAAACATGACGTTATCTATCAGTATAATATATGTAAAGTATAATTACGTTAGGATATGTGTGTACTGTTCTTTTCTCATCGTTCTTAAACTAATAATGTAGTTTGGATTTAACTCGGTAACGTCATGTAACACCACTTCATGTGAGCAGTAATATGTTTGGCCAGCAGGTGGCGGTACAGAACTGTATGAGCGTCAGAGTGCTCCTCTGCTGAAGAAAGAACCCATATTAGAACCACATTGGAACCACATTGGAACCACATTGGAACCCCATTAGAACCACATTGGAACCCCATTAGAACCACATTGGAACCCCATTAGAACCACATTGGAACCACATTGGAACCCCATTAGAACCACATTGGAACCACATTGGAACCCCATTAGAACCACATTGGAACCCCATTAGAACCACATTGGAACCACATTGGAACCCCATTAGAACCACATTGGAACCCCATTAGAACCCCATTAGAACCACATTGGAACCCCATTAGAACCACATTGGAACCACATTGGAACCACATTGGAACCCCATTAGAACCACATTAGAACCTGTCTGTGGAACGGGCTCCAGAGGTTGTGTGTCATGTTGATGTTGTGCCTTTGTTATTTGCTGTATACGTGTTCCTCAGTGATGCATCAGCTGTTGCCTCTCATGCTAACAAATACACATGCAGTTTTACTTTAATGCAGTAAACAAAGAGGAAGACGATGGCGCTCTTCAGCCAGACGTCGTGTTGCCTTCACAGACTCGTGCTCCAGAGAATCAGACCACCGGCAGACAGCTGGGCTGCTTCTAAAGGCCTGGAGGAGAAAGGACCCAGGATTTCATGAGAAACAATCACTTGAAGACAATACTGGTGTCTTTGTACATGTGTTGGTGTTCCGTATCCTTTTCATCTCTTCGTGACCTCAAGGTCATCACAAGATGATATGCTGGAAACATTTAGTGAATATATTGTAATTTTTATATGGATAGTTTTTGCCAAGGTAACAACTAATGTGAATCTTAATAGATAATTAACAAAAGATGTGTTTAACCGCGTTCCTGTTCCTGGGAGGATGAACACATGACCCTATGACCTCTACGAGGGCCGGCCTCAGGACACGTTTCTGTTTCCACGTTTCCATGTATATATATATGTATGTATGTGTGTATGTATGTGTGTATGTATGTATGTATGTATGTATATATATACATACATACATTAGGGCTGGGCACGTTAACACGTTGACTATTAACGGCGTTAATTATTTGATCATGCATTAACTCTAACATGTTTTTTTTGCATGGGAGGGGCTTTATGCTGCTGCACACAGGTGCTGCATTTTAAATCTCTCCCAGACGGCGTAGTTCAGACCTGGGGACTCTTACGGCTCTCCCAGTAAGGCCCGCGTGAGGTCAATCAAAAAAGAAAAAGAAATAAATAAGATGCACGCCATGAATTTAATACAACGGCACTGCTTTTACTTTGAAGGTGATTTACGTATGCGCACTTCCGCAGCCTCAGCGACCGGCTTGTTGCCATCAGACTGAAGCACGTCTTGTTTTGTAGTTTCTGTCCTCAACGAGCACAGAGCGCTCACAGGAGCCTCGCGCTGCAGTGTCCAAATCCAGAGTGAACATTAATCGCGCAAAGCCACCGCTGAGATACCTGTCAGCTGTCCTTCACATCTCCACCTCATTCAACCAGACTTCAGTGCTCTTGTTCAAGACAACACAGACTGGACTTTTCTCACTGAGTAAGAAAAACTGAACTGAACAAGATCAAAAGCACTGATTGATTTTGTATAAAGTTAATCATTTGCTGGTCTTTAACATACATCTTTAAGGTAAGCAACAAACTGAACATGACAAAAGAAGGAGGGGCTTGTCCCTCACAGGGACCCTTACTACTGAACATGACAACAGAAGGAGTGGCTTGTCCCTCACAGGGACCCTTACTACTGAACATGACAAAAGAAGGAGTGGCTTGTCCCTCACAGGGACCCTTACTACTGAACATGACAAAAGAAGGAGGGGCTTGTCCCTCACAGGGACCCTTACTACTGAACATGACAAAAGAAGGAGGGGCTTGTCCCTCACAGGGACCCTTACTACTGAACATGACAAAAGAAGGAGTGGCTTGTCCCTCACAGGGACCCTTACTACTGGACATGACAAAAGAAGGAGTGGCTTGTCCCTCACAGGGACCCTTACTACTGAACATGACAAAAGGAGTGGCTTGTCCCTCACAGGGACCCTTACTACTGAACATGACAAAAGAAGGAGTGGCTTGTTCCTCACAGGGACCCTTACTACTGAACATGACAAAAGAAGGAGTGGCTTGTCCCTCACAGGGACCCTTACTACTGAACATGACAAAAGGAGTGGCTTGTCCCTCACAGGGACCCTTACTACTGAACATGACAAAAGAAGGAGTGGCTTGTTCCTCACAGGGACCCTTACTACTGAACATGACAAAAGAAGGAGGGGCTTGTCCCTCACAGGGACCCTTACTACTGAACATGACCAAAAGAAGGAGGGGCTTGTCCCTCACAGGGACCCTTACTACTGAACATGACAAAAGAAGGAGTGGCTTGTCCCTCACAGGGACCCTTACTACTGAACATGACAAAAGAAGGAGGGGCTTGTCCCTCACAGGGACCCTTACTACTGAACATGACAAAAGAAGGAGGGGCTTGTCCCTCACAGGGACCCTTACTACTGAACATGACAAAAGGAGTGGCTTGTCCCTCACAGGGACCCTTACTACTGAACATGACAAAAGAAGGAGTGGATTGTTCCTCACAGGGACCCTTACTACTGAACATGACAAAAGAAGGAGGGGCTTGTCCCTCACAGGGACCCTTATTACTGAACATGACCAAAAGAAGGAGGGGCTTGTCCCTCACAGGGACCCTTACTACTGAACATGACAAAAGAAGGAGGGGCTTGTCCCTCACAGGGACCCTTACTACTGAACATGACCAAAAGAAGGAGGGGCTTGTCCCTCACAGGGACCCTTACTACTGAACATGACAAAAGAAGGAGGGGCTTGTCCCTCACAGGGACCCTTACTACTGAACATGACAAAAGAAGGAGGGGCTTGTCCCTTACAGGGACCCTTACTAGTGAACATGACAAAAGAAGGAGGGGCTTGTCCCTCACAGGGACCCTTACTACTGAACATGACAAAAGAAGGAGGGGCTTGTCCCTCACAGGGACCCTTACTACTGAACATGACAAAAGAAGGAGTGGCTTGTCCCTCACAGGGACCCTTACTACTGAACATGACAAAAGAAGGAGTGGCTTGTCCCTCACAGGGACCCTTACTACTGAACATGACAAAAGAAGGAGTGGCTTGTCCCTCACAGGGACCCTTACTACTGAACAAACTGTTTATGTTTCTTCTTCAGCATGATGTTTCACATTAGAATAAAATCGAGAAAAAAAAAACATCTGAAAAGAAATACAATATTTAATTGAATGACCAGTCATATAGAAGCATTAAAAAAATAAAATACATCTTTTTTTTCTTCCCTGGCATATATTTTTGATTTATATACTGTTGTTAACTTGCTGTTGCTCCAGAGGGCCTGTTATATTGTTCTGATAACATTACTTTAAAATAAAAGTGCACAATACACTAGTTTTGTGTATATATATATGTTTGTATATATACACGCAAATATATATATATATATATATATATATATATATATATATATATATATATATATATATGCATATATATATATATATATATATATATATATATATATATATATATATATACACACACCAGTGGCGGCTGGTGGATTCTTTTTTTGGGAGGGCCATCAATTTCAGCAAACATACCAGTATGATTATTATTATTATATTATTAATTAGGGATGGGTATCGTTTTTTTTGATACCGGTGCTAAACGATACTTTTAAAACGATACTGGTGCCTAACCGGTGCCTGAACCGATACTTTTTTATTGCCAAGGCAATTTCTTAAAATCTTCAAATTGAACAATATATTAAATATTTAAAGTATACTTTAAATAAATAAATACAAAACACTTGACTTCAAACTACAGCTTCAAACCTTTTAACTTCAAACTATAAAAATATATATTTAAAAAAGAACAGACACAAGCATCATGGCCTGGTGGGACCGTGTGCAACAGAACTCAGACTCTGTTGGATCCTAAAACTGCTGCTTTATGGACTACACGTCACCATTAATATCAACTGGAGAGATTTGTTCCATCAAGCCGAGGACGACGTTCAAAAGCTCGTGCTCGTGTCTGCAGCGATCTCTGTGTGCGCGCTGTGTGTGTGTGTGTGTGTGTGTGTGTGTGTGTGTGTGTGTGTGTGTGTGTGTGTGTGTGTGTGCGCGCGCTGTGTGTGTGTGCGCGCGCTGTGTGTGTGTGCGCGCGCTGTGTGTGTGAGCGCTGGAAACCCCGCCCCCTTGAGTCTCTGTGACAGAGAGGGGAAGGGACTTTTTTAATAAAGTATCGATACTAAAAATATGCAAAATCATATTGTTTTTAACGTATGGGTACCACGCTACCTTTTTAGTATTGTGCAACATTACACAGTAGTGTAAAATAAGTATTTAAATTAGCTCAGGCACAGAAAGGAAGCACCGAAATCTGCGTTGGTTTTCGGTCCGGTGGATCTGGGACCAGGTGTTTCACCTGTAGCTTCTCAGCCAAAGGTCTTCTCTCAAACGGGTGTTGGAGGAGAGATTATACAGAGCTGGTGTTTGGTTTTCTGTGAAGAGCAGCGCTCCTGCTCGCTGCTGTCATGGTGGTATCATGGTGGTATCATGGTGGTATCATAGTGGTATCATGGTGGTATCATGGTGGTATCATGGTGGTATCATAGTGGTATCATGGTGGTATCATGGTGGTATCATAGTGGTATCATGGTGGTATCATGGTGGTATCAATGTTGGTATCATGGTGGTATCATGGTGGTATCATGGTGGTGTCATAGTGGTATCATGGTGGTATCATGGTGGTATCAATGTTGGTATCATGGTGGTATCATAGTGGTATCATGGTGGTATCATGGTGGTGTCATAGTGGTATCATGGTGGTATCATGGTGGTATCATGGTGGTATCAATGTTGGTATCATAGTGGTATCATGGTGGTATCATGGTGGTATCATAGTGGTATCATGGTGGTATCATGGTGGTGTCATGGTGGTATCATGGTGGTATCATAGTGGTATCATGGTGGTATCATAGTGGTATCATGGTGGTATCAATGTTGGTATCATGGTGGTATCATGGTGGTATCATGGTGGTATCATAGTGGTATCATGGTGGTATCATGGTGGTGTCATAGTGGTATTAATGTTGGTATCATGGTGGTATCATGGTGGTATCATGGTGGTATCATAGTGGTATCATGGTGGTATCATAGTGGTATCATGGTGGTATCATGGTGGCGCCTCGTCTGCCCGAGGAGACGGAGACACGTGAACGCTCAGCCCTGGGCTTGATGAGAGTTTCCCTCCCGGAAGTCTTTTTTAGGGCGATATTGGATGAATTGTATGTCACTCATTATTATCTTTAATCAGTGATTGGCTAAACTGCGTATTAGACCCGTCTTCCTTGGGCAGAATCCATCTAGCCCCAGCACGTGCACTAGCATTAGAGACGTGCACTAGCATTAGAGACGTGCACTAGCAGAGGAGGACGAGCAGGAACAGGAAAGCAGATATTTTGAGCAGATATCCTATTTTACAAATATTACTGGGTATATTCCATAGCTCAAAAACACAAATATTGACAACTTGTATAATCTATTAATATTATTATATTTTTTATAATTAAAAATATTAAAATATTTTTTTATTTTGGGTGGGTGGCCAGGCCCCGTTGCCCTCTGTTGGCCGGCCGCCACTGATGCACACATATATGACACTCACATGCTTCTTTTTTTACCTTTTGTTCACGTCTCCATGCTTCCATGGTAACTATGTGTTTAACGTCACATTGCTATGAATTGTGGGTAATTCCCTTGGGCAAAGTCTGACTTACTAAAGGGTTCATAAAGGGTCAACATGTCTGAGGGACTCAAACACTCCACGGTGTGACAGAACCCTCACGGAGGGGGAGGAGCCTCAGAGTCTGACCCGGACCTGAAGTAGATGAATATCTAAGCATCAGGATGGTGTCTCTCTCCTCCCCAGCTTCAAGGTCGCCGTCTGACCTCCAGCTCCTCAGGCTGCAGTCTGACTGCTGATGAAACACCTGGAGGACCTGCTGCTGCTGCACACACAATACGAGACATCCATACATTTAATATGAGAACATGCTTATATACAGTTATACACCAAAGTATACACAAATAAATAGATTTAACTCACAGAATAACTTTTTCATTTTAATTTATATTGTAGGTCCCAATTTATCAACGACGCCAAATATGCCTGACTGCATTGTGGGGGATGTTTCTGAAGTGATGCTCAACACACAGAATGTTTTCCTTTGATGAAATAGAACCCATGACGTTCTGGGTTTGTAAACATCACGTCGGCTTAATGAAGAACGTCCTGCAGAACCGTGTTCTCCAGACACACATCCCAACGTATGCATACAAACTTCATTTAGAATGGCTTGATTATTGTTTTTATGAAACATGCAGCTTTCCTCATTTATAATATAAAAAGATTTTCAGAAAGATCTTGCCTAATATTCTAGATTTTTTCAAATATATTAGTAAATAAATTGAATATGTGCACTATTAAGCAATGTAATATACCAAATGTGAAATAGATACTATGTGTATATGTTGCATATAAATATTATATTCAATGTTATTCATGAATGTGTGCTGACAGTAATGTGTTGCAGACACTAAATGCACATTTAAGAGATGTTACCGTGTCTCTCATTCCATCACATCTGAATCTGCTGCTGATGAATATGTTCATGACCCAGATAGAAACTACAGCTTTACTTTCTTTCTCTTCAGCGTTCAGCCTGAAGCTCTGAGCCCAGGATTGGAGTAAATTGAGGTTAGCGGGACGAACAGGATGATAATGATGATGGGGTATAAATGTAAACACTGCCATGCATCTAAAGCCTGCCTTGCAGCGTTTATCATCTATAATAATATCTGCCAATAATTGTCTGTTTCCTCAAAAACACTGAAATTTGCCTGAGGGAGGAACCTGATCCAGGAGGACTAAGAACAGAGGAGAAGCAGACCAGAGGGAGGAGAGGCTGGAGGGAAGGGACGGAAACGCAGAGAGGAGAACAAGAACAGAGAGTCTCATGCTGTAAATGTTACGGTGTGTTGGCCAACAACAGGAAGGAGGAGCGCAACTTGGCATTCAAACTCAGAATCGACAACTTTTTTGTGACATTTGACAACATGAAATGTTTCAGTTGTGATAAGAGTGCAGCAGCACAGAGTAACGCATGGAGCAGCTGGAGGAGCAGTAACTGTAACGGGGTGGAAGGACTCAAACGCAATATGACTGAATGGTGGACTTTGAACAGAGATTTATATAAAACTCCATCGATGCCGCAGTCAGAATCCCCAGCCGGGTGCATGGAGGGGGTCTTGATGGAGGGTTCCTCGGACCTGTGGCTCCGCCTCCGGATGTCCACGTTTACACTAGAGCGTAAACGTGTCCCACAGTGATGACGTCACCACCTGGCCGGGCCAGAAAGAACGCCGGCCAGGTGATGTGAGGCGATGCCCGTCAGTGGCAGAGTGTTGAGTATGTTTTATAGTTTGCTGGCACATCATATTATTGATTATGAGTATCTATCACCTGGATTGGTCTACTTACAACTGAGGTGTGCTGTCTCAGGACCTCTAGTTAGTGATGAGCTTGCTAGCTGGCTAGCTAGCACATAATCAATAATGTGTAAGTGCCAACAGAGTGAAACCCCTCGTGCCACTGGGCACCGCCCCCATCACCATCATATTAATGTTCTTTATCACTTTGTGTCTATTTCCCTTTTCTGTTGAGAAGATAACTGAGACTTGTGTTAGCTTTGAGGCACTGCTGGTCTTTCAATGTCATTTATAAATGCTTTATAAAGCATAGATAGTCTTCACTTTAGATGAGGTCACACAACATACTTAACTAATACTTAACTAACGACTAGTAACTACTGAATTAATCATGAATTGCAGCATTAAAACATGTTTATAAAGTACATGTTAACCATTAGTGCATCATCTTGTTGAGGATTGGGTTATGTAAAATATGAGTTCTTACTCTATTCTTTTCTTTTCTAAGTTCTTTTAATTTTCTCTTTATGCATTATAACTACATATGCATTATAACTATTGCTTTGAGTGAAATTATCTTTTATCAAGCTGCATTATGCTAAATTGTTTTGAGTGAAATTGTCTTCCATCACGCTTAATACGTTGTAGTACATTCCTGTTTTTTTTATGATATTTATATATCACATGACACAAGTCTGAATAAGGTCATATCAGATAGTATCCTGTTATAGACGGAAGACAGGTCTAAATATGGTCCTGCTGTTTATCGGCTGACCTTGAGTAGCTATTTAGCGTGTGACCAAGGTCAAAGCAGATCGTAATCACACACACACCTGTTACTCCCACTATGTCTCGACAGAGATCTTCCCACACATTTGCCTATATATATATATATATATATATATATATATATATATATATATATATATATATATATATATATATATATATACATATACTGTGATAACTGCGCATTTCTACAGTTCCTCTTGAGCTCTGCCCCTGAGATGGAACCACTTTCCCACATTGTAATTACTGGTAACTGCTTCTAAGCGCTGAGGGGATTGCATCCAAGACAAAAAAGAAGCGGTTGAACGAATGTGACTTTTTACACTTGTAGCTTTTTAAACATATGATACTGGTGAACTGACTATTAGCTACTGAGGGGAATAAACAAACCCCCAAGTAAAGAAAAATACTCAGTTATGGTACTGTGTGTATAATAACTTGCTGAAATAAAATGTATACTCTAAAATAAGAGTATAGAACTCTACTCAATGGGGACTCCCGTTTAATGGAATTAGATAACTTCCAGGTTTTTCGAGACGAAGAAGGTAACACCGGGCCGAGGCCATTGACCAGGGAGCACAATCCAGCACGATCCTGCCTCGTTTCCAGATCCAGACAAATGTAAGTAATCGTTTGGGTTGCACTGTGTGTAAAACAATTCATCTTCCTTTCCTATTAGAGGAAACAGTTCGGTGGAGACGTGGCTCAATAGTACAGGTAGGCCCCGGGGAAAAACTGAACGAATGGGGTTTTTAACATCCGTCATTGTCTCTATGAATTGTAATCAAAAGCAAACTGAGAGGGAAACCTCAGGGTTCTAAAACCCTCCTTACACGGCTGGCGTAAGGAGTAGGCGCTCCCACTAAAGCCTAATTTATGGTTCTCCGTCAGGCTTCGCCATAGCTACGCCGTCGACGCAGACCCCTACGCCGTAGCCTGACGTGCACCTCCAAAAAATCCTAACTACGCGCCGCGTTGACGCGGACCGCAAGCGCTGTGATTTAATTTCCGGCAGTTGCTTTTTCCGGTCTGTCTTCCTACACCACCTCCGCAAACGTCTTCTCTGTCGCCTGCGCGTCAACATTTGCAATATAAGCATTTGCTCTTCAATATTGATGAGCTCCAACTTTAATGCAGCCGCTCCAACTTGGTCGCCATTGTTTACTGTGACCGGAAGAAAAGGCAAGGATTCGGCTATAACCCCTGAAACCACACAGCCACACAGACACACCCCCTGGTGGCATGGCGGTTATTGCAGAGCAACGCGGTCCCTCGACGCAGAACTTCGAATGCTCAACGACGGCGTCACGTAGACGGAGAACCATAAATTAGGCTTAAGTTCTGACCAGGTCAGGGCCGGTCCCTTTACAATCTATAAGTCCTTGGTTTGCAATTTATATTACTTAATTTACAAATGAGGAATCCATCATTTATTAAGTATGGAAATCCAATCATGAAACGCATTATAGTCACGCTTATTAATCAAGATTAAAACATGTATAACTGTGTTTATGAATTGCATACTAAGTGTATGTGAGTGTTCAATGCGCATATACATATTATTGATTATGAGTATCTAGCTATCTACTGTTTGCTGCTATATCAATGATCTGAATGTATATATATATACAGTACATTCAGATCATTGATGTATATATATATATATATATATATATATATATATATATATATATATATATATATATATGTAATGTAAATTGATCCTTTAATGTAAATATATGTGAACAAAAACAATGAATAATTCATGTGTGTGTGTGTCACTCTAAGCCTTGTAATAATCTCAAGTTACAGACGTGTAACCAATCCACACCGAATATGTATGTCGACAACACACACACACACGCACACGCACACGCACGCAGACACCCACACACACACACACTGTGTCAGTCAGTCGTTTGTTTGGGATTTGTCAGCTTTAGTTTTGCAGCATTAATCTGCTGCAGGACGAGCTGCTCAAACTAAAGTAAAGGTGATAACAAGTCAACATCAGAGCTGCTGGATGTAAGAAATGACCTCGTCACATGTTTTATTATTTCCATGGAAAGAAGATGATGATGAACTTGATTGTAATAAGGTTTCCCGACGAAGCAACTGTCACTCATTGATCTTCATCCGGTGATGAACTGAGCCACAAGAACCAATCAGAGAGATTGACCAGTGACTTTCTGTGTTTGTCATTGGTTGTTGTGGTCTGCTGCTCACATTCATTCAACTCAGTTCAATAATATTTCAATTCAATTTATTTGTGTTGCCCAAAATCCCAAACATAAAATATGCGTCAGAGGCAAACCCTGTCTCCTAAAAACTACGTTCCCCCAGAACTAAAACGCATTCTCAATTACGTTTGAGCAGAAGCGTATCTCCTCCCTGATTATGTTTGTGTTTGATGTTACAAATACGTTTATAATCCTGTGTTTGTGTTATTGTTTTCTTGCTTTCCTGCGGAATTTAAGCATATTTGAATAGAAAAGAAAAAGGATTCCCTCAGTAGCGACAAGCTCTGTGTCTTCAGGATCTCTTTTTAATTTTTCATTGTATAGCTCTTTTATGATGATTTTAACATTTGTAAAGTGTCTTTGAGTATTTTGAAAAGCGCTAAATAAATCAAATGTATTATTATTATTAATATTAAAAGGAAACTGCTCCCTCAAAGTGGCCGTCGGCCCAAATGGAGTTCACAGATAAGTGTTGTCATGGTTTTGTGATCTGACCTAATTAATGATGATGAGCACTATTTGTTTTGGGCTTTTGTCCTGAGGTGTTTTCATATTTCAACCTTGACTGAGTAATTAGTGGTTTAGTGGCTGACCTTTCATCTCCACAATAAACACAGGATTTACACAATTAATATATATTACAATGGATTTAGATTGAAAATGAATGTAGATCTAAAATGTATGAACATTATATATAGATTTCTGCACAAAGGAAAACAACATGAGAGTCACGCTGAAAAGAATAAGAAACAAAAGAGCGTTTTGTTTGTTAGTTGATCCTGTAAACAACTGAAGCTTCTGATTCTGACTTCCAGTGGAAAATAAAATATGTGAGGCGTTTTTATTTATAGTCGAGCTGTGACCACGACTCTGGAAATTAGTTTATGGCTCTGTGAACGTGCACCCCCAACACACACACACACACACACACACACACACACACACACACACACACACACGGTCAGCCTGCACCGCTGGCCTCGTCCTGAACGTGGCTCTGATCAGATCGGATCAGTTTCCGCTCAGCTGGCTCTCTCACAGTGTGAACACAAAGAGGCAGCAGCATAAATTTCCCGCTCCTTGTTTTCCATGTGATTCCATGCAGCAGAGCAGCTGCAGGGTCTTTCCTGCACCGCCCCTCTGACCACGCTTCCAGTCCCGAGCTGGTTGCAGGACGAGCGTCCAGAGAAGCTCAACCCGTTCTGACATCAGCTGGATTCATTAAAGCTGCATTAAAGCCACTCAGTGAGAATGTTTGAACCATAACATATAAAGATAAATAAAAAGCAAGCTTGGATCTTGATTGTTAGAAACCACACCTGATAAACTTTAAACAATCTATTTTTTATTCTTTACACAACTATTTCTGTCACTTTTGTTTTGTTCCCTTTGAACCTTTGAGCCCTTGTTGATCCTTATCCTCTATGCTATCCATATGCTATCCTTATGCTATCTTTATGCTATCCTTACCCTCTATGCTATCCTTATGCTATCTTTATGCTATCCTTACCCTCTATGCTATCCTTATGCTATCTTTATGCTATCCTTACCCTCTATGCTATCCTTATGCTATCTTTATGCTATCCTTACCCTCTATGCTATCCTTATGCTATCTTTATGCTATCCTTATCCTCTATGCTATCCATATGCTATCCTTATGCTATCTTTATGCTATCCTTACCCTCTATGCTATCCTTATGCTATCTTTATGCTATCCTTACCCTCTATGCTATCCTTATGCTATCTTTATGCTATCCTTACCCTCTATGCTATCCTTATGCTATCTTTATGCTATCCTTACCCTCTATGCTATCCTCATGATATCCTTACCCTCTATGCTATCCTTATGCTATCTTTATGCTATCCTTACCCTCTATGCTATCCTTATGCTATCTTTATGCTATCCTTACCCTCTATGCTATCCTCATGATATCCTTACCCTCTATGCTATCCTTATGCTATCTTTATGCTATCCTTACCCTCTATGCTATCCTTATGCTATCCTCATGCTATCCTTATGCTGTCCTTGCTATCCTTATGCTATCCATATGCTATCCGTATGCAATCGTTATGCTATCCTCATGCTATCCTTACCCTCTATTCCAGGGGTCTCAAACTCAATGTGGCTTGGGGCCACCGCTGGTATTGTGATCTCATCGGAGGGCCACACAGAAAGCGCAATTTTTTTTCATTCATAACATATTTTCGTCATAAAAAAGGCAACCAGCAGTTTCTATACATTTTTATAATAGTTTTTAACAGTGCAAATATATTTGATTTTTTAAAATAACTTATTTATTCTATTTCTTGCCAGACACCTGGCAGCGCTTCTGCTCACACAGCTGAGCCACATTGACCCTGATCCAGGTCACAGTATAGAAACCTGATCCAGGTCACAGTATAGAAACCCTGATCCAGGTCACAGTATAGAAACCCTGATCCAGGTCACAGTATAGAAACCCTGATCCAGGTCACAGTATAGAAACCTGATCCAGGTCACAGTATAGAAACCCTGATCCAGGTCACAGTATAGAAACCCTGATCCAGGTCACAGTATAGAAACCCTGATCCAGGTCACAGTATAGAAACCCTGATCCAGGTCACAGTATATAAACCCTGATCCAGGTCACAGTAGTGAAACCTGATCCAGGTCACAGTATAGAAACCTGATCCAGGTCACAGTGAAACCTGATCCAGGTCACAGTATAGAAACCCTGATCCAGGTCACAGTATAGAAACCCTGATCCAGGTCACAGTATAGAAACCTGATCCAGGTCACAGTGAAACCCTGATCCAGGTCACAGTATAGAAACCCTGATCCAGGTCACAGTATAGAAACCCTGATCCAGGTCACAGTATATAAACCCTGATCCAGGTCACAGTAGTGAAACCTGATCCAGGTCACAGTATAGAAACCTGATCCAGGTCACAGTGAAACCTGATCCAGATCACAGTATAGAAACCCTGATCCAGGTCACAGTATAGAAACCTGATCCAGGTCACAATGAAACCCTGATCCAGGTCATAGTATAGAAACCTGATCCAGGTCACAGTATAGAAACCTGATCCAGGTCACAGTATAGAAACCCTGATCCAGGTCATAGTATATAAACCCTGATCCAGGTCACAATGAAACCCTGATCCAGGTCATAGTATATAAACCCTGATCCAGGTCACAATGAAACCCTGATCCAGGTCACAGTATAGAAACCCTGATCCAGGTCACAGTATAGAAACCTGATCCAGGTTCACGATGGGCATCACTACCTGTACTTGCATTTATTAAAGTTCATAGAGGAGAAAGGTTTCTCACAGATATATGCTTCCATAAAGGTACATGACCCGACTGATCACTGTTGTCAGCTCAGGGGAGGATGGAGGCAATCCCCTCAGAAATGGTCCATCATGTCTAGATCTCCTCTGAGTTTATCTTATAGATCTCTGCTGCAAGTCAATAAGATCCATTTGAAACAGACCCAGGACTGAGCAATGACTTCATACTACAGATCAAGCTTCATGGGGCGTGAAACATGAAAATTACAACAGTTTTTGTTTTCAAACAAAAATATTTACTATATATTTGAGTCAAAATATGTTCTATAGAAAAACAAACTATTTACAATGTTTACACAATGTGCATGTTTCAGTTTCGTTTTTTCAAGAACAGTTTTCAGAACAAGAACAACATATGTACTCTGTATGTATGTGTGTACTATGTACTCTGTATGTATGTGTGTACTATGTACTCTGTATGTATGTGTGTACTGTGTACTCTGTATGCATGTGTGTGTGTACTATGTACTCTGTATGTATGTGTGTACTGTGTACTCTGTATGTATGTATGTGTGTACTGTGTACTCTGTATGTATGTGTGTACTGTGTACTCTGTATGTATGTATGTGTGTACTGTGTACTCTGTATGTATGTGTGTACTGTGTACTCTGTATGTATGTGTGTACTGTGTACTCTGTATGTATGTATGTGTGTACTGTGTACTCTGTATGTATGTGTGTACTATGTACTCTGTATGTATGTGTGTACTGTGTACTCTGTATGTATGTGTGTACTGTGTACTCTGTATGTATGTGTGTACTGTGTACTCTGTATGTATGTGTGTACTGTGTACTCTGTATGTATGTGTGTACTGTGTACTCTGTATGTATGTATGTGTGTACTATGTACTCTGTATGTATGTGTGTACTGTGTACTCTGTATGTATGTATGTGTGTACTGTGTACTCTGTATGTATGTGTGTACTGTGTACTCTGTATGTATGTGTGTACTGTGTACTCTGTATGTATGTATGTGTGTACTGTGTACTCTGTATGTATGTGTGTACTGTGTACTCTGTATGTATGTATGTGTGTACTGTGTACTCTGTATGTATGTGTGTACTATGTACTCTGTATGTATGTGTGTACTGTGTACTCTGTATGTATGTGTGTACTGTGTACTCTGTATGTATGTGTGTACTGTGTACTCTGTATGTATGTATGTGTGTACTATGTACTCTGTATGTATGTGTGTACTGTGTACTCTGTATGTATGTGTGTACTGTGTACTCTGTATGTATGTGTGTACTGTGTACTCTGTATGTATGTATGTGTGTACTATGTACTCTGTATGTATGTGTGTACTGTGTACTCTGTATGTATGTATGTGTGTACTGTGTACTCTGTATGTATGTGTGTACTGTGTACTCTGTATGTATGTGTGTACTGTGTACTCTGTATGTATGTATGTGTGTACTGTGTACTCTGTATGTATGTGTGTACTGTGTACTCTGTATGTATGTGTGTACTGTGTACTCTGTATGTATGTATGTGTGTACTGTGTACTCTGTATGTATGTGTGTACTGTGTACTCTGTATGTATGTGTGTACTGTGTACTCTGTATGTATGTGTGTACTGTGTACTCTGTATGTATGTGTGTACTGTGTACTCTGTATGTATGTGTGTACTGTGTACTCTGTATATATGTGTGTACTGTGTACTATGTATGTATGTGTGTGTGTGTACTGTGTACTGTGTATGCATGTGTGTGTGTACTGTGTACTCTGTATGTATGTGTGTACTGTGTACTCTGTATGCATGTGTGTGTGTGTGTGTGTGTGTGTGTGTGTGTGTGTGTGTGTGTGTGTACTGTGTACTCTGTATGTATGTGTGTACTGTGTACTCTGTATGCATGTGTGTGTGTACTGTGTACTCTGTATGCATGTGTGTGTGTGTGTGTACTGTGTACTCTGTATGCATGTGTGTGTGTGTGTGTACTGTGTACTCTGTATGCATGTGTGTGTGTGTACTGTGTACTCTGTATGCATGTGTGTGTGTGTACTGTGTACTCTGTATGCATGTGTGTGTGTGTACTGTGTACTCTGTATGCATGTGTGTGTGTGTACTGTGTACTCTGTATGCATGTGTGTGTGTGTACTGTGTACTCTGTATGCATGTGTGTGTGTACTGTGTACTCTGTATGCATGTGTGTGTGTACTGTGTACTCTTTACCAGCGCATGGTCGTGTGTCGAGTAGCGCAGAGTCAATTCAAAATAGAACTCTAACTGAGCACAAAGAGACCACCGTCACTCCGGCATCATGGCTTCACGTCCAAAAATAAAAAAATCCGGAGGTTGCAGCCTGGTAGAAACAGAGACAAAAAAGAGTTGTGAGTTGTCACAAAAATATTCTACTTCAATCCGTGCCATACACACCTTTCACTGCAATAAAAACGTCTGCTAGATCGTATCTACATTTTGATTTCAGGAGATAAAACATTGCAATACAATTTCGCCACATGTCCATTACATTAACTTTAAAGCTACTCCAACCCTGCTTGCCTTTGTAAACCAGCTGGCTGGTTAAAACAGTTCTAGATGCAGTGGAGGCGTAGTTACACATGTCTGTGCTCAAACATCATGGCTTGTAAATACAAAAGTGTTCCTTCATTACAGACTAGTCAGCTAACAGCATTATTCGGGTCCTCAGGACACGTTTTCTAGCTAACGTGCTGAACTCCCCTGACAAGGTTAGCTAGCTTGAGCGCGGTTAGCATTGAATATACACGGGCCATGTGGAGGAATTGAGCTATATAAATGTGACAAAAAAGTAGACATCTACCTCCCAATAATTTAATAATGCAGGTACTTACCACAAGAGCGGAAGTCGGTGAAGAAAGAAAAGAAAGAGCGGCTGCATGAGCTCTGGTCCTTTTTTTGCAAAAGGACCCACGATGGAGGCCCTAATGAATGCCTGTTGCCTTTACAACTATTACTTAAAAAACCTGTTTCAGTGCTGGTTGTCGATAAACCCGGTTGCCATGTCTCAGCCAGAATCGACCCATGTCCATAGCAGCTACATCCGGGCCAGATATGGCAACAATGGATTGGACCAAAGCTGGCTCACATTCGGCCGCATCGAGCCGGAACACAGCCGAGTCAGAGACACTCAGACGCAATACGGCCGAGTCCGCTGCTACCTGGGAGTGTGACGAGGGTTTTAGAATTGATTTTAAGATTTTGTTGATCACTTTTTTAAGACCCGCCTGGGTCTGGCTCCGAGCTGCAGTATTGAAATGTTTACACCATATGAGCCAACTCACAGCCTTAGATCCTACAGTAGGGCCCTCCTGCCCCTCCTGGCCCTCCTGGCCCTCCTGGCCCTCCTGGCCCTTCTGGCCCTTCTGGCCCTCCTGGCCCCTCTGGCCCTCCTGGCCCTTCTGGCCCTTCTGGCCCTCCTGGCCCCTCTGGCCCTCCTGGCCCTCCTGGTGCTCCTGGCCCCTCTGGCTCCTCTGGCCCTCCTGGCCCCTCCTGGCCCCTCCTGACCCTCCTGGCCCCTCCTGGCCCCTCCTGGCCCCTACTGGCCCGTCCTGGCGCTCTTGGCCCTCCTGGCCCCTCCTGACCCTTCTGGCCCTCCTGGCCCTCCTGGCCCCTACTGCCCGTCCTGGCGCTCTTGGCCCTCCTGGCCCTCCTGGTGCTCCTGGCCCCTCTGGCTCCTCTGGCCCTCCTGGCCCCTCCTGGCCCCTCCTGACCCTCCTGGCCCCTCCTGGCCCCTACTGGCCCGTCCTGACCCTCCTGGCCCTCCTGGCCCGTCCTGGCGCTCTTGGCCCTCCTGGCCCCTCCTGGCCCCTCCTGACCCTCCTGGCCCCTCCTGGCCCCTACTGGCCCGTCCTGGCGCTCTTGGCCCTCCTGGCGCTCTTGGCCCTCCTGGCCCCTCCTGGCCCCTACTGGCCCCTCCTGACCCTCCTGGCCCCTACTGGCCCGTCCTGGCGCTCTTGGCCCTCCTGGCCTTCCTGGCCCCTCCTGGCCCCTACTGGCCCGTCCTGGCGCTCTTGGCCCTCCTGGCGCTCTTGGCCCTCCTGGCGCTCTTGGCCCTCCTGGCCCCTCTGGCCAGCATTGTGTTGGAGCTTTGCCTTTTTTGTGTGTTCTTTTATTTGTGAGTGGAATTTAAGGTATGCTTTCAGAAAAAGTCTGTAAACAATTTTGACAAACTCTAGCGGTTGAGATGGAGCACATTGTACATGCTTTATATTGTGGGAGGTTAAACCTATGAAACAGCGTCAGATCTGATGTCTTGTTTGTCTATCTGAGCATAGAATGACAATACTCAAGTAAAGAACAAGTACCTCAGCACTGTACTTTATGCTGTACTTTATGATTAATGACATCCCACCACTAGCCAGTTGCTCCAGGCCACCATAGGTTCTACCCCTTCACTTTCCTTCTGTTTCGTCCTCACAAGAGTTTCCAGCTGGTGTTTGGCTTGGCTTCATGGATTCATATAGTGTCTGCAGATTGATCATACTGGTTTGTATTTAACCTACTTAGGAAAGCGAGCACACTAAGCTGAGCCCCCTGCAGGATTTAACATTTCCAACTGTCAGGACGAATTAACCGGCACTAATACAACTTTCATCCCTCGCTGGGTTCCTTCAGTTGAGTGACTCACAGCTCGGTAACACTGAGCAGGAGGATGCTGTAGCTTTCTGAGAGTGATTCTTTAAAACATCATGTTGATTCCACTCTGATCTGCTCTGATGATTTTCTGTGTTTGTGATTTGACTATTTTTCTGATTGGTTGTTGTGGCCTGCTGCTCACATTCATTCACTCAGTTCAACATCAGGCTCGTTCAAAGAGCTTCTCGCCTGGGATCCAGAGAGCGGCGGCAGCAGGAGGGGTTCACAATAAACTGAGGACAAGGCGGACAGTTTTCAGCCTTCAAAGTATACACAGAAAGTCACAGAAAACATCACTTCCTGTTAGTTCCGATCTTTAGGCTACTTGTAGTTTACAGATCACGTTTGGTTTATAAATATATATCTATGTAGAAATGTGTGTAGCTGCATCCTTTGATGCTCTACAATCGGTCCAGCAAACAACATCCTGTGTCCACTCACATTGGAAAAGGAAGAATACATTAACACAGACACAAACTTTAATGGGGAAAAAGGGGAAGAAACTTGTGAGAGAGCAACAGAGGAGGGAGGCCTCTCCCAGATACTTCTTCTTCTTCTTCTTCTTCTTCTTCTTCTTCTTCTTCTTCTTCTTCTTTGAGGTTTATTGCATTACCGCCACCAACTGGTATGGAGGGTGGATCAGGATGTCCAGTACTTGTATTATTAGACAATTAAATCAAATTTTAAATGAAAAATTATAATAATATATTATTATATAATAACAAAAGAAAACATGACAACAACACAAAACAACCCAGGGCTCATATTCTCTCAATAATACCAGTCATTCTAAGATACTGAAATAGTACTTACTTCTTGAGTTCTTTCGCAGAATATTTGTTATATAAAACTCAACCTTTTCCTCCCGAGGCGTCCAATCAGCTGTCTTCTTTCTTCCTTATATGTCTAGTGGACAACAACATGTCCACACTAGTCAGATTTGCCTGCATCATGTTTTAGTTCCGTTAAACAGTACTAAAGTGTTTCCTCTCAGCTAGTCTGCACATCTCATTTCTCCCACTTTCCTCTGGCCTCCTCCCATTCTGCCACGTTTCCTTCAACCTCTTTGTAATATACTTTTGGTTTGATTTGCTGAAGTGGACTACAACATTTGTGTTGCTATTTCTTGTAGCTTTATCTGCCATTTCATTTCCTTTGACACCGACATGTGCCGGTCCCCAGAGGAACACTAATGTCTGAGTTCTGTATAGTGTTGGACCAACTGACCTGGAAGGGAATTAAAAGAATCACTGTACTGCTGCTGCTTCCCTCTTCTAATTTATGTATGTAATGTATTTCCATAAGGATGTCTGGTCTACTGTCTAATGACTGTCTGTAAGCTGGCTCATGATGAACCTGAGTCCTGTGACACCGTGTCCTCTATCCACTGCGGTGATAACGTTATTGTTATCACTACACCGGTAATCCCTCTCTGATCATTTTACCTATGGGACATTACATTCTGGAACAATCAATGCTACTAAACCTGTTCATTAAACTCTTTGATGCCTTTTGATACCTGTAGTAGATTACCATGGCAACTGTGGCTCAGTGGTGAGCAGGGTAGTCCTTCAATCAGAGGATTGGTGGTTCGATCCCTGGCTCCGCTAGCCTATGTCGATGTGTCCTTGAGCAAGACACTTTACCCTACAAGTCTCCCGTAGCTGCGCCTCTGTGTATGAATGGTTGATAATCTGATGTGGCTCCTTCATGGTGCTCCTCTCATCAGTGGGTGAATGGTGTCATGTAGTGTTAAAGCGCTTTGAGTTGTCGGAAGACTAGAAAGGCGCTGTACGGGTCCGTTTACCATTTAGTAGCTCAATGAGAGTGTGTGTTGTATGCAAACTAAAAGCACCGCCTCTATCCTTGTGCAAATACACACACACAAATATATTAGTGCCAGTAACAGATTTTTAAATGTTTTAATAACTGGTTGTTATTAAAACATGACTGCACACCAGGTGAGGTATGTTAAGTAACTCTATAAATGTCTTCACATTATCCCACTGGTTACAATGTTGACCAGACATAAAATACACGTCACCTATTTGTTCCTATCTTTTGATTGTTTATGACAACGGGTTACTAATGCAGAGAAAGCTCACTCACAGTTGTATATCAATCCAACCATGCTCACTGTGTGTTTGAGGTAGAATATGCTCAAACTCAGTCTGTAGCCAGAGAGTAGCAGGTCATTTACTTCACGGGGTCACATCCCTCTTACGCTGATGGTAAACAAGCAATGTGACTGCCTCAGTGAGTGAAGCCATTGCCTTATTAACTGGA